>NW_027187325.1:6954057-7117206 GCF_028583685.1 Petaurus breviceps papuanus | reverse complement strand
TTTTTTTTTTTAAACAATCGGGATTAAGTAACTTGCTCAAGGTTACACGGCCAGTTATTGCTGGGTGTGGTGCTGAGTATCTGAGCCCGGATTTGATCCAGGTCATCCCAACACTGGAGCCAGTGCTCTTACTCGCTGAGCCACCTGGCCGCCCCTAAGCAATTGGGGTTAAGTAACTTGCTCAAGGTTACATGGGCAGGTGTTTCTGGGTGGGTGCTAAGTGTCTGAGCCCAGGATTCGATCTCCAGGTCTTCTCAACACTGGAGCCGGTGCTCTTACTCGCTGTGCTACCTGGCCGCCCCTAGGTACATAACTTCTTGTTTGCAGGTGATTGTTCACTCAATGAAGCCTCTGAGGCTGAGGTTCATTAGAGTATGGATTGATTCTCTGCTGCTTGTGCTAATTTTGACCTGATAATCAACACCAAGAAAACAGAGGTTTTCCACCAGCCAGCACCACACCATTCTTACATGGAGCCATTAGTTACAGCAAAAGGAGAAATTTTGAATACTGTGGATAAGTCCACTTACCTTGGCAGTATACTTTCCAGGAATATACTTCCAGTTGAAGAGGTTGACACTTGCATTGCCAGAGCTAGCTCAGCTTCTGGGAAGCTCTGAAACAATGTGTGGGAGGAAGGGTCGTGAGGCTGCCTACCAAACTGAAGGTCTACAGAGCCATCGTGCTGACTTCATTGTTGTATACCTGTGAAATCTGGACAGTCTACCAGTACCATGCCAGAAAACTGAACTGCTTCCATTTGACTTGTCTTAGGAAGATTCTGAAGATCAGCTGGCAAGATAAGGTACCAGACACTGAGGTTATCTCTTGAGATAATTGCCAAGAGTTCAAACCCTACTATAGAAAGCACAACTCTGATGGGCTGGCCAGGTGGTTCAAATGCCAAATATCCACTTGTCTAAAAGAACTCACACAAGGCAGGTGCTTACATGGTGGTCAGAAGAAGCAATGCAAGGATGCTCTCAAGACTTCTCTGAAGTACTTTGGTATCGATTCTGAGACATAAGAGACACTGACAGAAGATCATCCTGCATGGCATAATCTATGAGAAAAAGCAGAATTGTGGTAGTTTAGAAGCAGTGTGACAAGCACAAATTTAGAGACATTCCCTCCCAAAAGTTCATATGGACAATGTGTGCCTGACTTATGTTAGAACCTTCCAACGTCATATTATTATGATCAGCCTCAGCCTCAGCCATAAATAAATGCTAATCCATCTGGTCCTCTTTTATTTTCTAAATTATGGAGCTCATTTATGGCTCATTCAATTTCTTTTTCTGAGATAGGGTTATTGAAGTATTCTATTTCTTGTTCTTTTAGTCTGGGCAATATAAATTTTTGTAAATATTCATTTATTTCATTTAAGTAGTTGGTTTCATTGCCATATAGTTGGGCAAACTAGTTCCTAATAATTTTTAATTTCATCTTCTTTGGTTGTGCATTTATCCTTTACAATTTTTAGACTAGTAATTTGTTTTTTTTAAATCAAATTAGTCAATGATTAATCTATTTTGTTGACTTTCTTCATAAAGTCAGCTCCTAGTTTTTTAGTTTATTTTTATTTTTTTTTAAAGCAATCGGGGTTAAGTAACTTGCTCAAGGTTACACGGCCAGTTATTTCTGGGTGTGGTGCTAAGTATCTGAGCCCAGATTTGATCCCCAGGTCATCCCAACACTGGAGCCGGTGCTCTTACTCGCTGAGCCACCTGGCCGCCCCTTAGTTTATTTTTTAAACTTTCAATTTTATTAATTTCTCCTTAGATTTTATTTTGGTCTTTATTTGGGGATATTTAATTTGTTGCTTTTCTAGTTTTTTTAGTTGCATGACCAATTCATTGACTGGATCTTTCTTTTATTGATGTAAACATTTAAAGATAGAAAATTTCCCCTATATACCGCTTTGGCTGTATCTCACAAAATTTGGTATGTGGTCTCATTGTTGTCATTATTATCAATGGATTTAGTGATTATTTTGATTATTTGTTCTTTGATCCACTCATTCTTTAGGATTAGATTAGTTTCCAATTAGCTTTTAATTTATGCTTATAAGGTCTTTTATTGAATACAATTTTTATTGCATTATTGTCCAAAAAGGGTGTATTTAATATTTCTGCCTTTCTACATTTGTTTGTGAGGCTTTATGCCCTGATGAGAGAAATGTATATTCCTTTCTATTTCCATTTAATATTTTCCAGAGGTCTATCATACCTACCTTTTCTAAAATTCTTTTCTTCTCCTTAATGTCTTACTTATTTTATGATTAGATATCCATGTGTGATAGGGGTAAATTGAGGTTTCCCACTAGTGGAGTTTTAGTATCTATTTCTTTTTTTTTTTTGGCATTAAGGTTAAGTGACTTGCCCAGGGTCACACAGCTAGTAAGCAGCAAGTGTCTGAGACTGTGTTTGAACTCAGGTCCCCCAGCCTCCAGGGCTAGTGCTCTCTTTACTGCATGACCTAGCCGCTCCTTATTGTTTATTTCCTCCTGTAACTCATTTAACTTTTCCTTCAAGAATTAGGATGCTATACCATTTGGTGAATATATGTTCAGGATGGATATTAATTCACTGTGTATGGTACCTTTTTTTCCTTTTGGAGGGCAATTGGGGTTAAGTGACTTACCCAAGGTCACATGGCTAGTTTTTGTGCTAAGTGTCTGAAGCCGGATTTGAACTCAGGTCCTCTTGACTCCAGGGCTGGTGCTCTATTCACTGCATTATGTAGCTGCCCCTGTGTATGGTACCTTTTAACAAAATGTAGATTTTTTTTTCTGATTATCTCTTTTAATCAGAACTATTTTTGCTTTTGCTTTGTGTGAAGTTATGATTGCTACCCTTTTTTATTTCAGCTGAAGAACAATAGATTCTGTTCCATTCCTTTATTTTAACTCTCTGTGTGTTTCTACTTCAAGTATGTAAACAACATATTATTGAATTCTGGTTTCTAATGCATTCTACCATCATCTATTTTATGGGTGAGTTCATCTCATTCATATCTACAGTTAGAAATGGTGGCTGTGTATTTCTCTCCCTACTATTCTCTTATACTTATCTGCCAAAGACACAGAAAAGTCTCTTAACTATCCCTTCCTCAAGAGTTCATTTTGCTTCTGACTGCTGCCCCTTCAGTTTATTCTCACTTTTGTTCCCTTCCTCTCTTCTCTTAGCCCCTTTCCCTCCTACTTCCTTTTGGGTAAGATGAATTTCTATACTTAACTGCATATGTGTACATTCTTCCCTTCTTGTACCAGTTGAGATGAGAGTGAGGTTCAAATATTGCCCACTGAACCCCACTTTCCTCTTTATTGTATAAACTCTCTTTTATGTACCCCATTTATGTGAGATAATTTCCCTTATTCTTCCCTCTTTTCTCCCTATACCTTTCCCATTCTTCAGTGCATTCCTCTTTCTCATCCTTCCATTCTTTTGAGATCATCCAAATAGAATCATACCAATGCCCTCTGTCCAAGTAGACTCCATCTATCTGGCCTAGTGATGATAATGTTCTGAGGGGTTACATGTATCCTCTTCCACATATGCATTTAAAAAGTTTAACCTCGTTTGGTCCCTTATGATTTCTTACTTATATTTACTTTTTTATGGTTCTCTTGGGTCTTATATTTGAATGTCCCATTTCCTATTCATTAAGCTCAGTATTTTCATTAGCAATGCTTGAAAGTCCTTTATTTAATTAAATATTCATTCCCCCTGCCTGCCTGCAGGATTACATTTAGGTTTGCTGGATAGATGATTATTCTTGCTTGCAATCCTAGCTCCTTTGCCTTCCAGAATAGCATATTTTAAGTCCTCTGCTCTTTTAATGTGGTAGCTGCCAAATCTTGTGTGATCCTGACTGTGGCTTAATGGTATTTGAATTCTTTCTTTCTAGCTGCTTATAGTATTTCTTTTTTTTTTTTTTAAAGCAATCAGGGTTAAGTAACTTGCTCAAGGTTACATGGCCAGTTATTTCTGGGTGTGGCGCTGAGTATCTGAGCCCAGATTTGATCCAGGTCATCCCGACACTGGAGCCGGTGCTCTTACTCTCTGAGCCACCTGTGCATATAGTATTTCTCCTTGACCTGGGGGGTTCTGGATTTTGGCCATAATATTCCTGGAAGCTTTCATTTTGGAATTTCTTTCAGAAGGTGACTAATGTATTCTTTCAGTTTCTTCCTTGTGATCTTATTCTAAAATATCCAGGCAGTTTTCCTTTATAATTTCTTGAAATATGATGTCTAGGTTATTTTTTTGATCATGGCTTTCAGGTAGTCCAGTGATTCTTAAATTATCTTTCACTGATATATTTTCCCAATCAATAGTTTTTCCTATGAGATATTTCACATTTTCTTCTTTTTTTCAACCTTTTTTGACTTTGCTTTATTCTTTCTTGATTTGTCATGGAGTAATTAGCTTCTACTTGGTCAATTCAAATTTTTAAGGAGTCATTTTTCTTTATTATTTTTTGTATTTCTTTTGCAAAGTTTTTGAGTCTTTTCATTATTTTTCTCTTATTTATTTTAATTTATTGTCTACTGCTCTTATTTGATTTTTAAACTTCCTTTTGCTCTTTTTATTACTTTCTTACAGTTTTCTAGGAATTCTTATTGGTCTCACCAATCTGCATTTTTTCTTTGAGGCTTTGCATTATAGATGTTTTCAAGTAGTTGTCTTCTGAGTTTGTATCTTGAGCTTGTCTGTCACCATATAGTTTTTTATGGTCAAATTCCTTTCTTTTTCCATTTGCCCATGTTACCAGCCTACTTCTTGACTTTGGACTTTATGTTAGAGTTGGGCTCTGTCCACCCCTGGGAGTGTGTGTGTGTGTGTGTGTGTGTGTGTGATGTCTTTCTTATTTTTTTTTCTTTTTATCTTTTGCTGCTGCTTTCATAATTTGATCTGGGGGCCTATAAGTTTTCAGTGTTTCTGAAGTGATGTGATCTGGGAAGAGATCTATTCACTGCCTAGTCTGCAGTTCTTGACCCTTTTTGGGAGTATTGGTTTGTGTGTGGTTGAGTTTTCATAGACTGATGTTGGACTCAGTCACATTTATTCTTCTGGGAGGGTCTGCAGGTTCAGAAGGACTGAACTACTAGCTCCCCTCTGTTTTGGTTTTCTGTCCTGGTTTATCATATTACATACAGATTCATGAGTGAGGTTAAAGTTTACCAATTTGTGCCTACTCTTTTATTGGACTCAGAGCCCTACAGCTTTGTTTCTGGGACTTGTTTCTTGCTCTTTACAAAGGTAAGGCCCCTGCTCCCTTGTGAATGGGACCACTTCTATCTGCCCTGAAACTGTGACCCCGAAACTGGGTAATGGGACAGAGCCATTAGATGGCGCTTATTCCTGTTTCCAGTGCTAGTATAGGGGTTTCCTGGTTCTCTTTCTTCCAAAGTGTTCAGTCCTCTTACTGTCCCTAGGCACTGGGCTGCTTTCTACCACTGCTGCCACCATTTCAGCCTGCTGCTGCTCCCACATTTTATGGGGCTGCTACTGCTGCTGTGCTGTGCTCCTGGACACACTCAGTGTGTATCCACAGACATATCTGTCTGTCTTTCTAAGCTGTCCCTGGCTGGAAAAATGATTCACTGTATTTTTTTTTTCTTGGCTTTCCTGATCAGAGCTTGGTCTGGCATGCTTTTTAGGTCATTATAGAGGAGGCTGTGTTGGAGTTAAGGCAAAATGTTGCCTCTCACTCTGCCATCTTGACTCCATCTCTGGCCCATTCTACAAGATACTTGATAATGGTCACTCAGTGTCCCATTGAAGTCCTCCACTGAGGCCTGCCAAAGGAGTGGGTTCCAGGATTGAACCACTCTAATTGTTAGGAAGTTTTTTCTTGCATTGTGCTGAAATTTATTTCTCTGTCATTTCAACCTTATGCTGCTGTGATAGTAATGGCATTTAAAGATTCCCCTGTATTGTCTTGGTTTTTCAAATTGATTGTGTTAAAACCCAGAGCTTGTTAATCCCACCTGTGGGATGGACTTGTTGATGTGAAAAGAGAGTCCTGAACTGGGAGGAGCTGGTGACATAGATTTGGAGAGACAAGAGAGAGGCAGAAGAACTTTTTTGGAAGCAGCACCTCGTGGAGGCAGAGAGAGACTGAGAAGGATTGCTGGGGGCCACTTTGAATCCTTTGAATCGCCCTGGACTTTTGAGACCTGCCCCCGGAGCTGCCAAGGACTGAGGAGACAGGGCTGTTTTGCTGGTACTTTGTCTGTCTGTTTTGATGTTGTTTTGCCAGATTTGCCCACTGGTGAAAGACAGTCCTTTTGTTGAAGAAGTCCTGGAACCTGGCTGTTGGTTAAGAAGCCCTGAGACTGTCCTGCAGACAGAGTGAATACTGTCCACTGGTGAAGGACAGTGCTGTTGTTGCAGGGGTCTGGGAACCTTTCTGTTGGTTCAGAAGCCCTGAAGAAGGATTTTCTTGTTGTATGTTTACAGAAATCCTGGGAGAGGGTTTTGCTAATGTTTTCAGGGGTTCTAGGACTGTTCTACAGACAGAGGATGAATTAATGAAGGGACTGGCAATGTATCTTGTGGCCTTGCTAAGCCTTGTCTTCCCAGGAACTAAGATTGCTGAGAACTTGCCTCTTGTCAAGATGAAGAAAAGATCTCCATTTGGGTATTAAGTGCTGTGCCTAAACTTGATGTAACTCTGGGGTAGATTCAATTGTGATCCAGGGGTGGGGAACTTTTGACCTTTTTGTGTTCTATGGTTGAACAAATGAATGTACTTTACTTATGTTTGGAAACTAATCTCCATTTGAGAAGAGGGGCTTTGTGGCTAAATGAAGGTACAGCCTAGGGGTGGAGTAGTATTTAGTACAGGGACTTTGTAATTGATTGAATGAGTGGAAGGTCCTGGGGTGGGGTAGTCCTTGGAGATTATTTAATCATCCTTAGTAAATGCTGTATTTTGAATGATGTCATGTTTTGATCTTCTCTGTTCTTGGTTGGTCACTGAATAAAATGGAGAGCGCCTATGCTGGTATTCTGAACCTTGGGAAGTTGCCTTTCCTTGGCATTATATTACAGCTGCCTATTTCTGTCTTCTTGAAACAATTAGAACAAATTTTACCTGTTAAAAGTTCTTGAAAAGCTTGAAGTTAGCTATCACTTTTCTTTTTTTCTTTTCCAGGCTAGATATCATCTGTTCTTTCAAATCATCCCCGTATGGCCTGGTCTCAAGTCCTCTTATCATCCTAGCTGCCCTCTTCTGTACCAAGTCCTGATCATCAGTCAGACTGTAAGCATTTATTAAGTATTTACTATGTTCCAGGAACTATGCAAACATTTGAAGATGCAAGGAAAGGCAAAAACATGTTTCTTGTCCTCAAGCAGCTCACATTTTAGTAGATGGGACAAAATGCAAATAGCTATGTACATAGAAAGTATATATAGGCTTATGTGCACACACACATATATGCAAATATTTATAGTCATGTAAAATGAATGAAGGTCATCTCAGAGGAAAGGCATGAGGCAGGGGTGGGGAAGGTGGTGGAGCAGCAGGAAGACCTTCTGTAGAAGGTGGAATTTGAGCTGAATCTTGAAGGAAGCCAGGGAAGCTAGGAAGTAGAGATGAGGAAAGAAAGCATTTGAGGTATGGGTGTATAAGCAGTGCTGAATCAGTCAAGAGAAGGAGTAATGTGGGCAAGGAACAGTCAGAAATAGTGGGATTATAGGGTGTGTGTGTAGGGGAGTACAGTGTAAGAAGACTGGAAAAGTAGCAAGGGTCCAGGTTTGGGATGGTTTTAATGTTTGATCCTAGAGATAATAGGAAGTCCCTGGAGTTTATGGCCAGATCTGCAGTTTAGGAGGGTTGCTTTGACAACCAAGCAGAGGATGAGTTGGGGTGGGGAGAGACTCAGAACAGGGAGACCAACTAGGAAGCTTTTAAAATAGTCCAGGTATAAGGTCATGAGGGACTGCATCAGGCTGTGTGAGCTGATAGAAGGGGGGCACATGTGAGAGATGTTGTAAGGGTAGAAAAAGCAAGACCTAGAAATGGTTGGATATGTGGAGTGAGCTTGTGAATATCTTTCCTAAAATATTCTCAGAACTGAACACAATATTCCAGATTTGGATGCATTCTTCTTAGACACTATATCTCTCCTTGTATGTTTTTTTTCTTTCTCTTTGGCTGCCTTATTATGCAGTCAACTCATACTCATGCTATCTTGGAGTCTAGTAACCCTCAGATCTTTTTCACATTGTATAGCCATATTGTCACTTATTTCATCTTATACATTTTATTTTTTTAAAGCAAGTATAGATTTTAGATTTATTTCTATTAAATGTCATCTTATTAAATTTGACCCCATAAATCTAGCCTACTGAGATTATTTTAGAGCCTGAATATCTTTTTTTTGTGTGTGCAAAAGGCAAGCAAAAAATAATACTATAGTAGGTAGTACTAAGAATGAGTGAGTTAACAGTCCTTTTATAGTTGGCCCAGGAATAATGCTTTAACTTCTCCCTTTGTTGATCCTCACTCAAATGTTTTCCCCATGCCTTCTCTTTAATGTTCCTGTATTTCATCCCATCAAATAGACAATCTAGGAATTGAAGAAAACTTCACTGGTCCACAAGTTCAACTTGAACCTGACAGATAATCCCTTTTACTTAAGAAGACACTTCCTTCTAATAGAATCTGGCTCCCAGCTGTGAGAAGAATCTCAAAATTAATACATAGCTGTAAATTTTCAATGGTCCTTTTCCTTCCCTTTATCACACTCTTTAATGCTCTAATCTCCTTATAGGCTATTTAGATTGTTTTTCTTCTTTCATGCACTTCTTCAAGAATCACTTCATCCTCTGATGACCTGGAGAGTTAATGGCCAGTTGTGCCATTTACTCCTCATTTTCCCTAGACCATGCTCCTGGCAACAGCTGTTCAGAGTATACTGAGCAAGACCCCAGCCTTACTTTAATAGAGATTCTTAGAGCCATTCTCCATGAGATTATTTAAATCCATCTCAAACCTGTTAATAGATTGGGATTGGGTTGGTTGTTTGGCTCTCCCCAGAGGTCAGACTTTTGGCATCTCCCCCACTTGTTTGGCAGAGTCAACCATTTGTTTGAGACAGCTGGTTGAGAGAATTGAAAAGATTGTATATATACCCTAGTTAAGGCCCTCATTACCTATCCCCTCAACTTCTGCAATAGCCTCTTAAACGGTCTTCTGTATCTTACTGCCAGATTAATCTTCCTTAAGTTTAGTGATGATCATATCTTTTCCCCCACTCAAAGCCTTCCCCAATTGCCTACTGAATTCGGTCTCAATTCCTTAGGCTGACATTTAGAGTCCTTTGTTCTCTGGCTCCAACCTGCCTTTATAGTCTTATCTCTCTCTAATACCCCGTAGCAAACCTGAGACAAAGTGGGGCTCACCATTTCCTGAACGTACCTTGCCTTTTCCTGTATCTTTTGCTACTGCTATTCCTTCTACCTGCTAAAGTTCTTCCTCCTATTTTTACCCATTGAAATTTTCCCCTTATTGAGAACCCTGCTCAAATTTTCTCTCATAGAGGAAACCTTTCTTGACTGGGGTAGGGGAAGGGCAGGACAGCTCCCTTCTCCTACTAGATATAGTTTCTCTACTGCTTTATCTACAGTGGGGCATGATCCTGTTTGGTGCTTCAAGTCAATTAAAATAATTGTTAGGAGCCTACACTGTACAAAGCTGTGATGGGGTGCTTGGGTGCCTGTGCTTGAACCCCAGTTCCTAAATCACATTTCTCCTTAGCCTCATAGCATGATCTCTGCCCGTTTCTCCGCACCCCCTGCACTATACTTAGGAATCTTTTATGACTAGGCCCCAGCCAAATGCTTATCTCCTCTTGGTACAATAACAAGCTGCACCTATGATTCCTTCTCTAGATTATCTGTAAGTAACTCCCTAGCTCTTTATATACATCCTGAATCCCCCGTTATGTATGCCGTAGGCTTGGAAATACATAAACTCCCAACATCCTCTTGTCAAAAATGACATTGTTGGATGGCAGACTGGGCACTTCTTGGTCAGCCCTGACCACTAGCTGACTTAGTGATGCTTTAAGCCTAAAACCACACCTCCATGCAGACCCCTCGGGTTATTTCCCTGTGACTTCTGGGCAAAAAGCCTGTGCGGTAGATATTAAAAGTGCTTGTTCCTTTAAGAACTGACCACTCCTTAATCACTCCCTAATCCCTCCCTGATTCACCTAGTTAGCATATTTGGCACAGGTTTTACTGTAGTTATCCTATATAAACTTTTAACTGTACCCTCTAAGGTTGCAGGTTCCCTAAGAACTCTTGCCCGCTGTATAGTGTAACAATAAATCTTTGCCACCTTGACTTAAAGAATACTTGAGTCTGTGAATTCATTCCAGATTGCTATCCAGGGACTCTGGTTATTGCATTGCTGGACTCCCTGAGCCTCCTGACCCCCATGTAAGCTAGATGTTAGATCCTGTGTATAACAATAAAATTGACGTGGTTTATGACTTCAAGAAGCTTACATTCTACTGGGGTGGTGGTAGAATATCAGCATCTATTTATCTATATCTGAATCTAGTGAGATAATGTGTGGCAGTGGAACAAACGTGGTATTTGTAGTTAAAGAACCTTGGTTCAAATCCTGGTTCCTCTACTTTCCACCTATGTAATTTTGAGGAAATTACTTGGACTCTACTCTTCTCTTTTTCTTTATCTGTAAACTGAGGGATTTGAACAAGACAACCTTTCTCTCCTTCTAGCTCTAAGAACATCATATGGACATTATATATCCATAGAAGCTTTGGCATATTCTTATACCAATTCTCACTCTCACAGATAAGTTTTGGGTCCCAGGTCAAGGGTCTGTCTCCCCCTCAGGGTTCTAGGGGTACCTATGAAGAGTTAGTGGGGGATTCTCCAACACAGGAAAAACTAAACTATGACCCAAGGCCAGAGAGACCTGAGAATTTTTTTTTTAATATTTTTAAATAAAATAAACTTTATTTAATACATGTTAGTGAGAAACTAGTTTAGTTTGTAGGGGTAGGTTTTGTTTCTGGGACAGAAGGCTTTATGACTGAACTGAGCCTGAAGGAAGATAAATGTTGTATGAGGCAGAAATTAGAGAGAGAGAGAGAGACCCTAAATTGCAGGTCTAATCATAAACTTCCTGTTAACTTTTTACCCGACTTCCTATTAACTTCAGGATCTTCTCAGTAGGAGAGACTAGTTATACAGAGGCAAGGAACTGGGCCACAGAATGTTGAATGTGGGAAACAGCTAATAGTTCAGTTTGGCTAGAATTGTAGTATGCGTGAAGGGATCAGAATAGAAAGTAGGTAAGTGGGCGGGTGCAGTGAATAGAGCCCCGGCCCTGGAGTCAGGAGCACTTGAGTTCAAATCTGACCTCAGACACTTAACACAAAAACTAGCCATGTGACTTGGGCAAGTCACTTAACCCCAATTGCCCTCCAAAAGGCAAAAGAAAAGAAAAGAAAGGATATCAGAACCCAGTCTGGGATTGCTCTTCCTTTCACTTAGTTACTAATACTTTTCATGTGCTCTGTAACTATTTTGGGGGGGCTCACTTAATGTAAGATTGTTGGACACCTCTCTCTCTGGTTCTAGCAGTATGTCTTTTATGGTATATGTGTTATTATTATTTGTGTAGATGTTTTATCTCCCCTTCTGGTCCTTAAACTATTTGAGGGCAGGAACTCTGTTTCTTAGCCACCTCTGTCCTATACAGAACCTAGAACATGGGCTTACACATAGCAGATAATCAATAGCTATTTGCTGAATAAATCAATGAATGGAGTAGGATGCAGAGACTTTTTAGCACTTTTGTTTATATATTCTTTTTAAATTTTATTTCTTTAAAATCTGAAATAAAAATTTACATGAATAGCTATTTTTATGCCCATTTAAAGGTGATGCAATAGATCAGAGTGCTGGGTCAGGAAGACTACTTTTCCTGAGTTGAAATCTGGCCTCAGGCACTTCCTAGCTGGGTGACCCTGGGCAAGTCTCTTAACCCTGTTTGCCTCAGTTTCCTCATCTGTAAAATTAACTGGAGAAGGAAATGGCAAACCACTCCAATATCTTTGCCAAGAAAACCTCAAACAGGGTCGCAAAGAGTTGAACACTACTGAAACAACTGAACAATAGCAAAAGTGACTTTTATCTCAACAGTAACGGGGAAGAAAACATCAAGAGATTATTTTATTCATAATGAATGGTATAAGTTTTCATTCTGGGGTTGTGAACCTGGCCTTTGCAGAGCTACCTCATGCAAACTTCTCCCACACAACCTCATCTCCTCCTCCTGTGCACTTTCACCCCAAGGCCTGGGCAGTGTGACTCCCTCTGTGAATACTGATTTCAGAGGTAGCTAGGTAGCACAGCGGACAGAGTGCTGCACTTAGAGGCAAGAAGACGAGTTTAAATGCTGTCTCAGACACTTATTGTTTTGCCTTTTTTTTTTTTGAGGGGGGAAGGTAGGGCAATTGGGGTTAAGTGACTTGCCCAAGGTCACATGCTAGTTTTTTGTGTTGTGTCTGAGGTCGGATTTGAATTCAGGTCCTCCTGACTCCAGGGCCAGTGCTCTATTCCCTGCACCACCTAGCTGCCCCTCAGACACTTATTAACTGCTAAGTTATATCAGTTGACATAACTGATCCCAAGCAAGCTGCTTAATCACCCTGTCTTAGTTTTCTCATCTATAAAATGGATATAATAAAATCACCTACCTCTCAGGATTGTATCAAAAGAGATGATATTTATGAAGTGCTTTGCCAACCCTAAAGAGCTAAGTCAGCGCTCGTTATTATTATTATTGTTATTATGCATGCTTTATAGATTAAGAACTAGAAGAGAGGGCAAAGATGGCCCTCTACCCGCAGGACATCTCCCCAGCCACACCCCTGCCCCGTGGCCCCTGATGACAGACTCGGCTTGGGGGGAATCACCTCCCCCTGGCCCTGCCAGCACTTCCGCTTCCATGGGGAACCCCTCACACCCCCACAGCCTTCAAGGCCCGTTGCACATGGCAGTGACAGCTTGCCCTGGTGACCCGGAGCCCATGACGGAGGAGCGGCGTCAGTGGCTGCAGGAGGCCACGTCTGCAGCCTTCCGAGGCCCACGGGAGGAGGTGCAGCAAATGAAAAGCTGTCTTCATGCCCTGGGCCTGCCTACACCCCCCTGCGGCTGGGGGCTGAGCAGCAGGAGCGGGAGGGAGCTCTGGAGCTCTTGGCTGGCCTGTGTGAGAACACGGACAGTGCCGCAGATTTCTGCCAGCTGTCCGGGATGCACCTCCTACTGAGCGGCTACCTGGAGGCAGGGGCAGAGGGCTTGCGGTGGCCAGCGGCCCACCTTATTGGTACATGCAGCCAGAATGTGGCAGCCATCCAGGAGCAGGTGCTGGGCCTGGGTGCCCTACGAAAGCTCCTTCGCCTGCTTGACCGAGACCCCTGCCACACAGTGCGAGCGAAGGCCCTCTATGCCATTTCTCGCCTGCTCCAGTTCCTTGGCCTGGACGGCTTTTCTGTGCTGAAGCCGGCAATGCAGAGGGATGTGGTGAAGGCGAAGGTGAAGTCGGCCTTCCTTCTGCAGAACCTGCTGGTGGGCCATCCTGAGCACAAAGGCACCCTGTGCTCCACGGGAATGGTCCAGCAGCTGGTGGCCCTGATCCGAACGGCGCACAGCCCCTTCCACGAGCATGTACTGGGGGCTCTTTGCGGGCTGGTGACAGATTTTCCCCAAGGGATCCGGGAATGCTGGGAGCCTGAACTCCTCCGACATCGGTGTCAGCTGCTGCAGCAGCATGAGCAGTACCAGGAGGAGCTGGAGTTCTGCGAAAAGCTGCTGCAGGCGTGCTTCTCCTCCCCCACAGATGACAGCACGGACCGGTGAACGCTGGGGAGACCGAGGGGTGCAGCGCCCCCCAGCTTGGAGCCATGTGCGGAGGAGGCCATCAGGGCGCCGGGAAGCCCCCCGCTCTCCCCCCTCCTGGCTCTGCCCTGGCAATAAACGTATTTCTCCCTCAAAAAAAAAAAAAAAAAAAGAGCTGGAAGAGACCCTAGAGATCATTTAGTATAACCGTTTATCTTGCCGATGAAGAGAGCGAGGGTCAGGGAGGTCCAATGATTTGCTTAATGCCTTGCCGGTAAGTTTGTGATAGAATTGAGATTTGAACTCCAGGCCTCTGGCTACAGATACAGTGCTTTCCCACATCACTGCAATTTGATCACAGCCACTGGCACAGACTCAGCTTCTGGTTCCATCTCAGTGACTTCTGGTAAGTTACTCGGTACCTCTGGACCTCAGTGTTCCAGTCTATAAAATGAAGAAGTTTGACTACATGGTTTTTAAAATCCCTTCCAACTTCAATAGTCCATGATTTTATTATTTTAGAGATGATCTTTAAAGGTCCCTTTCAGCTCTAAAATGCTATGATTATTTTTTAACCTTCTTCTTCCAAGGGTACCTTTCCTCTCTGTTTACTCTCTCAATATGCCAAACTTCTGACATTTCTGTCCTCCTGGTTTTAAAAATTCAAATCAGTTCCTTTATACTCCTGGCTGTGCTAGAATTATGGAAAGTATAATCCTAAGCATCGTTGTTTCTTCTGACTCTCTATGTGCATAACACACGTTGCATCCTATTATAGAAACAAAAGACAGGCCTTCTCTTTTATCTGGAACACAGTGCCAGGACACTGATGCCCATTGTGACCAGCACAGTCATGGCATCACTTTGACAACTGTTTCCCCCCTTCTAAATTCCAGCTTACATTAATTTTGTTCTGTCTAATTAAAGACCAGCTGCACTGAAAAAGCTCAGGGCTGTCTTAATGGGAAACTTTGCTCGTCACCTGATAGGGCATCTTTTGTTTGAACCATTTACAGGTTTACTGTGTGGGACAGCTTTTGTCTCTTGGTTGCCGTACCTGACACATTGGACCACTTAAAGAGTGAGATTCCCCACTAGTAGGCCTTGGATGTGTTAATGACCACTTGCCAAAAGAGGCTGGCCTGGCTTAATTAATTGATTGGATGCTGAGGAGGGAAACTTACCTCCCATCTTTTCTGAAGGTTTCCTGAATATGAGCTGTTCACTCTAGCTTCATTCTTTTTTTTTTTTTTTAAAGGGGGAAGGCAAAGCAATTAGGATTAAGTGACTTGCCCAAGGTCACATGGCTAATAGTGTTAAGTGTCTGAGGTTGGATTTGAACTCAGGTCCTCCTGATTCCAGGGCTGGTGCTCTATTCACTGTGCCACCTAGCTGACCCTCTAGCTTCATTCTTCAGGCACTCATAACCTAATCTCATCCTAACTATTTTCCACTGCACCCTCATAAGAATCCTGGTCAGGGTGGTGTCATCACTGTTACCTGACCTGTTCATTACCATCAACATGCCTTTATTCTTGCTGTTTCCCTCACTTGGTGTGCCCTCTACTTCCTTTTCTGCCTATCCAAATTGTACCTATTTTTCAAGACTTAGATTAAGTTCTACTTCCTTTCTTCCATCTATTCATCCATCCACAAGCATTCACTAAATGTTTACTATGCCAGGCATTGAGAAATATGCCAGGCCTCATTATTCTTCCTCTTTTCAGAGCTCAAGGCCCTTTTTGTCATTCTACTCTGGAAGTGACTGCCTCAGGGTGTCCTAATTGGAGTGTAAGCTCCCTGACAAGTGCTCCATTTAGCTTTCTTTTTGGCTACACCTTAGATTTTATTTTTCTGGTATGGCACTTCCTTTACTAATGAAAATTAGCATCTTCTGGTCAATTTATAGTCTCAGAGAGTTGTTTAGACATATTGTTTAGTAATCCAGTTAAAAAATCCAAACATTTATTAAGTGCCTGTATTGTTTTGTTATTGTTCAGTCATTTCCATCATGTCCAATTTTTCATGAAGCCATTTTCTCGGCAAAGGTACTGGAGTGGTTTGCCATTTCCTTCTCCAATTCATTTTTATAGATGAGGAAACTGAAGCAAACAGGGTTAAGTGAATGACTTGCCCAGGGTTATACCACAAGTAATGTTATAACAAGTAAATATCTGAGGTTGGATTTGAATTCATGAAGTTGAATCTTTCTGTCCTCAGGCTTAGTACTCTATTCATGGTGCCACCTAGCTGTCCCATATTGTTTAGGGAATGACGATAAATCCTGGTATTCACAAAAATGAATAAGAGAACATCTTTGTTATTACTGGTCTGTAATCAGTATTTCTAGGGGTCTTTCAAGTATGTTTTCCATAGGTAGAAGCTGTTTTTTTTTTTAATAAGGCAGATAGATGGGTGGCACAAGGGACAGAGTAGTGGGCCTATAGTCAGGAAGATCTGAGTTCAGATGTGACCTTAGACCCTAGCTGTGTGATCCTGGACAAGTCACTTACTTTCTGCCCCAGTTTTCTCAACTATAAAATGTGGAGAATAATAGTATCAACCTTCCATGGTGGCGTGAGACTCAAATGAGACATTATTTATTAAGTGTTTAGATAGTTAATAAATGCTTATTTCCTTCCTTCCTTCCTTCCTTCCTTCCTTCCTTCCTTCCTTCCTTCCTTCCTCCCTCCCTCCCTCCCTCCCTCCTTTCCTTCCTTCCTTCCCTCCCTCCTTTCCTTTCTTCCTTCCTTCCTTCCTTCCTTCCTTCCTTCCTTCCTTCCTTCCTTCCTTCCTTGCTAAGAACAGCTCTTGAAAGGAGAATTATATGAGGTGGATGCTATCATTATTATTATTATTCCCATTTTACAGATGAGGAAACTGAGGCTGAGAGAGGTGAAATCACTCGCCCATATTCACGTACCAAGAGATTGTCTGAAGTCCCCTTGGAATTCTCATCTTCTTGATTCCAGGTCAAGCATCTCACCCACTATTCCATGCTGCCTCACTAGCTTAGAGATGGTCCTCTTAGAGATGACAGGGGCTATGGCAAGTACCAGGAATCCAAAAAGAGGGGAAAGGAGAGGAAGAGCCATCTGCAAGGACTTTGGAGTCAGGGGCTGTTCTGGTTTTGTTTTTTGTTTCCCCAGAGCTTATAACAACTTCTGGCATTTAGTAAGCCCTTGACAAATGGTTGCTTAATTGAATTAAATTGGATTCTTGCCTTGATCTGCCATAAATTCACTGTGTGAGATTGGGCTAGTTACTTTAAGACTTTGGGCCTCATTTTCCTCATCAGTTAAAAAAAATCACATGACATGATGAAGTTGAACTAGATTATTTCTAAGGTCTTTCCAGCATTAACATTCTATTATTCCATGAAAAAAAACTGAAAAAAAGAATAATTAGAATAACCTTTTAGATATGGGGAACAGGCCATGATTTTTAAAGTGCTTTCATATACATTATCTCAGTAAGTCTTCACAACATCACAGTAATGGAGTGTAAAAGTGACATGCCCCAGGTGATTAAATATGCTAACGACATAACTGGGACAGATATCCAGGGTTAAGAGTCACTGTGGTTAGAGCTTTGGACCTGAAGTCAGAAAGATTTGAGTTCAAATTCAACCTGAGACACTCACTAGCTATGTGACCCTGGGTAGGTCACTTTACTTCTATCTGCCTCAGTCTCCTCAATTGTAAGATGGGGATAATAATAGCACCTACCTCTCAGGGTTGTTATAAAGACCGAATGAGGTACTAGAATAGTACCTGGAACATAGTAGGCATTTCATAAATGTTTATTCCCTTCTGCTAATCACAAATATGCATTAGAGGTGCCCTAGTAAAATCGATAGTTTGAGGCAAAGGCTTTTGTGTCCACCAATGTTCCAAGCTGTTTTGAGGTGTTTGAGTTAATTGTATTCTGATAGTTAGCAAATTGTTAGTGCCAAGAATTTCTGTCCTTGACACTGACATCTTTCTTCCATCCTATTAGTGATCATCTGTATCATTCCCTCTCTGGGACCTTCTAATAAACAGTATTTCATTCTCTTGTTCAAATATCCCCAGACCACAATCACTTTTTAATTAGACTCTTTTTGACTCCAAACTTTATTGTCCTTAATGTTTCCAAGAGAAGGAAAAAAAACCAGAAAAAACACCCTATTTTTATCAGATGACTTTTCCCCCTGAGTTTGTGGACATAAAACAAAGCAAAAGCAAAAAAACAAAAATAATTTAAAGATCAGGTGCTTTGAATGAAAATGAATTTGAATTAATTTGTTTTTAATCCCTTTCCCTCCCCCACCCCACACTCCTCACCAAAGAATGGCAGACTCTTATTTTCAAGGACTCTCGTTTCCAGATTGCCCATGGCATGGTTTAGCAAAATCCTTAGTAAGGGGCATCTGTCAAGTAGCTAAGCAAAAATCTCAGTCAACTTGGATATCCATGCAACCCTAGTTTTTAAGTAGCCAGGTACCCTCAAGAGATATTATAGGTTGGTTATAATACTTGATGAACCTTGCTATTTCCCATCCCATCCACCTATCTCAATGCTATCTCTTGGGATTCTTGTTGGGAAGTTCCTTTTGGTGGCTGGATGTGGTGGCACAGTCTATCTGTGGTCCCTGCTACTGGGGAGGCTGAGGCTGGTGGATTTTTTGAGCTGAGAATTTCTTAGCTGTGGTAGAGTTTAGGTAAAGTGGTACGGTAGGTAAGGTTAATTGGATGTCTACACTAAATCTAGTACCAAAATGGAGCTCCTCTGGGAGTGAGGAGCCACCAGGCTGCCAAAGGAGTGGTGAATCAACCCAGGTCAGAAACAGAGTAGGTTTCTGCTTCTGCATCTGCTCATCAGAAAGCTGGTTGGTGAATGATTTTAACCACAACAGTTTATCAACATTTTCTTTTTTTTAACAAGTCCCTTTATTTTTATTTTTTTTGCAGGGCAATTGGGGTTAAGTGACTTGCCCAAGGTCACACAGCTAGTTTTTGTGTTAAGTATCTGAGGCTGGATTTGAACTCAGGTCCTCCTGACTCCAGGGCCGGTGCTCTATTCACTGTGCCATCTAGCCACCCCACATCACCATTTTCAATGAATGAATATGAATGTCAGAAAGGTGGATTTAGGCTTAATGTAGGGAAAGATTTCTTTAGAATTAAAGATATCCCAAAGTGGGAAGGATTCCCTCATGAAACAAGGGTGTTTCTCTTTACTTTGATCTTCAAGCAAAGGGTGGCCGATTATTTGTTGTGTATGTTGTAGAATATCTTTTTAGTCAGGTACAGGTTGGATAAGATGGTTCCTAAAGTCTTCTTAAATTTGAAATTCTACAATTCTATTTAGTTTGGTGATTTGGATAGGGCTATATCTTTAGGATGACACAATTGGTGACATTCTCTGGTCTCATAAGCTTTAGATGGGTTATTCTATAGGGAGCAGTGTCTGGGATCTTTAGGACATAAATAACTGTTATTACTATGACTTGGATGCTGGTGGGATGGGTCATAGCAGTGATGCTATGCAGACATTATTTAGTCTCATAGGGACAGATAACTGGAGGAAGTCTAAGCTGCAGATATTGGAAAGATTTCCTGGCATGAAGTTGATATAAATAGGTGGGGTCGGTCCTGCAGCAAAATAGTACATTTCTAGTCTTAGATCTTGGGGTTTAGGGGAAGGAATCTAGCTCATGAAAGGACTAGGGAGGCAAGGTTAAAAAAACAATACAAGACAGTACAATATATAAGGGAGAAGTGATAAATCAGAATAACAATTCTTGTTTATATATCACTTTATGAGAGGCAGTGTGGTATAGTGGATATAGAATCAGTTTTGCATCTAGGAAGACCTAAGTTCAAGTCTTGCCTTTAAGATATGCTGGTGGGGCAGATAGGTGGCATACTGGATAGAACTAGAGTCAGGAGGACATGAGTTCAAATTTGGCTTCAGCCACTTACTTGCTGTGTGAGCCTGGACAAGTCACTTAACCCTGATGTACTAGCTATGTGAATTTGGGAAAGTCACTAAACCTCTCAGGACCCAGGCATCTCCCTAAGATTATAAATCACAGAGAAGGGAGGGATTGACCTCTTTGGACAGATGGAATTTGCTCATTTAAGAATTTGATATACCAAAGAAATCACAGTCCCTATCCTAATCCTTTGATTTAGAAGATGAATGATAAAAACAGTAAATGCTATATCTAGAAGGTATAGCTAACATGTAGAAAATACCTTAAGTTAAGTTGCTTTACATATGTTATCTCATTTAATCCTTGAAAACAACTCTGTGAGGTATGTTTTTATTACCCCCATTTTACAGATGAGGAAACTGGGACTGAGAGAGATTAAGTAACTTATCCACGGTCTCACAACTGGTAAAGGAAGCCAAGATTGGAGCTTAGGTATTCCTGACCCCAAGGCCCCTTTAGGATTCTGGAGACAGTAGAGTTTACTATGGACTGGAATAGTCAGGGGAAGCTTCATGAAATTGGTGGGACTGGAAGTGGTCCTTGAAGAATGAACTGGGTTTTAAAAGGAAGGAAGAAAGATGAAGAAGACATTTTTTCAAAGGAAAACATCATGAGCAGAGGAGCAGATTGCTTGAAGGAGTGACTGTGGTGTACTTAGGAAACTGGCTTTATTGTGGCAGCATCTGTCGGGGACTCGTGAAACATAAGGTTGCCTAGAGAAGATGGGGCCTTATAGAGATGCCCTTCCATTCTTCTGATCATTTTTCTTGCCCTTTTTTGAGGCATCTGCCCTTTTGTGAGGTTTGATGACCAGAGTGACATGTGGTATTCCAGGTGCAAATTGCCTTCATTTTATATGAAGGGAGGATGATGTTTTCTGTTTTGCTTCCAAGGTACCCTTCCCAATGATGCCAAGTATTTGGTTGGCCTATTTGGCTGCAGTAGCATATTGGACTAATGTTTTAGGTAACAGCCTATGATGGCTCCCAGAGTCCTTTTTATTTTGCTTGTAACTGATAGCTTAGAGTCCAATGCTTTGCAAGCATAGCTCAGATTATTCCCCCAAATGTGTTTATATTTGCCCACAGTGAAGCTCAGCTGCATACTGACCAGTTGCATAGTTTTATGAGATCTTGCTATCATTTATCCCCATGAGCTCAACATTTTGCTCTCTGGAAGAGTTTCATGTCATCTGAAAATTTGGAGATGGCTACCGTATCCTCCCTCTTCCAGATCACTCATGAAAACGTTAAATAAGTCCATTTCCAGCACTAATGTCTGGTGGATTTCACTGTTAAGACATGCATTCATAGAACGGATAATTTATCTCCATTGTTTCCTTTCTATCTTTGAGTTAATTTATGACCAGATGGCTCTGGAGGAGAAAGTGAGGCTGGTGACTTTGCACAACCCGCCCTCACTTAAATCCATTTTACTTGCATGTCATGGCATCACCACCCTGACATCATGGTCCTCTTCGAGAATGAAGGACAAACCTCTTCTATCCCTGATAAAGTTTTCCCCAGGCCATGGTAATTTAGTGTATTTGTTTTTCTTAATGAGCTTTGATGAAGTCTTATATTGGAAATCATATCAATTATGAACCTCCCATTATCCACACACTTACTTTTTCCATAAAATTCTAAAAGCCTGAAGTATGTGTAACCAATCAGTTAATGAACCAACACACACTTATTAAAAGCCTACTATGTAAACAATGTAGCCTAAATAAGGAACCAATTATGTGCAGTGATGCTACCCTTTTTCTGACATCCTATCAGCTTGCTAAATGTAGAAGCAAGACTAATCTCTCTGTAGCTCCCAGGAATGCCACTAGAACCCTCTTTGTGGGTGGGAGTTACAGTAATGGTCTGGCAGTCTGGGATGAATGAAGGAGTGCTATCAGAGTCAATGTAAGAAAAATTTCCAGCTATTGTCAGAGATCAGTGAAATTCATTCCATCTACCTCTGGGGTCCTCTCAGTGTTTGAGGTGAAATGCACACCCAGATTTTATCTTACTCTAAGTCTAGTGCCTTTTCAACACACTATACTATGTCTCCAGTGGCTCCCATAAGCAACAGAACTGGAACTCAAGCCCAGACAATATTCTGTTTGTGAGTTAGTAGCATTTGGATGTTCAGCGGTTCATTATAAGGAAGATCTGCTCCCATGGGAGATGAAAGTTTTTGTCCTCTGCAGGGGTAGCTTTGGTCATTATCTGGGTTGGTAGAGGGAGTTTTCTCACCTTGGAGTGCCCTATGCCAATGAAATCATAGTTCCATCCCTATCCTAAGGTCCTGAATATTTCATCACTATTGTGTTTGGAAAGAGGACAATATGCTTAATGAGTATTTCCTTAGATTTACAAATTTACCTGATGGTGCTGCTCTCCCTCCAGTACTCCCTCCCAGTACCATTACTCAGTAAGTCCATATATTTGGTTTTTTATTTGTTTTCCCCTCCCCCCAACCCCCAGCAGCTGTGTCACACTTGGAGAGCGGTGTCAAACTCCATAGCCTCTCTCTGGCTCACAATTGTCACTTGTGAACCCTTATCTGCCCATACCCAGTGAGACATATAGGGGAAGATAATAGCTAGCCTCTGTCCTTGGACTAATAGCCATACTCATTTATATTGAACCTTGGGACAAGGTAGCATGGTCAACTGGAAGAGGATTGGACCTGGGAAACAGATGACCTGGGTTTGGGTACTGGTTCTGCTGTTTACTGGAGATATGAACCCATTGAATGTCAGAGAGATACTGTGAGTGGAAGAAACATGAGACATAAAGTCAAGAGAAACCTGAGTTTGAATCTCACCTCTGATCACAGAATTAGATTTAAAGCTAGAGGGACCCTTATTATCTTGTAGACTAGGGACTTGACCTTAGCCTTGGTAATAGCTAAGACACTTCTTGGAATCTCAATTTCTTCATTTGTAAAATAAGATGAAGAACAGTACCCACCCATTTCTGAGGGTTGTTGTGAGGATGCTTTCTATCACACTAACACTTTAAAGTATTATATAAATGTCAGCTATTGTGATTAGACTTTATCTAGTCTAACTGCATTTTATAGAGAAGACAAAATAAATCCAGAGAGATGAGTAACTTGTCAAAAGTCAAAATGTCAATTTAGAAGAGAGGTCTTCTGCTTTCTAGTCATAGTACACTCAGGGTCTAGCATGGTGGGATGGAAATATCCCTTCGTGATCACAGAGTCAGAAGACTTGGCTTGGAGTTTTAGACAGATATATTGTTTCTAGTTGTATGACCTTGGGTAAGCCAATCACTCTGTGACTCTTTCTATATTAGTAAAATGGGAATAATAATTCTTAATAATTAATAATTCTTAAATATTAATTCTTAATAATTCTTGTAAGGTTGCCATGATAAAAAAATGTAATGATGTCTGTGAAGTGTTTTGTGACCATTAAGTACTATTGAAATTTTTTTGGGGGGTGGGGCTGGACCTGTGACTTTTCATCAATGTAGGGTACTCCTAAGGGGCAAATTCCCTCTACTGGTGCAGATTGTCAATTGTCCTTTGGCTTGCCTGGGACATTGAGGAGGATAATCAACTTTCCCAGGATCACAAAGCCAGTTTGTATCAGAGGCAAGATTTGAGCCCAAGTTGGGCTTTCACCTCAGCTCTCTAGCCATTCTGCCTCTTGGTTTGCAAATCCAGGGTGTCCTCCAAATCTCAGTGGTTTTAAGATTTAAGACCCAAAACAGATTGTGCAAATGTGGGCATGAAGCTTGGATCTCAAGGGGTATGAGACTAGATGCCTCGGACTGGGGAGCCTGATAGGATCTGAAAATCCATTGATGGGGCATGCTTTTTGAGCTTTAATAGCTCAAAATTGCACTCAGACTTTGGGAATTACACTCAGACTTTGGGAATTACACTCAGACCCTGTTATGACAATCATGGAAAAGGGCATCTAGGTGGTGCAGTGGAGAGAGCACCTGGCTTGGAGTCAGGAAGCCTCATCTTTATGAGTTCAAATCCAGCCTCAGACGTTTACTAGCTCTGTGAAGTCACTGGCCAAGTCACTTAATACTGTTTGCTTCAGTTTCTTCATCTGTAAAATGAACTGGAGAAGAAAATGGCAAATCACTTCAATGTCTTTGCCAAGAAAAACCCAAATGGGGTCACAAAGAGTCAGACATGACTGAACAATAGCAATTATGGAAAACTCATTATCATTTGTCATCTAAGTCTAAATGACTTTTTTTAGAGGCAGTGTGGTGTAATGGAAAGCACCCAGGGTTGGTAGTCAGAAGGCCATCGTTCTATCATCCATAAAATTGGAGCACGGTTTGTACTAGATGTTCTTTGTGGTCCTTGATCCGGCTCCAGATCTGACATTGACTGACTACATGCCTCCCTGCCTCCTTTCTTCCTCTCTTCCTACCCCCAAACCCCAAAAGACAGCCATAACTTGACTTTGTGAAGGGTCCTATGCAACCTGATATTCAGTGATAGCATTTGGCCTAAGCTTCCTTTAGGACCATTAGCAATCTGTATCATATTAAGTTTCACCGTGAAACTATATGAAGTGAAGACTTTCTCAGTGAGTCCTGGCAGGTGGTCAGCCATGCATTTGGCACAAGGCTACCATAGCGTTCTACACTGGAGAGACACTGGCAGCAATAAGGCTCCCATCCAACCTTCAGAGCTGCTTCCTGTTGGCCTACAATCATTGCTGTTTTCAGAAACAGGTTTGGCTCAGGATAATGACAAAGTCTTAATTAATTTTCAAAGACTGTGAAGCATGAAAAGCCTGTATAGGCTTAGAGATTTTGCATTGGCCCTGCCCACATGAGTCAATCCACCTCAAAGTTCTCCTAATGACCCTGACCTTCCTTTGGGGTTGTTTTTCATGTGAGGCTTACCAGGGCCTGCCTGCCACAAATGCCTTCCTTCATATTTCTCCCTATGGACACAGATGGTGTCCCTAGAATGCCAAGCATTGTGAGTCTATAGATAAGCCTCCCAGTGAGCTGCTCTTTCCTTCCCCAAATCTAACTCCAAAAACCCCATTGCATAATGGAGAGTCAGCAAACCGCCTGGGGCTGAGACTAATGCAGAGACTCCAGAATACCAGCAACCCAAATTCCATTAGAAACTTTAGAGGTGGATTAGCTCTGTAAAAGTCCCTGGTCTTTCAGTTTTGCTGATTAAGCATGCTGCATCAATCTGCCTTCAGTCATACAGTCTCTTCTGGGCTAGTCATCCAGTCTCACCATGTGAAATGCAAACATCCCAAATGGTCCTTGGTGACCTTTTCTAAAGCCAAACTCCTTTCCAGGCCTACTCTACCCTGGTTCTCCCACCTTCAAACTTATTCTATTGCAACCTTTGGAACCACTTCACAATTCTCAACAAATACCACTCTATGCCCTTAGAGTCTTCAATTAACCTTTTATCTACCGTCATGTTTTCACAGAAACTTGGCTCTTCCCTGAGGATACCATATTCCTTGTAACCCTTTCTGGTAGAGGCTATTCTGTGCATGTCTTCTAACTTCCAGGGCAGGAGGAAGGGTGATTCTTCTCTTTATTCCTCACTGCTGCCTCCTGACCAATCTTCTGTCCCTCTCAGTGACCTCTTCTCCTTTGAATTCCATAAAGTTCATCTATACCACTCTCTCCCCATCTTCCTGTCGATTTTTTGTTATCTGCTTGGTTTCCTCTTCAGCTAAGGAGCATTCCAGGGAACAGCTGTGATGTTTTTTTAATGTCTTTTGCACTTGTGCCATATTTCACACCTTGAGTTTGTGGCAGTCAACTCTTTATATGAGTGGTGGATGTCAATATATTCATGGTCCAAACTTGTCATTTGTTCCACAAAAGGAATGAAAGAACAAAGAAATGAAGGAAGGAAACAAGCATTTGTTATGTGCCTCCTATGACCCAGGAACTATGCTAAACACTTTACAAATATTATCTTATTTGATCTTCATATAACGCTGAGAAGTTATTATATGAGAAGCTATTATTATCCCTATTTCACAGATGAGGAAACCCAGGTAGACAGTGGTAAAGTGACTTGTTCCTCTCGTCTCTTTTTTTCTCCTTCTCTTTCTGAGAAGGAAATTTAGCAGACCATTAACTGGAATTCCAACATTTGGGGACAGGTGCATTTTTGAGGGGAAGGGAAGTTCCCTAAAGAATGACTATGCTAGTGTGCAGTTGAGTTATACTTACAGCAGAGGTCATTTGAATTGGGGAGGTTGAGGAACTGGGAAGATAGGCTGTTTGAAGGGAGTAGGGTATGGTTAGAGAAGATTATGAGTCTGGTAATAAATTATTGAAGAGGAGGGAAAGGAAGATTTAACCCCAGGGAAAAGCTACATGACCACTTGGTGGGTGTTGGGTATGTGGCAGAGGGACTGTCTTTTTCAGTCATGGATTGATCTAGAAGGCTGCACATGTCCTTTCCAACTCAGAAATTCTGTTCCTTTGAGTGTTTGCGAGTAAATTTAAAAGAAGAGAGGAAGTTGATAAGTATAGTATCGATATAAGTATAGTCGATAAAATAGCAGAAGGAGGGTCTGAAAGTGGCATTGAGGAGGAAGGCACTTGTCAAGACCTTCTCCTGGCTCTGCGTGTTAGAGTATGTGAGGAGAAAGGAAGATTCAAAGAGATGGAAGTATGTAAGGAGAAAGCTGGGTATCACCAGAAGATTAAAGGAATCGCAAAGGAAGAGGTCTAGGGTAAAAGGGGGTTGGTGCTAACAATAGAGGATGGTTTTGGAGGGCATGGTAAAAGAGAGTGGAGAAGGACAAAAGGCTATTTATTCCTAAGGGGAGGCAGTGACTTTACCACTGATTCCACTATTGATCAAAGTACTAATCAAATGTATCCTGCCTAATGTATGTCCCCAGACCAAGTGGCATGGTAGGGAATACTCTGCCCTAGTTGGAAGGTGGGCCCCAAGAAGAGGGCATGATGGACCCTGGACTTTGGGGACTGATAGCCTAGGGCCTGAATGAGGGAACAGACTAGTCTGGTGGTGGGCACTCTGCTAGAATGTAAGGGGGAAGAAGAATGTCTAACTTGTATATCTTTATCTGAGGCAATTCTAGCTGCTTTATTTCAGTGTGGGAGCATTAAGGAAACTTAGTGTGTGCCTTCTGGGACTAAATAGGCCCAATCCAGTTCCTCCTTCACATGGCAGCCTTTCAGATAGATACTTGAAGACTATTCTCACTCTCAAATTTTCTCTTCTCCAGGTGAGGTCTTTCAACTGATGCTTTTGTGGTGTGGTTTCTAACCTTCTTGCAATATCTGATTTTCTTCCCCAGCTAGGTAAACTTCTTTAGGGCAGTTTTCCCTTCAGGTTCTAGGCCAAGGACATTTGTTGTTGTTCAGTGATTTTCAGTTGTGTCTGACTCTCTGTGACGTCATTTGGGATTTTCATGACAAAGTTACTAGAGTGGTTTGCCATTTCCTTCTCCAGTTCATTTTACAGATGAGGAAACTGAGGCAAACAGGGTTAAACAACATGCCCAGGGTAACACACCTAAATGTATCTGAGACTTGATTTGAGTTAATGAAGGTGAGTCTTCCTGACTTCAGGCCCAACCCTTTATCCACTGTACCACATAACTACCTCAGACCAAGGACATTGTAGATGCTAAGTAATAAATGAATGGTCCTGGACTACACAGGTCCTTTTGATATAGCAACCTTCCCACGCTGTGCCCCAGGCTTCAGACATTTTATCCTTTCCCCACTCTACCAAAGTCTACTGATTTCCCATCTTATATCTTCTGGTGCTGGTGGAAAATGGAGATAAGGATACACACCAAAGACAAACTTGCTAGCTGTGTGATGCTGGGTAAAACCACTTAACCTTTGTTTGCCTCAATTTCCTCATCTGTAAAATAGGGATCATGATAGCACCCACCTCCCAGGGTTGTTGTGAGGATCAAACTAGATAATAATTGTAAAGGGCTTAGCACAGCATTTGACATATAGGATGTGCTATATGAATACAGTTATTATTATTAATTATAATTATTATTTGAGAAACAGTACAGAGTAGTTGGAAGTTCCAGTGAACTTGAAAGATATTAGGTTTTAATACATTTACTATTCATGGGCAGGTCACTAACTTTTCTGAACCATAGTATCCTCATGTGAAAAAACAGGAATATAATATTCATCCCAGATACTTATTGGATACTTGTGGGAAAAGTTGCTTGTAAATGTTAAGCACTATTTAAATGGGAGCTCTTGCTATGACTTCAGCATTTTACTGAAGGCGCCTCCCTCACCCCCACCAACATCACCCTTCAGCCCCATAGTTTCCCTGAATGTAACTCAAGCTACTATATCAAACTCCTTTGCTGTATGTAAGGTGTATGTAACCTGGAAGAGATCTTCATTAAGAGGAGGGAGGAGGAAGCATGAAGAAAGAACAGAATGGGCAGTCTTAAAATATGCTGCCAAACCTTCATGTCCAAAGAGAGAGATTTCAAATGGGATTATCTCATGGGAATTTTGGATTGCATATCTTAATTTTGAAAATCATCCCATTACATAAACATGGCAGGATTTTCAAATGGCATAGTCTATGCCTAAGACATATGTGGGTCTGGTGGGCATCTTGGCGTAGTACTTTGAAACAAGAATACCTGGTTGGAATCCCACCTCAGGCATTAGCTGTGTGACCATAGGCAAGTGACACAGCTGCTCTGAAACTCATTTTCCTCATTTGTAAAAGGGGGATCACAATAGTGTTTACCTCACAGGGTTGATGTTTTGCTCTAGTAGGATAATAGTAATAGCTAGCATTGTAGTACTTTAAGGATTACAAAGCACTTTTACATATATTAGCTTGTTTGACTTTCTCTACAAGTAAAGCAGAATTGCAGTAGTTCAAGAAAAACATTAGATATGCAGATTTAGAGAATTCCCCCCAAATGTTCACTTGGACTGTTTGTGCCTGACCTGAGGTAGAACATTCTGAGCTCATATTGGTCTGATCAGTCACAGTCGGACACACTGTACCTTAACTCCAGCACAGTGACGTCATTTCGGTCCTCTTTGAGAAGGACAACCACAAATAACCCTATGAAGGAGGTGCATTATCATCTGCACTAGAAATTCAGGGAACAGAGGCTTAAGGAGGTTAAGTGACTTGACCAGGGACACATACAAGGATACAAAGCTAGTAAATGTTTGAGGCAGAATTCAAATTCAAGTCCAGGAGTCTATACTTTGGGTCCACTTGGCCGCATTTATATATACAGGGTATCCCAAAAGTCTTTGCAAGCTTCAGTAGCTTAAAACTGCAACAAGACTTTTGGGACATCCTGTATAATAACATTGACAATAAATAAATCAGTTTGTAAATATTAAAGTGCTATATACACTAGTAAATCTTTTTCTTCTTTTTTTTTTTTTTTTGCTTTTGGAGGGGGGAAGGCAGGGCAATTGGGGTTAAGTGACTTGCCCAAGGTCACATAGCTAGTAAGTGTTAAGTATCTGAGGCCATATTTGAACTCAGGTCCTCCTGACTTCAGGGCTGGTGCTCTATTCGCTGCTCCAACCAGACTCCCCTACACTAGTAAATCTTAATGTGCTATTATTATTATATTATATTGTGTTATATTACATTATATTAACTATATAATTATTATACATTGTAAATCTTTAAGTGCTATATAATTATTATTAACAACAGTATATAAATCACTGTAATAACAATATATAAATCACTTTTCTTAATACCAAGCTGAACTTATTGTTATTATTATTATTGTTGTTAATTATAACTGGGTTGTGGAAGATCATAATCATTTCTTTGATATCAGTGTCAAAGGTTGGGGTTATGCCCCTTATACTCAGAATGTCCTAATTTCTTTTAGTAACCTGTTAATTATCTTTCTTCCAGGAATTTAGCTAATTTTTTATTCTGAAACAAATTAGATTTTAATATAACCCGACCTGATTCCCTCTTTCACACTCACCAGTGATTTTAAAAAAATCACCCAACTCTTTAGAAATGTGAGACAAGGGTGTGCTTTTACTGTTCCTAGTGCGGGACGCATGGCTGCATTGGCAGCTGCATTTTCTGATGCTTCTCTCTCTGGTCTTTTACCTTCTCTGACAATCTCGAGTCAGTGTTTGACAGCTGAGGGACATAGGTGCCAGGCTGGGTTATATGTGTTTCAGCGGTGACATTGGAGTCAGCAGCTCTTTGACAAGTTCGGCAACTGACCTATTTTAATACCTTTTAGCTGTCTTTGCTGCTACTGATTCAAGAACCAGAGAGCTGTCACTCTGGAGGAAGGACCAGAACTTGTTTCTCTTGTAACCTGGTGTACAGGGAATCATAAGCAACTGTCACAAAGGACTGTGCTGACAGAAGGGATGCTTCCTAGGGAGAGCTGGAGATTTTAAAAGTGAACCCACTCCACTAAAATAAACAAAGAAACTAATTCCACTAACCCCTTTCCCCCCTGTTGTTTCATTGATGGATTGATCAAGGAAAGAAGGTTAAGACATTTTTTGAAAGCTATCTGAAAGAATGGTAACTTGGCCTAGTGCAAAGAAAGGTGGCCATGTATCAGAAACATGTGTGTTCAAGCCCTACCTTTCATACACACTGCCTATTTGACCCTGGCAAATCCCTTAATCTTTCAGTCCTCTAGGCAGCTTAGATTTAAAGTTGCAGAACAGGTGCCAATGTGTATTGATAGAGGGTTTCCTACACCAATAAAATCACAGTTCCAGACCTTATTCCATCTGAAATAACAATACTCACTGTATCTTTGTACAGAAAAGTCTTTCAGTCTTTTCAGTCATGTTTGACTCTTGATGACCTCATTTGGGGTTTTATTGGCAGAGATACTGGAGTGGTTTGTTATTTCCTTCTCCAGTTCATTTTACAGATGAGGAAACTGAGACAAAGAGGGTTAAGTGACCTGTCCAGGGTCACACAACTAGTAAGTGTCTGAGGCTGGATTTGAATTAATTAGGATGAGTCTTCCTGACTCCAGGCCCAGCACTCTATCCACTGAGCTACTATGCCTTGCAGAAAAGTCACTCAAGCCCATTTGTTGATTGATTGTTTAAGGAACAACAAGACAAAGAAAGTTGGTGCCCTTCCTTCTGTTAAAGTTCTACCCAGCCTTTTAGCTCAAATTTCACTTCCTTTGTGCAGTCTTCTGGGACTCTTGTAGCCCTAATTGATACCTTTCTGCCCCAACCACTGCCACCAGTGGTACCACCACTACCTGGGGTAGTATAACCTCTGTTTTCTGCCTAAAAGAAAAAATGCAAACTTCTTACCCTGGCATTTAAGGTCTTTCACAGACTAGAGCCTACATGTGTGAGGCTGAGAAAATCCCTTAATCTTTGCCTGCCTCAGTTTCCTCAACTATAAAATGGGGATAATAATAGCATCTGTCTGTCAGGGCTGTAGTGGGGATCAAATGAAGCAAACTTTATTAATCACAGCACAATATCTTGCACATAGTAGGTAGTTAATAAAACTTATTTCTTTACTTCTCATATTTCATTTTTACGTTTCATTATATATTTTAACATCTAACAATTTCTATTTGTTGTTCCCCAAACTGGACTTTCTATCAGTAGTCTTTTTTTTGGTTTTGTTTTGGTTTTTTGCTTTTTGGAGGGCAATTGGGGTTAAGTGACTCCTCCAAGGTCACATGCCTAGTTTTTGTGTTAAGTGTCTGAGGCTGGATTATAGGTAGTCTTAATGTATCTAGACATGCTGTCCTCCATGCCTGGAAAATATTCCCTGCTCACCTCAGCCTTCCTCGGTATTGTTTCCATTTTTTCCTCCTCTGTTAGCTTTCCTTGAAGGAACCCACCCTGGTCGTTAGTGATCTTTCTCTCCGCCAATTTTCCTCCAAAATAATGTCTCATTTCTTCCTTATTCCCTTTACTTTTTACCTTTTTTATACTCACCTGTGTATATGTTGTCTCTCCTTTGTACACAAGTTTCTCGAGGGCTTTTGTTTTGTGTGGTGTTCTCCAGTAAATAGATTTTGTCTTTAAACTTCCAGGGCCTGGAACAAAGTCAGTGTTTAATAAATATCTGTTGAATTGAATGGAATTAAACCAATGTGACCCTGGGCAATTCAGTAACCCACTTGGGGACTCAGTTTCCTCATTTGTAAAATGGGGGAAAGGGTTGGAGTAAATTACCTCTAAGGTCCTTTCTAGCTCTAAATACTCTTCCTCTATCCCTTTCCCTGCCAGGAAATTATCCTGCTTCTTTTTGGTCTCTGAGAACCCTTTATTTTCTTTAAAACTGTGCTTAGGGGACACCTTCCACATGAAGCCTTTCCTAATCCACTGACCTTCCCGTGCACTCCCTCCCCCATTTTCTTTTGCACAATCTTGCATATTGTTATTTATTCATTCATTTTATTTTATTGCTTTTTGGAGGGGTGAGGCAGGGCAGTTGGGGTTAAGTGACATGCCCAAGGTCACAGGGCTAGTAAGTCTTAAGTGTCTGAGGTTGGATTTGAGCTCAGGTCCTCCTGACTCCAGGGCTCGTGTTCTATTCACTGCGCCACCTAGCCACCCTGCATATAGTTATTTATGTACAAGTTGTCTCACTGGATTAAATATAAGGTCCTTGAGGACAAGGGCTGTTTCAGTTTGGTCTTTGCATTCCTAATACCTAGCACAGTGACAAGCACATAGTAAATATTTAGTCAATCCTTGCTGATTATTTTTATTTTTGGTATATTCTGTTTACAGATGTACCTTTCTCCAGTGATCAAATGTAAACTCCTCCAGAGCAGGGACTGTTTCATGTGTTTTGTCATTGCATCCTATATGCCAAATACAGTGTCTGATTATTAGAAGGTACCTAATATCCTCTATTCATCTGTGTCTTCCCAGAATCCTCTTTCTTCAGCAGTCAATTCAGTTACCACTTCCTCTCTGAGGTCTTCCTTGTTTCCTTCGATCATCATGTTCTTTTCTTTCTCAAATAAACCACCCAGTAGCTACCTAATAGATACTTGTTAATTGATGGGGACAGCTAGATATCATGGTGGATAGAGCACTGGGCCTGGATTCAGGCCAAGGTTCAAATCCAACATCAGACACTTACTAACTTTGTGACCTTGGGCAAATCGCTTGACTGCTGTTTGCTTTAATCACTGGAGAAGGAAATGACAAACCACTCCAGCATCTTTGCAAGAAACACCATGGACAGTATGGTTCATGGTGGCCAAGAAGAGTTGGATATGACCGCACAACAGCAATTGACTGATAGACCTATGATCCAGGAAGCCATGGAAGGTTCTGAAGAAGGTATCAAGTGTAACATTAATGTGACATTGTAGAGAGGCATCATGGCCTCCCAGCCAGGAAGGCAAGGCTTAGAGGCATGCTTTAGTTTCTGATACATACTGGCTGTGCTTCTGCTGGTAAGTTATTTAACCTCTCAGTCTTCCAAGGATCTCTCTAAGATGGCAAATTATAGGAGAGTACTGACTTGTTTTGGCAAAGAGAGGTTCCTCACCCAAGACTGATGAAGTCTTTCTATCCTCTTTCCCCTAATGTGATATTTGTGAACTGAGGTCAGGGAATAGCTGGTCTTTGGCCATTTCATTCCTTTTCCATATAATCACAGAATGATTAGGTGCTAAAACACTAGATAATTAACAACAGCAACAACAATAATAACTAACATTTGTATAGTGCCTACTGTGCACCGGGCAGTCTGCTAAGGGCTTTATACTTATTGCCTCATTTGGTCTTCACGGTAACTCTGGGAGGTAGATGCTATTATTATCCCCATTTTACAGATGAGAAAAGTGAGGTAACCAGAAATCGTCCAGGGTCACAAGCTGGTGTCAGGCCTTCCTGCTTCCAGGCCCAGTGCTCTATCCACTGTTCATATGATCACAATCTGGGGGTAATAATAGTCATCTTATTATAAGGGAGAGTTGGAAATAACTGATTAAAGACCAACTACCTCTCTATACTGTCACTGGGCACCTCCCTGCTTTCGCATCTACTTTTCTGTGTGACTTGGCATGTGCTCTAACCTGAGGTTCCTTCTCTGTAATACTGTCTGCCTATTCGGTGCTGAGGGGAGGAATGACTTCAGAGATAAATTATATGCAATTGTGGGAAAAAAGGTCCCATATCTCCAGCAATTAGTATCTACTGTATTATATTTATCTTTTGCTACCCAGGTCCCCATTTCCTTCTCTGGCTGAAAAGCAGTCACCTTCCCTGCTTGCTGCCTGCTAATAATCCATCACCATATGACCCCATAGTCAGGTGTAACAAGGGAACAATGCTTTGCCTGATTGCAATGGGGCCTTCTGGAAAACTCTCCTATTGTGTGCATTGCAGCTATTAAGGGGGTTAAGTCACACAAAAGGGGGTCATACTCAGAGTCTGGCCTTTTTCCCCCTTTTTTCCAAAATCACTTCAGCTCTATATCGGTCAGGGGACCTCCAGGAAAACTAGCAAAGGAGAAGAAATAAGCATGAGGCATTTTTTTCCACTAAGGAGAAAAGTCTTTGTGTCATTTTGGTCTTTGTTCACCTTAAAGCAAGAAAATCAGAAATGTGCCACACGCCCTCCGCCCTTCCCCCCCACCCCCCAGCCCTTCACTTCTAGTCTTGTGGCTCAAGTTGTAAGAGGAACACATTTCCTCTCATTTCTTCCTTTTGCACTTAACCTGTTTTTTCTTCCATTACTAAAAAAGAAAGAAAAAGAATAGTTTTTGCTTTGTAAAAGTGTCTTTTAAATCAATCACTGAAATTCTTGCACCACGGGTCATATGAATCTTCATAATTTCAATGACAGAAGGAACATGAGGGACTGCTTAGCCCCATTTCCCTAGAGTCCTTTTGTATCTCCTCTTTCCCCCCACCAAAGACTAGAATTCCTAACGAGGGATAGTCCCTCCATCCCTCACAAACTTTTGTGACACTCACAGAACACAATATCAATAGCAATTAATTAATAAAGCCACTAACCTACTCTAGACAATCCATTGATCAAGAATTATAACCTTGTAAGATACAGGCTCTTATTTAACTACAAAACCTCTGGAGATAGAATGTAATTTCATGCTACGTGTCCTTGGGTTGCTTATTGCTTCAAAGCGACTGTATCACTGAAAGTATTTAAAAGAGAAATTGCTCCAGGGGATATAAAAATCCTTAGATGTTTGCATCTAAATAAACTGGCAGTGCCATTAGAAGAAAGATAAAGGCATATTATTAAACAGGCTGTAATTAAAGTATTGATTCTTTCTGCATGAATGGAAAGCAAAGAAGTATTAATTAGTAATTAATATAATCTAAGAGTAGAGTAGGAAGATACTAAACTGAGGTGCTCAATCCAATATTGAGCTGTATATTGTTTTCCAATTAGATGACTTAAACTTGGGGGAGAATTATAGCAAGAGGAGTTAATGTTTTTATTCAGCTCAAAGCTAGTTTTTCCTCCTCAAATTGCTGTATTTCTGGGTAGTTCCTTAGTTTAAAACAGGGGAAGGGAATACCAGAACTGTTTTGAGTTGGAACAGCCACAGCAAATAATCATGATATTTGGTACTGATTTCCAAAGCCAGTCATTACATGGTCTCCAGCCACCATCTTTGTGGTGGGATCTTTTTTTTTTCCTCGGGGAGGGAGTGGCACACCACTCTACCCTCTAAAACTATTCATTTTCATTCAACAGGCATTTTTTAATTACCAACTATGTTCAAGGCACTATCACAGCATACTAAGTGATGGGTTACAAGAGCAAGAATGATAGAATCCCTGCTCTCAAGGAGATTACATTCTATTGTGGGATGGGAATACAACATTTACATAGACAAGGGAATATAAAATATATGCCAAATAATTACCATGACATTTCAAGGTGAGGAAGAAAACATTAATAGTTGAAGGGATCAGGAGAGGCCTTGTTGGAAGTGGCACTTGAGTTAAACCTTGAAGGGAATTCTCTTTAAGGGATGCCAAGACATAGAGGTGATTTGGAAGAGCATTCCAGGAATGAAGAGGTAGTTGTCTGTGTAAAAGCACAGTTCCAAGGGACGCTAAAGCAAAAATAAATGTCTGGGCCATTCCTGTCTTTTCATCTTACAATGAGAGAAGCATAGGAGAAGGGGACATAATGAGTTAAAGTCAGACTTATGAGTAAATGGCTGATGTCAAATGCCTTCCTGCAAGTATTTGATAATTAGTGGGGCACTGATGTACTTTACAAGAGTCAGGGAGAAGAGAAAAAGGCAAAGGAAGGAAAGGCTCATAGCCTCCAGGACAAGTTTCATGGTTTTGCCAGGAGCCTGTCCTAGCTCATCAAGTGCATTGTCTGCATCAACATTATTCCCTTCCTTGAGGGATTTCACTGACATCTTTCTCTGTTACTTGTGACAGTTGTCTTTCCACATGCAAAATGGTCTAACTAAATTCAGAGAAATGAACAATAAAATGAACCAATCCCCAAACACAGACTGCTTTAATTCATGCAATTTTGTTTCTTCTGTGGTTTGCTAAATAATTGGTTTCACTACATTTTTCACTTCTCACATATTTGTATTGACAAAAAGCATGTCTATTATTTACCTCCAACTTTGCCCTTTAATGTGGATGGTTAATACCCCTAAACATCAGAAGGAACACAGAGGTGATGGGTTAAGTGATTTACTTGCAAAAAGTTAATAACAGAGCCAAGAGTAGAGCCTGCATCTTCAGAGTAAAATCCATGTGCTCATTCATCATTCTACACTAAGAACGAAAAAAACTGTGAGCACTCCTCTCTCTTTTTCACCTCTCCTTTCTTTCCTCTCCCTCTCTTGATCCATTTCCCTTTCTTTTTTTTAAGCACTCAGTGTTAAGTAACTTGCTCAAGGTTACATGGCCAGTTATTTTGTGTGGGTGTTAAGTATCTGAGGCTGGAACCAAACCCAGGTCTCCAGACTCTGGGGCCGGTGTTCTAACTCACTGCGCCAACTGGCTGCCCCTTAAAATTTTTTTTTTTTTGCCTTTTTGGAGAGCAGTTGGAGTTAAGTAACTTGCCCAAGGTTACACGGCTAGCTTTTTTTTTTTTTGTGTGTGTGGTTGAGTGTCTGAGGCCAGAACTGAATTCGGGTCCTCCTGACTCCCAGCGCTTTGCTCACTGCACCATCTAGCTGCCCCTTTCCCTTTCTTTTTCACTTGTTATTGAAGAGAAATGGCCAGGAATGGTTGACTGCCCCAAAGGTAGAAGCATCTATGTGCCCCCAAAGAGATTCCTGGGAAGAAATCCATGTATTTTGTCAGCTTCTAGGTAAATGCTAAGACAGGTAGCAAAAAGAGGATAGCAGATCATAGAACTACTATGTCAACTATAGAGACCTGCTCAGGGATGAAAGGAAAAAGGTAAGATGTTTTATGAATTCCTGGATGAATTTTTGTCTTTGGTGGGTGAACCAGAGCACAAAGAAATAATTTCAGAGTTGGGATACCCTAGTCTGACCTTGTGTTTGAGTTGTAATGTATTTTTTCCTTTTTAAGGGAAAGTCTAAAATCTCAGGTAGTTAGGTAGTACAGTGGATAGAGTGCTGAACCTCAAGTCAGAAAGATATGAATTCAAATCCCACCTCAGACACTTACTAAATATGTGACCCTGGAGAGTCTCTTAACTGCTGTTTTTAAAATTTCTCTGAGCTCTTATTCTAGAAGACTGAGGAAGCTATCCCTGCTTCAGATATGGAGAAGCTGAAAATGACTGGGTTAACAAAAACTAGGACTATGTCAAGGTGTCTGTCTATGTGTCTGTCTATGTCTATGTCCATGTCTCTATCTACTCATGTTGTCATGTCAAGTCAAATCAAGACAAAGTAAGAAGCATTTATTAAACACCTACTATGTTCCAGACACTGTGCTAAATGTTGGGGAGGCAAAAAAGGGCAAAAACAGTCCCTATCATCAAGGAACTCACAATCTAATGAGGAGAGAACATGAAATCAAATTACAAAGGATATATACAGGATAAATTGGAGATAATCAACAGATAGTAAACAAATAACATGAGGACCTAGAAAGATGTCTATCTGTCCTTATATCCATCCATCCATCCGTCGGTCCATCCATCCATCTCTGTCTGTCTCTGTCTATGTGTCTGTCTGTCTCTGTATGTATGTGTGTATGTATCTATTTCACTTCCTATAAATTTCTATTTACACAGGGATACATATAGGCATATGAAAGAAGTTTACTTAACTTGTAAGGATACAATTGTTAGACACAGGTCAATGATACATGATGAAAGATCAGACCCAATAATAGCTGCAATAAGAGGACAGATTCTCTGTGTATATATTCCCTGTTACCCCATAGTGAAACTTTTGTCCCTGGCCCCAATGTCAAAGCAACCAGAAAAAAATGAGGGCTTTTAGTCAGAGGATCAATGAACTCAAACTCAGGATTGTTTTTATACTTTGAATGCTGGATAGTTTGGGTGTTGCTTCAGCCTGGCACAGTTCAGGCAATTGATAAAACAGGATCTACAGATTTGGGTCATGTTTTTGTTTGTTTTACATTATACAACATGACTTAAAAAAACTTTTTTTTTCCACTTCACTTTTACAATCTTATTTTTTTTCTTGCTCCCACCTAGTTAAATTCTTACTGTCTCTACTACCTTCAGTGGAGTTTCATCAGGGCTTGGTGAAATTCCATCATGGTTCTGATAGAAGTTCTGTTTTTTTCCTCTTTGACCTGCAAATAACCTATTTCAAACAAATTTTTGCACTACACGCTTGCAAGGGAAGTTGATGGCAACACCATGTCTAATGTCACCTAGTGAAGTTATCAGATTTCCTTAGTGGGCAAGAAATCTCCCCAGGGGTATATGGCTCTTTATGTTACACAAGAGATTGGTACAAGGGTTATATCCAAATATACATATGCACATACATATATACAAATATATGAAGTTATCTATAGATGCATATTTGCATATATAAACTATATTTATGCATATCATATGTTGTCCACTAAAATCCTTTTTTTTTTGGTCTCATGGTGTAATAGCAATGGAATTTAAAGATCCCCCTGTATTGGCAGCCCCCATACTTTTATTCTGCAGATCCCATCCTCATCGCCATTTTGTAGCAGCAAGCACCCCAGCATCCCCAGGGTCCTTGCCAACCCAGGTTCTAAGATCTGCTTTTCTAAAGGAAAGCAACTCAAAATGGGTTAACAAGCTTACTTTAATCAATCAAACATACATCATTTACCTAGAATGTGTGTTTTTTGGAACTGGATTACCAAGTTCATGAAAACCTTGTCCTTTGCTACAGGAGACATTCTGTAAACCTAAAAGCATCTCCACCCCTCCTGTCTTTGTTCATCTTTTTTGGAAATTGCATGATATTTTAGCAAGCTGAGTGTTTTCTTTGCTGTGAGGCTTGCTTGGAAACCTGTCCCACTGGAGCAAACTGCCTGCATTGCAGGCAGGGGCAGGATTGTCTGCCTCTTTGGGTTATCTCCCTTCTTAATTGGCATGGATGAATTGCTGAAGCTTCTGTCCTACATTATGTGAGGGCATTTTGCCACCCGGACAGATGGGCACAGGGGAGAGATGTGCCAGGGAATGGCTTTGTGAGCATGAAGACTGAGGATTAGGGGCTGGATACCTGTCCTGGAATGTCAGTGCAGCAATCTGGATTGAGTCCCTGCATGTGTGCTGAAGTGGGTAGGGCTATTTTATTGATTCAGCACCACTGAAACTTTTTATGGGAGACTGAAGGTGAAACATTGGAGTGATGCTTAGAGTTGGCTTTTCTTTAGAATGCAGGAAAAGTGGGACGTGACAGCCTCAATTCTGGATGTGCTGCCAGGCAAGAGACCCAGCCAAGTTGCTTGCTCCACCCCAAGGGTAAGGAAACCTAGAGCCAAATTTGCCATTATCCAACTTCCCATTTTCATTCAGTCACCCGTAAGGAAATTTGCCTGGCCCAACACATCATCGGTTCTGTTTTCTGTGTTCCCTCCCTCTTCATTTCAATTTGAATTTTACTCAATAATTCAATTCAACGAAAAAAATATTGAGTACTCATTATGCATTCAACCCTGAACTTAGATCAGTTTAGGTTGTAGCATAATAACTTAAGTGTACCCATGTTAGAAAAAAATAATTTACTCAGACTGGCTGCATTATTGTTGTATCATTCATTTGAATATTTTATTGGCATTCCTTTGAATTATTGACATAATATTTAACATATATTAATTAACATTTATAATAATGTTATTAACATAATACTTGTAGTAAATATGCACTTAAATCTGTCTCACTGTATTTATCTTTAGGAAGTTCTTTATAAGTATCTTAAGCACTATACGAATTAGCCAGGACTGGGTCTAGATAAAACTGGGAAGTCAGTGGAATTTTGTATTTGGTGCTTTCCCAACTATACTATGGACATTTTCATGCTTTGTACTGACTTGTCTCCTTGTTTCCTCATGGACTTGTGCTAATATTTTTGTGTTCAACTATAACCATTTGTTTGTTTGTGGAGTGACCTTTGGACATATCTTCAGTCAGAACAAGTCTTCAGGGACGACTTGCATGCAACATTGGGAGAGGTAGTCCAGCAGGCTGTTTTCTTAGCTTGGGCATTGTAAGACTTAGATTTGAATAGGAGTGGAGGTGGAAGGACTTTTGACTGCTTTATGGGAAGCTCAGACTGGTCTGAATGAGGAGGGGGAACAGAGTTGGGCAACATGAGACTTGGATTGGAAAGAGGGGGATGGCATTGGATTTTTTGACTTCCCCAGGGAAGCTTAGATTGGTCTGGAAGAGGAGCAGGGAAACCTTTTAGGTAGCAATGATTGTAGTGCTGATCATTGTGTCTTTTTCTTCTACGTGCTGGAGAGAAAGGAAGACAACAATTGTGGGGAGAAAGATCTAGAGAATTCAGTGATGGAAGCTCTCCATTTCTGACTTGAAATTCTGATCATGATGAAATATCTCTTTAATCAAGAGGGCTGAACTGTATTGTCCTTTCATGAGAAGATGTTGAAGATCAACAAAATCATCTATCTCCAACTCTTTCCCACTTACATATATTATTAATGATTTGTATATGACGTTTCCTTCTTATGTTCTGAGGTCTTCTTTGGTATTGACTTTATTCTTTTTAAGCGTGAATTTAGCGTAGATCAAGAAATGTGCACTTCCCAGGTGTGATATGGGCTGCTTACTTCCATAGAGTACCAATGGGGAAGCCTTTGGCTTTTTAGTTCCTCAGAATTTAACTAACTGGGAAGTGTGCTTTCCAGCTTGGACATTAGGTGCTTCCTGGGGTTTTGATGAGCTATTATGTTATTTTAAGAATAATCATAGAAACCTCTCCTAGGCAAAACTTGAAGTTGAATCCAGTTTCTCACCTTTATTAGTGAGCTTTTTGTTTTAATAAGATGCGCTGGATAAAAATCTCTAACCCTTCCTCTAGTGTGTGTGGGGTGGTGGTGGTGGAATGGGGGGAATGGGATTGGGGGAGGGTTGAGAGTACAGTGTAAGCCCCTTGGCAAATCTCTGCCTTTTATCTAAAGGGATAAAGGAAGAGGGAGAAGAAGTCTGATACCAGAAGAGAAAATTCTGCCTCTGACTCAGACTACAGGGAAAGGCAGGTGTTGTCTGAGAGGATTCAATTCCTCCTCTCAGAAGGGAAGGTAGAGGAAAATAATTCTTTGCCAGCCAATCTTGTTAGTCATCATGACACCTGCACATTATACTGGAACTGAGGTTTATTATAGTTATCACTGGCTATGAGGAAGAGGTGGTTTCTTTCTTTTTTTTTGGGGGGGGGGTATGGTCTAGACCTGTTATTTCATGGGTATATAAAGCTCCTTAGAAACTCCAAATCCTACATTTGTGGTCTAGTCATTCAACTGTGCCTGACTCTTCATGACCCCATGGACTATTTCATGCCAATAGTGTCCATGGAGTTTTCTTGGCAAACATACTGGAGTAGTTTGCCATTTCTTGCTCCAGTGGATTAAGGCAAACAGAGGCTAAGTGACTTGCCCAGGGTCACACAATTAGAAAGTGTCAGAGGTCAGATTTGAAATTGGGCCTTTCTCAGTCCAGATCCAGCACTCTTTTTACTGTGTCTCCCAGCTGCCTCCAACTCCTACCTTGTGGCATTGCAAATAGGTGTGCTTTATTTGCAAACAAACAATTAAAATTAACTCATAAACATTGGGCTCCTACTTGGTGTCAATTAGCCACTGTTCTGCCATTTGTAACCTGAGGATTGCCAGAGGTGCTGAGGGGTGAAAGATAATTTTCTTTAGTTTTATAATTATATATGACTTTTGAGAGCTAGAATTTCTTAGCAGGACCAAGTTTTATTCAATCTTTTTATGAGATAACCATTCAAACTTATGTTGCTTCACAATTTACCTAGCTTTTCCTATGATGACCCCCCCCCCAAAGGTAAACAGTGCAGGTATTATATTCATTTTACAGATGTGGAAACTGAGGTTCAAAGAGATTAAGTGGTTTATTCATAGTTACATAGTGAGAATGGTTTCAAAACAAGGACTTGAATCTAAGTCATGTGATTCCAAGTTCAGTGCTCTTTCTGTCATTCCCTAGGGTCCCTCTAAAACATCCTCAACATTTTGTCTAATACTTTCTTCTTTTCCTGTTTTTAATGAGTAAAGTCTTTAGTCGATGACAAAGTACTTACTGGATAAGGGCTTGGGATATATTTTTCCCTCCTAGAGGGATTTGTATTTTCACAGGGCCCTCCTAAAGCCTTAAAATAATGAAATTGTCTTGGTAGAATCATGGGAGATGGAACTGACATTTCTGGGCAGGGTCATATTCTTACAATGAGCTTGTTGGTGAAGTCAGTAGAGTGCTGGACCTGGAATCAGGAAGACTTGAGCTCAAATCTGACCTCAAACACTTACTAGCTGTATGACTCCGGGCAAGTCACTTAACCCTGTTTGTCTCAGTTTCTTCATCTGTCAAATGAGCTGGAGAAGAAAATGACAAACTACTCTAGTATCTTTGCCAAGAAAACCCCAGATGGGGTTACGAAGAGTCAGCTATGACAGAACAACAATAATATAGTCTTACAATTGAAAAGCAGGTTGGAGTCAATATAAGATTCAATAATGAATGCTGTTTTCACTTCTGCATGTATTTGAATGTAGTGTTGCTGTTTGCACCTCAGTTACAGAGATGCAGGGTTGATTTGAAGCCAAGGAAACAATGATTTATAGGATCTTAGGTCTACAGCTGCCATCTGTCTAATCTAACCTCACTCATTCTGCAAACGAGGGATTGAGAGTCATATAAATTGATTGACTTGTCCAAGGTATTAAGTGACAGTTGGGCTTTAAACCAACCAATCAATCAGCCAATATTTGTTAACTGCCTATTATGGGCCAGGTGCTGTGCTAAGTGCTGGGGATGCAAAAAGAGGCAAAAGATAGTCCCTGCCCTCAAATACATTCAAAGCAAGCTATATATAAGATCAATAGGAAGGCACTGGAATTAAGAGGAGCTGGAAAAGGTTTCCTCTGGAAGAAGGGATTTTAGTTGTGACTTAAAGGAAACCAGGGAGGAGTAGTTGGAGCAGAGGAGAGAAAGCACTCCAGGCACAGGAAGAGATGGAGTGTCTTGTTTTTGGAACATCCAGGGGACACGTGTCACTGGATAAAGGTAGGAGACTAGGTCATGAAGGGCTTTGAATGCCAAACAGACCATTTTATATTTGCCTCTGGAGGCAAAAGGCTTTAAACCCAAATATTCTGACTCCACTCCCATTTTATTTCCAAAATAATTCCATTCTACCATGTGTAGACGTCTTTAGCTGAGCTGCATTTCTTTGGGTTATGCTTCAGGGTTTGAGCTGAAGGTCAACGAAAGCCTCCTATTCTTAAGCTTCTCTTACACTGGCCTTTCACTAGCCTCAAATTCTCAGACTGTCTTCGTCTGGCCTTTGCCCATTCCAGATCAGACTCAGGCAGCCTGTAAGCAAGGCCTAATTCTTTGAAGGTCATTCTATTAAAATCTTTCACCCTGTAAAGGACATGGTGGTGGTTGTTTACCTCTGGCCTCTCTATTCTTTCTCAAGGAATGCAGCACCTTACTGTCTTCCTTTCCTCAAAAATTTTTTTTGCTTTTATTCTAGGGCAGAGGTATCAAATACAGGTGCATTGTAGCCTGCAATACAGTATGACCCAACCAGATGAAAATATAATTGGGAAATATTTGACAAAATAAATAAAAATGCAACAGAACATAGATAATGTAAATATGTAGTTTTCCAGTTAATATTTGGTCAACATATTGTATAACTCAGTGGCTCCAGTTTTTATTTGCACTTGATACCACTACATTAGGGGACTTGGGGATGCTCCCACAAAGACCTTAACCTCTTGGCTCCTCAGTCTTCTCAAACTGTATGACTTCTTCTCCTCCCTCCTGCAGCCCTACAGAGGGATGTCACATCCCTGACTTCATGAGCCATTCCCCACAGTATCCTGCTTTCATGATACAACTCTGGCATTGCTCTGTGTGACGGTGGCCTTCCTACCATTCCATCTCTCCTTATCTCTCAGGCTCCCAAATTTACTCATTACTTCCAGTGGGACCTCCAACCCCACTCAGTAATTTCAGTATTTTCTCAGGCTATTATTCCCGTGCTAACTTCACTTTCATTCCCTACAAGTCCCAATTCTATAGTTAACTTATTTAACTTCGTGTTTGTTTTGATTCTTTTATCCCCTTTTCCTCTTGCAGTTCATCCCTTGACAACCTTAAACCTGAATTACTCCTGTCATACACTCCTTCCGCTCCCACTCACTTGCTAACTGAACAGAGCTGGGGCAAGTCATAAAACTGAGTTGAATGGATACACTGCAGATTGATGTTATTGAGTCTCAATTGGGTCTTCACTAGAGCAAGGCAATCTTTCACTTCTCCTTAATTGATTACCTTTCCCATTCCCTGTAGATGCTGCTGTCAGTATCCTGGGAATCAGCTCCTGTAGAAGGGCTGCCTGGTGATTTCCTCTGCCTGTGCATCGGCCCCCACATCTTCAGCAGCCATAGCTACCAAACACCTGGAAACATTGGAGTCCTTAGCACCATCCAATGGCTCAATATAAGAAATCAGTAAACATATATTAAGCATCTACTATGTGCCAGGCACTCTGTTAGTGTTGGGGATACAAAAAAATGCAAAAGATAACCCCATGTCCTCAAGAGGCTTGCAATTCAATGGAAATGGATATGATTTTATGAGAGGAAATATCATTAAAGAAAATGCATGACCGGGGTATAGAAATCCATCTTGCTGTACTAGAAAGTCAGAGGGTGAATGGGGGAGGATATGAGAGCGCAGATTGGGGGAAGCGGTATTCAGTAGGCTCGCTGTCTTGGGGTGGGGGTAGGGGAAAGACAGGGGGAAAATTTGTGACCCAAAATCTTGTGAAAATGAATGTTGAAAACTAAAAATGAATAAATAAATTGAAAAAAAAATGCATGACCACTTGTTTTTTTGCCACATGCTAAGGACCATGTGATCTTTCCAGTGACTTGCAGTTGAAACCTCTAAGTGTCATCTTCCCAGGCAGAACACGAGCTCCTTGAGAGCAGGGACTATTTTGCTTTTCATTTGCCTCCCCACCGTCCCCTCAACATTTTATCCTGCATCTCTTCTTACTTTCTCCTTCACACTTCTAGAAAAAGCTCTTTATAATCCTTGCCTCCTCCTCCTCTCCTCTCACTCCTCAGCCCTTTGCAGTCTGGCTTCCAACCTCATCGCTTAACTGCAATTGCTCTTTCCAAAGCTGCTTTTGATCTCATCCTCCTTGACCTCTCTGCTGCATTTGCTTCTGTGGATTGTACATGACTCTGCCCTCATTCAGTCATCTAGCCTATCCCACTGGGGTGTTTGGGGTGTTCAGAGAGGACTAGCAGCACTGGTGTGAGGGCTTGCTGAGCTCTTTGCTGGTCTGTGCATCCTACTTTGGTGTCCACCTTCACCCACCTCTCACCTGTGGCTCTGAGAAACTATAGAGTGCTCAGCAGCCACACCCAGTAAGCTCTCTTGGCAGACGGGCTAAACCAGGTTAAGGGTGACCAAAAGGACTCAGACCTCGGACCTTGGTGAGTTAGAGGAATGCCTGCCCCAAGGATGGGAAGACTTTCCCTGAGGCAGAATGGGCAAATGAGAATAATTTGTTCCAAGGGCCATGAAGGTAGCTGAAGTAGTGTATCAACAATGCAGTATTCACAATGCCTACAATAACAATAAATATGCTGATATGGTTATTAATCACAAAATATAACAGGCTCTCTACATGGGGAGACAAAACTAGAACATTTGTTCAAATACCAGAAAATTGGATCCCAAAACCAGAAAGTCAAAGCCATTACCATAGCTATGGAGTTGGCACACACAGTTAATGTAGTAAACACCCACATTCTCAAGCCTTCAAAACAGAACAGACTACCTCAGGCAAAGATCCTCCTCTCCTCACTCATGGCAATAGCTCAGTGTCCATACAGCTCATTCCCAGCAGCTCTGGCACCCGCAGTTCCTGTCCCTGGCAGTCCTCAGCAGGAATGTTTAGAAAAATTCTGACTGGCTCAAAAAAAAAAGGAGTTCCCACCATCCCCGCCACCATGACCATGCCCCCTGGGGCTCTAGTCACCATGCTGGCCCCAGCTCGGCTCTCACTTCCTACTGCCCCACCCCTTCCTTCGACGTCAGCAAGTTTGAGGGGCATGGAAGATCTTCATATCCCATAACTATTACAAGTAGGAGCTGTGCAGAGCTTAGAGCTTGGTGAGAAATGAAACATGCCAAGGCCATCCACTGCCTCTGGGCCTTTGTTAATCATCCTGACTTTTGTCCTGCCACTGGACTCTGATAACTCTGGAAGAGAGAGTGAGGCTGATGATTTTGTGCAACTCTGCCTCACTTAAATCCAATTCACCTGAAGGTCAAGATCTCACTCATGATGTCATTGGTCCTCTTCAGAGATGACAGATGCAGAACAACAGCCACCACCTAACTCTGCTCTGTTTCCTTGGTCGGACCGGCATCCATATCGTGACCCCTAACTGTGGACATGCCAACTAAAGCTCTGCTTTGGGTCCTCTTTTGTCTATAACTTCATACACACAGCCACAGTCTGTCCTCTGGGCTTTAGTTCTACTTCATCAAATGTCTTTCAGACATTTCAAACTGAATTGCCAGAAGATATCTCCATCTTAACACATCTAAAACAGAATTCATTCTATTTTCCTTGCAAATCCTCCCATTTACTATCTTACTCTTTTTCTGCTGAGGACACCACTAGTCTTCTGGTCTTACTGGTCCATAACCTTGGTATTATCCTTTAAACCCTCGCTTTTCCTCACCACAAACAAATCCATTCAGTTGCCAAATCTTGCCATTTCTACCTCTACAACACCCTTCATTTCTGACCTCTTCTCTTTAATCATGCAACCACTACCTGAGTTCAGGCCCTCATCACCTTTTCCTTGGACTGTTATACTAGCCCCCCCAATTGGCCTCCCTGCTTCCCTCTCCAATCCATCCTCTGCACAGCTGCCAAAATGATTTTCCTCAAGTCAGGTCTGACCATGTCACTTCCTTATTCAAAAAATTCTGTTGGCTCCTTATTGTTTCTAGGTTGATATAGAAACTTCTTATTTGGACTTTTAAGATCTTTCACAACTTGGCCCAGACTTCTTGTACATTGCTACCCTTCCTACATCCTGTGATCTATGAAATAGACCCTGCCTGTGTTCCTCACTCGAGATACTCCATCTCCCCTTCCTGTGCCAGGAACGCACCACCTCATTGTCTCTATCTCAGAGAATCCATGACTTCCAGCAGGACAGAGCTTAAGCACCATCTTCTACACTGTGTTTTCCCTGATTGCCTCATAACTAATAATGGCCTCCCTCAATTCATATCCTTAATTTATTGTGCATTTGTGATGAGAATATTTATTTTGTACATATGTGTATATGCATATGTATATATGTGTGTATGTGTGTAATTTTTTTCTCCTCACAATAGAATATAAATTCCTTGAGAGGAGAAATTGTTTCATTTTTGTCTTGTTTTCCCAACACAAAGCATAGGAACACAGTAGATGCTTAATAAATGCTTGTTGAGTGAGGAACTCAAAGAACTATATAGTTAAAATAAAATATAGCATTTTCCCTATTGTATTTTTGCATTGTAACAGTGAAAAACAGTTAAGCAAAATCAACCAACAAAATGCCATATATGACAGGCTATGCAGCATTCCCCTGCTATAATCCACTATCTCTCTACTGAAAGGAAATACCTTTCCCCTCATCTGTTCTATGAGATTGTATTATTTTAGTCATTGTAGTCAGGAAGATATGTGTTCAAATCCTGCCTCAGATACTTATTATAAGTGATTAGCCCTGGAGCTAATCACTTAACTTCTTTGTCTCAATTTCCCCTTCTGTAACATGGGGCTAATAACAGCCTCAACACTGGGGAGGCCAGGTGGCTCAGCAAGTAAGAGTACTGGCTCCAGTGTCGGGATGACCTGGGGGATAGAATCCAGGCTCAGACACTTAGCACTCACCCAGAAACACCTGGCCGTGTAACCTTGAGCAAGTTACTTAAACCCCAATTGCTTAAAAAAAATAGCCTCAACATCACAGGGTTGCTATGAGTATTGAATAAAATTATATACAATGTCCCAAAAGTCTCAGTGCATTTTAAACTTTTATAAGTTTATTAACATTAAATAGCAAAATGCACTAAGACTTTTTAAAGCTTAAAACTGTACTGTTTAAGCTTTTAATTAAGCTTTAAAATGTGCAAAGACTTTTGGGACACATTGTATAGATGTGTATATGCACATACATATGCATCTCTCTCTCCCTCTCCATAATCCAACTATCTATCTATCTATCTATATATCTATCTATCTATCTATCTATCTATCTATCTATCTATCTATCTGTCTGTCTGTCTGTCTGTCTGTCTATATATCTATCTATCTATCTGTCTGTCTGTCTGTGTCTATCTATCTATTAACATGTATGAGATTGGTATATGAATGATAGCTATTCTTTTTTTGTTTTTGTTTTTCAGGGGGAAGGCAAGGCAATTGGGGTTAAGTGACTTGCCCAAGGTCACACAGCTAGTAAGTGTGTCAAGTGTCTGAGGTTACATTTGAACTCAGGTCTTCTTAATTCCAGGGCTGGTGCTCTACTCACAGCGCCACCTAGCAGCCCCGACAGGTATTCTTATTATCCTATGTTTCTCCTGGCTCTGTATCAATTCATTACAAGTCTTTTCATGTTTCTCTGAATTGCTCACATTCATAGTTTCTTACAGGTACAATAATATATTACATGATGTTAATATACAGAATAAACAACATGGCCTGGGGGAAAGGAGCTGTCCTTGGATTCAGAGAGATCTAGGTTCAAACCTAGCCTCTGACACATACTATCTATGTAACCACAGGGAAATCGCTTGATTTTTTTTATTTGGAGGGCTATTGGGGTTAAGTGACTTGCCTAAAATCACATGGCTAGTAAGTGTGTTAAGTGTCTGAGGCCGGATTTGAACTCAGGTCCTCCTGACTCTATTCACTGTGCCACCTACCTGCCCCAAATAGCTTGATTTTTTAGTGACTGAGGCAGCTCTCTAGGATTAAGTACAGAAGAGTTGCTGATTTTGCTTCGTTGGAGTGAGTTCCCACACCAAGAAGCATTTCCTTTACCATGAAACCAAAGGACAAAAACATTCCACACAAAATAAAAATATTCCTATATCACAGTTTGTTCCCCAACTGATGGGCAACCATTTAGTTTACAGTTTTTTCAGCTATAAAAAGGACTGCAACGAATATTTTGTTATGTGTAGGGCCCTCTTGGGGATGTATGATGGATCATCTTCCCTTCCCCTCCCCCCAACACACATACACAGCAGGGGCAGGTATCTTGTGCTCCCATCTTGTCTACCACAAGGACACTTTCAATTGGCTGCTGAGTCAGGATTCTTCAGCTATAGTAAAGGGAAAATCTTCATCCCTCAGGTTTCTACTGCCTATGGCCTTGAGGTTTAAGAATGCTCCAGTGAGCTCCAAAGTTTAAAGAGCTGCTATTATACCTGAAACAGGAAGGAAGGTGAGGCCTGACAGATGGAGAGTTCCCCTTTGGTATAACTGTGGAGTTCAGACAGCAGACAATTGAAAGTGTCCTCATAGTAGATAAGATGCAAACACAAGGTACTACCCCTGCTCTGAAGGGGCTGGGTAGGGAAAAGCCCTTTCATCATGCATTCTCAAATTGCTGCTACATAACATGGAAGTTTTCTTTCTCTTAGTCCCCCTATGAGTATATGTCCAGTAGTGGGATAGGTGAGTCAAAGGTGGGAATAGGTTAGTGCAGAGGTGGGGAACCTTCAGGCTCAAGGCCACATGTGGCCTTCTAGGTTCTTGGGTGCAGCCTTTTGACTGAGTTCAACTTTTATAGAACAAATCCTTTTATTAAGGGAATTTGTTCTGTCAAACTTGCACTCAGTCAAAGGGCTGCACTTGAGGACCCAGAGGGCCACTTGTGGCCTTGAGGCTGCAGGTTCCCAATCCCTGATTTAATGACTTTTCTCATTGTTTTCCAGAATGGCTGGACCAATTCACAGCTCAGACAACAGTGTATTAGTATGCATCTATTTCTATAGACCCTATTGACTGTGCCTTCTTTACTGACTTGGTGTGTATTATAGGAAACCTCAGAGTTGTTTAAATGTACATTTCTCATATTATTGATTTGGAATATCTTTTTATGTGGCAGATGGTATTTTGCATTTCTTCATGTAAAAGCTATTCCTATCCTTTGGTCCCTTATCCATTGTGGAACTGATTACATCCTTCTCTCTCTTCCCCCACTCACTGAGGGGATAAGGAGACTTTCACTCTGAGGCAAATATTACCCAGAGGGCTAACCATCCCTTAGCATATTAGCAGGGATTAGTTTATGTTACGAACCCATTAGAACTTGTTTTTACATCTAGAGAATCATGTTAAAAGGAAATATGAGACAAAATGGGTAGGTTTTGACAGATGAGAAAGAGATGAGGTATGAATCTTTCTTTTCTTTTTGGAGGGGGAAAGGCAGGGCAATTGGGGTTGTTACTTGCCCAAGGTCACACAGCTAGTATGTATAAAGTGTCTGAGTCTGGATTTGAACTCAGGTCCTCCTGACTCCAGGGCTGGTGCTCTATTCACTTCGCCAGATCTTTGACCAGGAAAGGAGGAGAAAACAGAGTGGGTAGTTCTGAGTAGTCCTACTCCCAGGAAGGGCACTAAAGACAAAGTTCTACTTCACAAGTTTGACAAGCTTTCCCCAGGCCCCTTCCCCCCCCCCCCCCAGTAAATCTTCAAAGTGTTTCTTCCTTTCTTTTTGCTAAGTACTTTTGCTTTCTGTCATATCTGACAAAAGAATATCCCTCAATAGGGGCATTTGCATTTTAAGAAGAGCCCAGAGTAAGGACATTTTCCTTAAGAGTGAATTCAAGTGCCACCTTCTACACAATCCTTTTCTAATTATCTTCACTCTTTTTCTTCTCTTTCTCTATATATTTGGGTTTTGGTTGTCCAGCAATCATGCGATTTGGAGCTTTGGGTATTCTTTCCTTTCCTTTTCTTCCTTTACCCTCCCCCCATCCCTAACCAACAAAAGCATTTGAAAAAACAACCGCCAAACCAAAAAGAGAGCTGCCAGATGGAGCAAAGCTGACCCCAAATCCCAGCCAGAGCGGGCCAAGGGGAGAAAAGGAGAGGTCAGGCCATCCAGCTTCCAGGTGGGAATTGGGTTTTCTTTTTTTTTTTTTATAAGCCAACAGGTGGGTTGGGATGAGGGGAGTCAGAAAGCAGGATTACATGGTATATTGGGGGAGGAGGAAAGGGGAGGGGTGAGGCCTAATCCTAGTAAATGCTCAATTTTGGTTTTGCAAAAATAAACCCAGCAGAGAAGGGGTTCTCCAGTCTGAAGAAGGAAGGTTACATCCTGGTGCTTTTGGCAGCCAAGACAGTATCTTTCTTCTCTCTCTCTTTCTTCTGTCTGTCTGTCTGTCTGTCTCTCTATGTCTCTCTCTCTAAATAACAATAATAATTAAAAAGAGGGGCAGCAAGGTGGTGCAATGAGTAAGAGCACTGGCCCAGGAGTCCGGAGACCCGGGATTGGTTCCGGCCTCAGATAATTAACACCCTGTGATAGTAATGGCAATTAAAGATTCCCCTGTATTGGCTTGGTTTTCAAATTGATTGTGTTAAAACCCAGAGCTTGTTAATCCCACCTGTGGGATGGACTTGTTGATGTGAAAAGAAAGTCCTGAACTGGGAGGAGCTGGTGATGTAGATTTGGAGAGATAAGAGAGAGGGGGAAGATCTTTTTGGAAGCAGCACCTTGTGGAGAGAGAGAGACTAAGAGAATTGCTGGTGACCGCTTTGAATTGCCCTGGACTTTTGAGACCTGCCCCCTGAGCTGCCAAGGACTGAGGAGACATGGCTGTTTTGCTGGTACTTTGTCTGTCTGTTTTGATGTTATTTTGCCAGATTTGTCCACTGGTGAAAGACAGTCCTTTTGTTGAAGAAGTCCTGGAACCTGGCTGTTCACTAAGAAGCCCTGAGACTGTCCTGCAGACAGAGAGTGAATACTGTCCACTGGTGAAGGACAGTGCTGTTGTTGCAGGGGTCTGGAGACTGTCCTGCAGACAGAGTGAATACTGTCCACTGGTGAAGGACAGTGCTGTTGTTGCAGGGGTCTGGGAGCCTTTCTGTTGGTTCAGAAACCCTGAAGAAGGATTTTCTTGTTGTATGTTTACAGAAATCCTGGGAGAGGGCTTTGCTAATGTGTTCAGGGGTTCTAGGACTGTTCTACAGACAGAGGATGACTTCATGAAGGGACTGGCAATGTATCTTATGGCCTTGCTGAGCCTTGTCTTCCCAGGAACTAAGATTGCTGAGAACTTGCCTCCTGTCAAGATGAAGAAAAGACCTCCATTTGAGTATTAAGTGCTGTGTTTAAACTTGATGTAACTCTGGGGTAGATTCAATTGTGATCCAGGGGTGGGGAACTTTTGACCTTATGTTTGGAAACTAATCTCCATTTGAGAAGAGGGGCTTTGTGGTGGACTTAATTAAGGTATTGCCTAGGGGTGGAGAAGTATTTAGAACAGAGACTTTGTAATTGATTGAATGATTGGAAGGTCCTGGGGTGGGGTAGTCCTTGGAGATTATTTAATCACATTTAGTAAATGCTGTATTTGGAATGATGTCATGTTTTGATCTTCTCTGTTCTTGGTTGGTCACTGAATAAAATGGAGAGCCCCTATGCTGGTATTCTGAACCTTGGGAAGTTGCCTTTCCTTGGCATTATATTACACACCCATACAAAATAACTGGCTTTGTAACCTTGAGCAAGTTGCTTAACTCCAACTGCTTAAAAAAAAATTAAAAAGGAGAGAGGGTTTTCAGAGAGCTGGATGGCCAGCGCATGGGTAAGTCTCATGCAGGGAATATGCGAGAACCTTGGGAAGAGGGGCCCACAGGCCTCAGGCTCCTCATGTCTCCACCGGGCTGGGCATCATGCTGTTCGGAGTGTCTGGGAGCTGGGAGGATAAGGAGGTCGCGTGGCTGCCCGAAGAATTCCCCAGGGAGCCTGACTCAGAGAATGACACCCGGCTGGTCTAGGTCACTGTAGGGCAAACTCACTGAGTGCTTTCCAGGGTGGCTGCTTCGTCTGCACTTCCTACACTGCTCCACACTGCACTCTCATGGCTGATGGGGCTGCCAGCCACCAGAGGCGGCCAGGTCAGACCCTGCAGCCTCGTCTAGTCGCTGTGCTTATTGCTGCTGCGGCTGCTTCACGAGGACGGATTTCTTCTTGTCTTTGCAGCGCTTGTTCTGGAACCAGACGCAGATGACTCGTGGGCTGAGGCCCGTCATCTCCACCTCCGAGCTTTGGGCCGCGGGTTGGCCGCGTAGCAGGCCCGCAGCGTGTGCAGCTGCTGCTCACTGAGAACCCTGCGCACCCGGCTCTTCTCCCACTGCTTGTGCACGTGGGGTCTTTGCGAAGGCTGCCGGCCAGAGCCTGCTTCTGACAGATGTAGGCCCCTGCCCTTGGTAGGTGTCCCGGGCTCCGAGGCCCCTCCGCAGAGGCCCTGTACAGCAGGAGGCTGTGATCTGCCCGCACAGAAGCTCGTGATCCCTTAGGGAGGACTCATCCCCCGGCAGCAGCTGGCCACTGCAGACCGAACAGCGGCAGCACTCAATGTGGTACACCTTCTCCCGGGCTCTCATCTCCAGGTCCCTGCTGCTGAAACCCACCTTGCATTTGGCACACTTGATGTCCCTTTTACACTACATCTTGCCATTTCTGACAAAACACGTGCAGGTTTCGTCCAAGTACTGGCTGCATTCAGTGCATTTGAGGCAGGCTGCATGCCACCCGAGGTCCGGAGAGACCTTGAGAATGTCCTGGTCGTGAATCTGACTCCCAGAGCCGACACACATGGCAATCCTGGGCTTTTTCTTCGCATGATCCCCCATAGCACCCAGAAAAGGATAATTAAAAATAATATCCACCAAGCACAAAGTGTTATGATGCAGATGGAAGGATGATCGGGGTTCGTCCAGTCTCGGCTCTTTGCTCCAATTATCTTCACTTTTTAGGTTTTCCCTGTCCCTCACCAAATTATACATACTTGGTATATATTTTAGGCAGTAGGTGGTTCAGTGGATTGAATACCGGTTGTGGAGCGTAGCAGATCTGAGTTCAAATCTGGTCTCAGACATTTACACGTAACCCTGGGCAAGTCACTTAAATTCTGTTTGCCTTAATCCACTGGAGAAAGGCATGGCAAACCACTCCAGGATCTTTGCCAAGAACACCCCATGGATAGCATTGGTATGCTATAATAGTCCACAAGGTCACCTAGAGTAGAACATGACTGAACAACAAGAAAAAGTATACGTTTTATGTCTACTTATATCTCTTCTATCAATAGAATATAAACTCTTTAAGGGTGTCTTATTGTCATTGTATCTTCAGGGTCTGACACATGGTGGATCCTTAAAAATGCTTATTTGACCAAATCAAACCAAAAGAATAGATTTCAAATAGTGGCATTCTTGGCTAGAGTGTGTGGCATCATTTTGGAAAAGAGCTTTCTTGTCTCCAATCACATTAAATATATACATACATACATAATACATATATATATGCAAGCCATGGTGCAGGGTCTCTCATGATCTGAGTTCACATAGGCCAAGTCAAAACTTGGGAACTAATCCATCATATTTGGATTTTTTTGGTCCTGTTATTGTTCCCACCTAAAGTTAACATTGGGAACAACTCCAAAGGTACCTTCTCTCTAGGTTTCTACAAATGTGGGTAGTAGGGTGCTTCCATAAATTCATTCAAGCATATCAGGTCTAGGATAGCCTTTATTTCGTCCCATAGTCCACAGACATGATGTTCAAGGCTATTTAAGAGAATTCTTCCTTTCTTCCCATTTGGAAAACTAATTTCTGGGATCATACTGTCTTATGAAATAAAAAAGAAAATCCCCTTTGCTCCACCTAGAATGCTGAATTAGGAACATTGTTCTTGAATAACGCTCTTGAGATATGGATGATCCCATAACTTTTATGGGATTCTACAGTTTTTTCCATCATTGCTCTGTCTACTGATATATTCTGACTATTTTTGACTGGGGGAGGTGATTCTTGAATTTTCTTCTCAGGCTGAATTGGTGAGAAAGTTGATTAGAAAATCGGTGAGAAACATACAGCTCTCACGTACCACTGCTCCAAGGAAGTCATTAATGGTTCCTGATGAGGTTGGAAGGCAAATACTTGTCCCCATGTTCCAGAAGAAAGGTACAGGTGAAAAGTTAGGACTAAACCATAAGGGGGCCTGAGTAGGTTATAGGACCTTAGATTATTTAAAGATGAAAAAAACCTTAGAGGATATATTCTTCTTCTTCCCCAATTTTACAGATTGAGGTTTGAGCTTCAGAGAATATAAGTGACTTACCAAAGTCATGGATGTAGTAAATAGCAAAGCTATGATTTGAATCTAACTCCAAATCTAGAGTTCTTTTTTTTTTTGCTTTTTTGGAGGGCAGTTGGGGTTAAGTGACTTGCCCAAGGTCACACAGCTAGTAAGTTTTAAGTGTCTGAGGCTGGCCACCTTGCTGCCCCATAGAGTTCTTTTCATGGTACCAACTTTTATACGCCAGCATAAGAGATAGATCCTTCCACAAGTGTTATTTTTCCAAGCATGTGAGCCAACCAGTACATGTTGGGGTGAAATCCCAGTCATAGGACTTAATCAAAAGTTGTTTTTTCCCCATTAATGTGGTAATAATAGATACATCCATATAACATAGAATGAGGGACATGGACAAGCAAAGGTTCCAAACCCTTTATTTTATTTTTTTATTTATTTCCAAATAAAATTATTTATTTTGTTTATTTATTATTTATTTTTTAAATTTTATTTATAATAAAAATTATTTTATTTATTATCCAAACATTCTTACATGTAGAAGAACATTTACTCTTGTAAATGTACAAGGTTGGCCCTGAGTACCTTTATTCTGGTGAAGGCAGTGAATTAAAAGTTTGTATAAACACATATATATACATATACATATTCGTAATCTATACATACACATGTATCTATATATTCATATATATATAGACAGTATTATTTCACATTGGTAGATTGATGGCTTTGGAGTCTCTCTCTCTCTCTCTAGCATGTCAGTCATTAAGAGAAGGAAGTTCAGATGGACAAAAGACTTGGGAACTTGGATTTAATGCAGTTGGGAGGGAGAACATATATAGAGGTAGGATAATCTTACATTGGAAATTAATCATCTAATCAATCAAGAAATATTTATTAAGTGCCAGGAACTAGGCATACAAAATGAAAACAAAATTCCCTGCTCTCTAGGAATTTATGTTTTATCAGAGGTAAGAGCAATTACATATAAAAGTAGTCTAGATAACAACAAAACATAAGTAGGTAGATAGGTGGTAGAAAGATTGGTATAGATAAATGGAGATAGAGATAAAACATTTATTTAAAAAGTTACTATGTTCCAGGCACTATGCTATTTGTAGTTGGCTTTTTGTTTAGTTTGATTTAGTTTGTTTTTATTTAGTGTTTCCTGTCGTGTCTGACTCTTTGTCATCCCTTTTGGGATTTTCTTGACAAAGATACTGGAGTGGTTTGCTGTTTCCTTTTCCAGCTTATTTTACAGATGAGGAAACTGAGGCAAACAGGGTTAAGTAACTTGTCCAGGGTCACATAACAAGATGTATACAGAATAAATACATAATGGAACCTTGTTTTCAGTGGAAGTCTTCATGGAAGACTATTGATTGAAACAGTCTGATAGGAAAGGTATGGCTAAGGGCAACAACCATTTTCCTGCTCTGAGAGGGGCATAACAGGATACAGGTGCAATAGCAGCTGGCTATTTGGCCACTAGAAACAACTGCTTTCAATTATCCTTTAGTGTTATCCATTAGGAGCAGGGTTATTCGAGTTACAGTAAATGCCAGGGCTGATGCTGGTGATCATTTTGCTGCTGACCCACTTAGTTCTTGGGAAGTCAGGGCCATTGCAGTATCTCACATTGGTAAGTTGATGGCTGTGGAATTTAGTTCATGGTTTTGGAATCTGGGGAGCTTCTATATTTATATACTAGTCTTGGGGTCTCATCCTTTTTCTGTACCTGTGTGGAAGTTATAAGCCTTCAGATTTCTTCCTCTAGCATCCAGAACCCAGGGTGTTTGTTTGCTTATCTTGTAGATTTTTTGAGGAAAACAGGAACCTTACAGGTAGGTGCCTATGCATGTCTATCCATGGGATCTAGAACCACATAGGTGGGATGTGGCTCAGTCTCCTCAGGTCACAGAAGAGACCAGACTGTTATGTGAAAAGGCCCCAGGCTCTTCTAAAATAACTGGTCCTAAGAAGTGTCATGTTAGTGTCCCTCTCTCTTACCATAAGATACAGTGTTGATTTGGTAGGGCAGCCTATGACATTTTAGCAGAAATATTGTCCATCTGATCATAGAATCTGTAAAGGGAAAAATGTATTTTGGAAGAATGAGAGGGTAATTCACTTTCCATTTTGTTCATATGTCATCAGTGATAAAAATCACTTAGGAAAAAAGATGGAGTAAAAGTTTTTGGTAGAATTGCTAAATGAGTCTTAGGAAATTGGGGGCAGGGAGGAACTCTTTCAGAAATACAGCATCAAGTCTTCCAATCATTCTGAAATTGCTGAGGTGACTCCAGCAGATTAATTGAAGGAGTTTCATGGTTTTGTCCAAACCATGAATCATATATTAATCTCATATTTAAAGAATGAACCTCTCTTCTGTTTTGTGAAATGATTTTCCATTTGGGGGCTGAAATATATATATATATTGGGAGAGGTGAAATTTAGAGCTCCCTGATCTGATAGAAAATGACCAGTTACACATAACTCATGTCTGGTGAGCATTTGCAGCTGTACCTCAAGGAGAAATGAAGTGTGTATTGATTAGTTCTCTCTAATAGAGCTTCTATGAGTTCCTAATGTTTGAAACAGGCATGCTGCTTAAAGGGTTATGGATGGTATGAGTTAATGTTGGATTGGGATTTGGGCTACCCTGGCATTCAAAACCAGGGCAATATTGGATGATAGAGTGTCACATATCAAACAGCAGGAAATCACAGCTAATGTGTTTCAAAAATATTCTGATTTTTTAACAGTAGCAGCCATCAATTTAATTTAAATTTTTATGAATTGGGAGTGATATAGAATGATAGAGTAGAAAATAACTTTTAACTGAGAGACAGGAAAGACCTTGGTTTAAATCCTGATAGAAACACTCACCTCTCTATGTGATCCTGGGTAAGTCACTCAACCTCTCTGAGATTCAGTTTCCTCATCTATAAAATGGGGAATATGATATGTGTATGACCTATCTCATTTGTTGTTGTAGGGAAACAATGAGTATTATAAACATTTGTATTATTTATTATCTAACATTTTTGATCGGCATTATGACACTTTATTATTCTTATTTTATCATCATTATTATATCACACTTCTCACAGATTTTTGATGGAACTCAGACCCAATGGTCCTAGGATAAGTAATTATCCTGCTAGTATTCTTTTCTATTTCATGAACTATCATGTAGATGGTTGAAGTTACTACTCTTTGTATTTAAATAAGAGTATTGGGATGTAAGTCATCCATCTTCATATTCCAACTTTCATTTGCCTCTTGCAGAAGGGTTTCCCATTTACCATCATCTTGTCTGCCAAGACTATATATTCCAGATATCTCTGGGGAGTGAATTTCTACTTGGTGGCCATATTGTCCCAGGGGTAAGAATATCATCCAGTCCATGTTCTTAATCATAAGATACTTTGGCAAATGTCTTCATAAAATATGGATATACTATACAGCAGTTGTCCATAGAGGTCAGCAGGTTTACTAAGTTTTCCAGATTTTTTTTTTCTTTTTGGAGGGGAGAAGGCAGGGCAGTTGGGGTTAAGTGACTAGTTTTTGTGTTAAGTGTCTGAGGATGGATTTGAACTCAGGTCCTCCTGACTCCAGGGCTGGTGCTCTATTCACTGTGCTACCTAGCTACTCCATCCAGATTCTTTATTACATCCCATATACAATTTTTAAGCAAACACATCCTTAACCCTATTCTTGACTCCTTACTGTCTCTCACTCCTCATATTCAGTTTGTTCCCAAGGCCCGGCAATTTCTCCTTGCAACATCTCTTTACTATGACTCCTCTTCTCTGACACTACCAGTGCTCTGGTGGAGGTCATTATCCTCTCATGCCTGGACTATTATAATAGTCTGCTGGTGGGACTACCTGCCTCAAGTCTCTCTCATCAATGTGTAATCTGGAGGTCAAGCCTGGTACATTTACCCTGTTTACCTGCTGAAGGGTGTGGCTGTGAACAAATTTAGTCTCAGTCTGGGTGCTGTGGTTTATGACTAGAAAGGGGGCCTATAAAGGTTCCCTGGTTGGGTCAGGACAAAAGCTCATGGTTCTTTAGATACTAGCCAGGAAAGATTGTGTTGGCAGTAGGTAGGGAGTAATGTATCAATCACTCTCTAATAAGGCCCACAGAGTACGGAGGTAGGTGGTTCAGAGAATTCGGTGAGAAAAGGAGGCAGACAGGTTTTGGGGTCCTATTCTTATGGGGTTCTGGTGGGGGTGAGGAATGGGCTAACTCTTATCTGTACCAACTTGGAGTTCATTCATTAATAAATCAATATCATACCAAGGTTATTGGTGTGAGATTTTTGTTGTTATTGTGTGGTCGCTTTTCAGTCATGCCCAACTCTTTGTGACCCCTTTTGGGGTTTTCTTGGCAAAGATACTGGAATTCTTTGACTTTTCCTTCTCCAGTTCATTTGACATATGAAGAAACTGAGGCAAACAGGGTCACACAGTTAAATGCCTGTGGCCAGATTTGAACTTGCGTCTTCCTGACTCTGGGACCTGTGCTTTATCCACTGTGCCACCTACCTGACCCAGTGCCAAATTAGGGTTCTTTAATTACCATAATATTTCTTTGTTTTACTGTGCCTATCTACAGTTTATCTGTAGTTTACAGACCAAGGGGCCATTTTTGGGGCCTAGTTTATTTTTCCTAATTTAACATATCATATCTAGATATGTTAATTAATTTAGGACACAGTTTGGGGCAAGTTTGACACCCTCTTACACTCTTAACTCCTATTTGCTATTTATTGTTAACTTATACTGGCTACTTATATTTCTACTTACTATATTAACCGATGGGGTAGTGGTGGTAGGAAAATGACAAGAAGATACAATTTTAACACAACTTTAATTCTCTTGTTGTTTGTGTAGCACAGAAATTGAATGAAAAAGGGATTTCCTATGGGGATTTTTAACTTGGTATCTGTAAGCTTTTTCTTTTTAAAAATTTGATAATTTTGGGGCGGCCAGGTAGCACAGCCAGTAAGAGCACTGGCTCCAGTGTTGGGATGACCTGGGGATCAAATCCGGGCTCAGATACTTAGCACCCACCCAGAAACACCTGGCCGTGTAACCTTGAGCAAGTTACTTAACCCCGATTGCTTTAAAAAAAATTGATAATTTTGATAACTATTTCAATATTATATGTTACCTTTATAACCCTATGCATTTTATGTTAGCATTGAAAAGCCTTATTCTGAGAAGGGGTCCAGATTGGCAAAGGGCGCCATGAGACAAAACAACTTAAGAATCCCTGTTATAGAAGGAAAGCTCTTCTAGATGCTTTTGTTAGTAGATGACATTGTGCTAATTATATCAAACTGGAACATTCCTGAGCCACCTAAAGATGAGCTCAATAATCACTTAAAGTTTGATTGAACTATCCAACAGGAAAAACCAGGGGGATAGAAAAATGCCTAACATCTCAATTATGATTTTCAGTTAGATACATATTGCCTGGGATGAAAACTGAATATGAACAATGGGTTGGGCCCAGAGTAGGAGGAGGAAGGTAAACTTGGATAAGCTTTGGAAAATATCATTGCGCTTTTCTTCAGTGCCTTACAAGGCTGATTACTAATACAAAGAATGAAATTGTCTGTACTCATAAGGATTACACATTTTAGCAGGGGAAACAACAATTACATATTTAACTGTATACGTAGAGAATCGATTCAAATGGTTGAATATAAAGTAGGGATAATGGGCAGTAGTCATTGGAGGAAACAGAGGAGACCTCACAGAAAGTGGTTTTTGAGGGCATCTTGAAGGCAGAGAGAGATTCTATGAGGCAGAGGGAAGGGGGAAGTGCATTTCAAGCATGAGGGATATCCAGTGCAAAGACAGGGAGATGGAAGATGGACTGATGGCTGTGTGTGAGAAGCGGAGAGAAAGTCAGTTGGGTTGGATCTCTGAGTAAAGGAGGAGGAATAACATTCAGCAAGGTTGAAAAGACAACTTGAGCTCAGGTTGTGAAGAGGTTTAATAACAGAGGAGTTTATATTTTATCCTAGAGTCAACAGGGAGCCACTGGAGTTTATCGGTTAAGTTTATTGATTATTGTCTGATCACATCTGTGCTTAGGCAAATGAATTTGGTGGTTGTGTTTAGGTCAGACTGGGGTAGTGTAATGCGAATGTAAATTTTAAAGATCTTCCCTGCCCCTAGGCTAAAGTGCACCAGAAGCCTGGGGAGGGAGGCTTGTTTTTCAGTAGATACTTTTTGATTGGCCAGTGGGTCAATAAGGTTGTTACATTCTCTGAGCCAGGAGAAGGCTATATAAGCCCTGATGTGAGGCTTTGTTTTGGGACTCACTTTGAGAAGTGTTCTGTGATTTGATCTGAATTCTGGGAAGCCGTTGTTGAGAGTCCCCCGGCTTTGAAAAACCCAGAATGTGGAAACCCAGATGTTGACTGGGTATGGATGTAATGGTTGGACAGTTTGGAAATCTGTCTACTTGATGTTTCTGTCTTGATAATTATGCCTGTATACTTTGAGGTTCAGGGTGCTGACCTTTTCTCCTGAACAAGGTAAACGATATATGTCTGACTGATTAAAGTAAGCTTGTTAACCCATTTTAAGTTGCTTTCCTTTAACAAAGCAGATCCAAGAACCTGTGGTAGCTGCAAACCCTGAGGACGCTTGGGGTGCTTACTGCTACAGGTAGTGAGACACTTGGGACAAGGAGACCCATTAGAGGGCTGAGGAGTTGAGGAGGATGGAATTAAGGTGGTGGTTGTGTGAGTAAAAAGAAGCAGTGGGATATGAGAAATAGGGGGGTAGAATTTTAGAATTGACTAGGTATGTGGGGTGAGGGAGAGTGAGGAGTCTAGGGGTAATGTTGAGGTCATGAACCTGGGCAAGTGGTAGGAAGGGGGTGTCTTTGTAGAAATAGGGACTTTTAGAGGAGTAGAGGGTCTGAATGGAAAGACAAATGGATTTTGTGTTGGACATATTGAATTTGAGTCGTCTTCGGGACATTAGAAATGTCCAATAGGGTGTTGGTAATGTGGGACTGAAGTTCCGGGTAAAGACTGGGGCTGGCTATGTCGTTCTGGGGATCATTTATTTTGAAAGGATGAGTAGATTTATAGGAGCTATTGAGGTCAACAAGTGAGTGTATAGACAGAGAAGAGATGAGAGCTGTGGATAGAACCTGGGAGTGCACCTACAGTTAGAGGGCATGCTGTATGTCTGATGGACCTATCAGATGGATAGGAGGAAAATTAGGAGAGATAAGTGTCATGAAAACCCAAAGAGAAGAGAGTGTCTGGGGGAGAAGGTGGTCAACAGTGTCAAATGTAGCAGATAGGTTAAGATGTATAGCTCCAAGCTTCTCCTTGGAACAAAAATTTTATCTTTTTAACATTAAAGCTCTTTCACTGGTGGTATTTGGCTGTGTGTAATGCCACAGTCTCCAAATAATTTACGATTAATAACCATTAGCATGAATAATTCATATATTATTATTGTTGCATCTATATCATTATTAGTCATAGAAGTAATACTTCACTTTATATAGCATCTAAAAGTTTACAAATTGCTTTAATCATGAAAATCTTGTGAGGTAATCAGTACAAGCATTATAAGTCCCATTTTATAGATTGGAAAACTGAAATATCAGTAAGGCTAGGTTCTTTGCTTATGGTCATATAGTTAGAGACTCACTCAGATGCAGATCTTCTGTCAGTCCAGTTTTCTTCCCACTATACCATACTGTTATACACATTCCTGGAACATTCTGACCATTAAAAGTATCAGGTAAGAAACACGAGTCCATTTAAAATTAGTCACATTTTATGGGCAGCCTGTCTTTTGGTGAAGACTAGAGCATTATGGCTCAGTAAAAAGCATTGCATCTGGAATCAGAGGAGTTGGGTTTAGATCCTATTTCATCTATTTACTATCTGTGTGACCTGGGAAAATCACTTATCTCCCTGGTTTCACTTTCCTCATTTAGAAAATGGGGGGTTAGACTAGATGACCTTGGACTCCCTTCCAGCCCTAAATCTATGATTCTACTGTGATGTTTCACTTAATTCCTTTTAGAAACTCTCCCAAAACAAAACTATGACACATTGCTGAGGGGCAGCCTGATGTAGTGGATGGAGAACTGGCCTTGGAAGTTCTGAGACCTAGATTGAAGGCTTGCCCCCTGACATATACTGGCTATGTGACCTTGGACAGCTCACTTAATATTTTTGTTCCCTAGGTTTCTCTGAGCCTTTGAGTTGCTGAACAGAGGCTGATCTGCATTTGCAGGAGTTCCTCATTGGAAGCTTCCTATAGAGGTATGATTCTCCCTTCCCCTGCCGCACCCTACCCAGCACCTTATGATATATTAACACCTATTTTTCTTGATCATGTTTCTTCACCATTAGTATTTAGCTAGTTCTTTACCCAAATTCCTCCTCCTTTGTCTCTTTACTTTGACCAAGTACGACTGAATTTCAGGTTCTCTTTTTGGTCTCCTTTCTCTACTTTTTGGGTCAGCTGTGGGCACTGGTTGAAGCCTACCTAGTCCACACGGATTATCTGTCTGAACCATGCCCTTGAAAACTGAAAGTGGATGGAGGGAATTTGACAAGGAGTCTGAAAGCCCAAAGAGGCTGCTATCATCAGTTTGTCTGATGGCTGATTCCCGAAATGACCATTCTTCAGTTCCAGAATTTTGCCTTACAAATTCACTCTGTGATTCCTTGTTTTGGAACTATTTGAATCTATTTGGTATTTTTACTTTATCAAAAGGGTATCTTATAGACCATCAATTGGAAATCTATGGCATATCTAAGGAATATGGTACCAGGTCATAATTTCATTGACTTGAAGAGTTGTTTTCTTTGCTAAATGCACTCCCTCTGCTTTCTGGTAGAATCATTCACTCTGCGAGTCATTAGCCAGTATGCTTTATTCTCTCCCTAGTTCTGAGAAATAAGGATCAGGCAATGCATTCATGCTTGTCCTCCCAGCCCTTCTCCCCTTGTAAGAGCTGGCACTTTCATGAATTTGCATCCTTCTGCTCTCAACATAAAAGGTTCAGAACCTGGGCACACTTCTTTTGAAAAGTTGCTGATCACTTCACATGTATAATTGATAGCAAATCTTTTTCCTTCTGAAGGAGTAAGGGAAGGAGAAAATTTGGAACTCAAAATTAAAAAAAAGATTGTTAATTTTTTGGAAAATATTCAGTGAAATAAAAATAATTTGAAAAAGAGAAAGATTGCTGATCCCTGTCATAATTTCCCAGGGGAACCTGTCCAAATCAATCATGGGGACCAGATGTGACATTTACAATGTGCGTGGGACCAGTACATTAAATACACAATTATTTCCGTTGTCATGATATAATTAGATGATATAATTAGAATCATTCATTCCTTGGCAAAATTTTGCCATCTCAGAGGTGGAGGAGGGAGGAAATTGCTTTCAGGTGGGGAATGCCTTCCATCTCCAAATGTCCATGGAGCTTTCAGTCTCTTCCCAAGGGTGTCCATGATGGTGCCAGCAAGGAACAATATCCCTATTTTCCCCCCAGAAAGATTATAATGATATTGATCATTATAATGATCATGATAACAGCAACTGACATTTATATACAACCTATAGGTTTTTACATACATCTCATTTGATCATCACAACCCTTTGATGTGTCACAGTTAGTATTATCTTCACTTAGATGAGGAAACTGAGGCTGAGAGAGATTAAGTGAGTTTCTCAGCTAGTCTGAAGTAGACTGCAGTTTGTCCTTAGCAACAGCAAGTACCCAAGGCCTGGTTTTTATGTCCTACTTCGCAGAGCACATGGCATTACAAGAATTTGAACTGTTAATTAAAATGTTATTGCAGCAACATAAATCCACAGTCCTTAAGTCCTATAAATATGGGGAGGTTTATTTTAAACTTCTTTATATTAGACTTGAAGCTGCCCCTACTTGATATACCAAGATATTTTGGTCTTTTGGCAGGTAGAATGCTTTCCCTTGAAGCAGCGATTAGACAAGTTGTATCCTGACATTTGAATGACAGGCATTCTTTTGGGGGAAGAGATCATAGTAGGGTAAATCAAGGATAGATTGATTTTGTTTGGTTGTTATCAATGCACATTTCTCTGACTAGAAGAGCTACAGATTTACAAATAGCTTGGGAAAGAAAGGTTACTGTTACCCTAAGCTTTGTCATGGCACATAATACAGCTCTCCTGGGCTCTCCCAAGGTCTTAGGACCCTCTTTAGGAGGAGGCTGGTGCCTTTGGCTTCTGGGAGCCATGGAATAGTTCCCAAATTTGATAAATGGGGTTTATCAAGTATGTTTTAATTTTTCTATCGTGTATGTTTCAAAGACATTACATGGTTGAATATTTCAGAAACTGTCCAGAAGTCATGGTGCCTACTGGTGCTGGCAAAAACTTATTTTTACCTTTAGGGTTACAAGAAAATAGCCATTCCTAGGAATCTATATTTATAAAACTCTATTCTTGAAGCAGGAAATGTACTGAAGGCAGTTCACATGAAACTGAGCCACTTTTAGCTTTCATATTCCATCCATTCCTGAGTCATGTGAGCACTTTAGGAGCTTTTCTGGGACCTCACCATAGAATATTTTCCTACAGGGAAGAAATAGGGACATAAGCCCCTCTTGAACCCCATTTAAAGGGAGTGAGTGAATCATTAAAGAGTGTTATGCTAGGGGCGGCCAGGTAGCACAGCGAGTAAGAGCACTGGCTCCAGTGTCGGGATGACTTGGGGATCAAATCCGGGCTCTGATACTTAGCACCACACCCAGAAATAACTGGCCGTGTAACCTCGAGCAAGTTACTTAACCCCGATTGCTTTAAAAAAAAAAAAAGAGTGTTATGCTGGAAGTCGGAGGATCCAGGTTCCAGTTAATTGGGAGATAGTAAAAAAGAGCTATAGAAATAGAGGTAGAGGACCTGGATTGGACTCCTTGCTTTGCCACTTACTACCTGTGAGATCTCAGGTACATTACCTGGGATCATAGATTCAGAACCGCTAAAGACCTTATTTCAGGTGAGAAAACTGAGTCCCATAAAGCTGAAGTGACTTCCTTAAGGTCACATAAAGAGAAAAGAAGTAGTGACAGTATCATTAACCACTCTGAGTCTCAGCTTTCTTATTGGTAAAATGACAGAGGTGGATTAGGTCAGAAGTGGGCTAGATCAGAGATGTCCACAAAAAAGATTAGGCCTGCAAAAAAAAAAGTGGGGTCAGAACCAGATTAAAATGCAATCAGGAAATGTCTAATAAAATAAATAAAAATGCCCCATAGATTTGCGGCTTTCTAAGTTAATAAGCAGCCAGACTGGTTTCAATTTGAATTTGACACCACTGGACTTAATCATCAACTAGGTCCTTTACAACTCTCGATTCTCGATCCAATTTAATAACAATATCTTAAGCCCCTCTGTGCAAAGCACTGGTCTAGATCCTAAGGGAAACAAAGCTGAGATCAGAAGCAGTCCTTGCCTTCCTGGGGTTTTTATTCTGTCACTGGTAGATGACATACACAATGAGAGAAATTATTATTAATTACCTGTGATTTGGGGAGATCCAGAGTTCTCCCCTTTTTCTAAAGCCCTGATTTCGAAAGTTCAGTCTCTTGAAGGACATTACTAATAATGAGATTGGATCAACTTTTTAAGCCTCATTGTAACATAGCCTAGTCTCTCATTGTAATATTCATTCTCTCATTAATTTTTAACTAATCAGAGCTGATTGTCACCTTCCAATGGACATATAAGCCATGAACCTGCCACCATGATTGTCTTTGTTCTAAGAGAGATATGGCCAAATGACCATCTTTTTATTAAGAAACATGCTGGCATTATTAATGAAATGATTAAATTACCCACAAATTATGTCTCTTGAACCTTTTAAATGTCACAACAAATAACTAAAATTCAAAGTAACATGTGATCAAGAGTTACAAATAAAGTCATATATGAGATCTGAGAGAGGAAATGTTATTGTGACCTAAAGTTGGGAAGAGCAGATATTTCTGCTGGGCTTTAAGGGAAGAGTAGGAATACAAAAGGCATAGAGATGTAAGAAATTCCAGGTCCAATCTACAATCATAGGATCATGAGAACATAGATCCAGCACAAGAAAAGACCTAAGAGGACTTTTGTTCACCTCCTTCATTTAACAGATGAGGAAACTGAGGCCCAGAGAAGTTAAATGTCTTGCCCAAGATGGTATTGGAACCAGGTATTTTGATTCCAGAGTTAATGTTCTTTCCATTCATTGTACCCTGTGACTCCCTCCTTGATCCTCCCCATTGGTAATGACCTTCCCCCTAAAACCTCACATTGACACTTGTTTTATACCTCTTTATTATTCCAATAATGTAATGTAGTGTTTTATAGTAATCTGTAATTATGTTACCCTCTCCCTAGGTTGTAATTTCCATTATGGCTCAGGTACTATGTCTTATCTAAAGTTTGTATTACCCCTTCCCCTCACCCCTGGCATTGCCTATCATGGTATTTAGCATGTTAAAAAGCCTTTAATAAAGGCTTTATTGAATGGATGGATAGATGGATGGATGGATACATGATATAAGCAAAGGTTTTATCTTGGGAAGTTAGCAGAATATCTGGAGTGTGTGAAATTTATGGCTAGTCTAATATTATACTGTCGTTATTAGTGTAAATGTTAGCTCAAAGGGCCACAATCATGGACAACACAGAACACCCCCCCCCCCTTACACTAGCATTCAAGTGTGATATGTGCTGGAATACTTAAGAAAGAGGAGAGGTGATTGTTTCTGGTAGATTATACTACTACCCTCCAACCCATGACTTTTGGGATGATTTAACTGTCAGCAGAAGGATGATCAGACCCAAATAAGCCTCCAGTCTTTAGGCAAGGTATAGTTATGATTTATGGATCTTCTGGTAAGTTTTGACTTATGGTGGCATGCATGCATGCGTGTGTGTGTGTTCTGCTTTGCTGATGTGCTGATATGTAAAAAAGAAACCAGAGGCCAATAGTAGAATACCTTTGTCTTCCTTCCTTGGTTGTCTTGGGTCCTTTAACCATGTTCAATACTCCTAAATTTGTGGTTCAGTTTACCCAAAGGACAAATCTTATAATAAGACAATTCAGATAACATCCTGAGTTCATGTCTGATATATTATTTTCTCTGAGAAACCAGGATTCCATTACCCTAGGGAACTGTCAAATAATAGGATCGTAGATCTAGAGCTGAAAGGAACCTCAGAAGTCATTTAGTCCAACTGAGGCCCAGGGAGTATGAGTGACTCTCCTAAAATCAAACAGGTCATAGTCATCAGAAGCAGGATCTGACTCCAGAACAAGGGCTCTTTTTACTGTATCATGCTGAGTCCCAGATAAAATTAAATTCCATATTAAGTGCCTGCTACATTAAAGGTGCTATCCTAGGTACTGGGATACAAGGACAAAAATGAAACACTCTGTCCTCAAGGACATCCTACGTTATATTCTACAATTAGGCTCATAATCATGAATGGGCCAATTTCAGCCTGGAGGGAGATCTATAGTGGAGCACACTAATGATCTGTCCTTAGCCTTATGTTGGCCATCATTTTAATACATTATTAGGATAACAATATAAATGGCACGTCTATAAAGTTTTCATATGATACAAACCTGGGAGGGATAACTGGCATGTTGGAGAATAGTCAGGATACAAAAATGATCTTAGCCGGAAGAATTTGGGCCAAGTCTTAAATATAACTGGGAATAAATGTAAAGTTCTACATGTGGGTTCAAAAAATCAGTTTCACAAGATGGGGAGACATGGTTAAACCACTCTGTGATGTAACAGAGCAGACAGAAAAAACCTACCTGTTAGACTGCAATACAAGCCATTATATTGAACATGAGATAGGTAATATTCCTTCTGTGCTCTACCCTGGGATGACCATATCTGGAATATTGTGCTCATTTCTGGGCAACACATTTTAGGAAAGGCATTAATAGGTTGGTAAATGTCTAGAGAAGGAAAATCAAGATCTTAAATGTCCTTGAGACCATGCCGCATGAGAACAATTTAAAACATATTCTGTTCAGTTGTGTACAATATTTTGTGACCATAGAACTCCAACACTGTCTATGTAATTTTCTTGGCACAGATACTAGAGTCCTTTGTCATTTCCTTTTCCAGTAGATTAAGACAAACAGAGGTGAAGTGACTTGCCCAGGGTCACACAGCTAGTAAGTGTCTAGGTCAGATTTGAACTTGAGTCTTCCTGATTTCAGGTGAGCACTCTCTCCACTAGCTGCCTCCTGGGCAAACAGGTTTTGATTTGCCCAAGGTCACACAATAATATATGAGGCCACATTAAACTCAGGTTTTCCTGACTCCAGGCCCAGTGCTCTGTCCAATGAGCCACCTAGCTGCCCATATAGGGATGTCTAAACTGATGAAAAGATTTAAGAACATCATGAGGGCTACCTTTAAATTTCACCTTCTTGGACTTTTTGGGTTTAGAGATTCCATGATAATTGTCTTATACATAGCCCCTCTTCTCACTCTGACCTCTATAATGAATCCCATGTACCTTTTGGAGCTTGCATATCTTATTTACCTCCACATTTCTTTTATCCAGTGACACTAGACTCCTTACAGGTCTTTGTACAAGATACTCCATCCCCTGACTGTGGGCATCTTCATTGACTGTCCCTATTTCCTGTAATTCTGTCCCTCATCTCCTACACCTCAGTCCCAGATAAAAAAAATCCTGCCTTCTAAGGATATCCTTTCCTGATCCACCTTTATGCTAGTGCCTTCCTTCTGTTATTATCCCCAACTCGTCTTGTCTATACCTTGCTTGCACAGAGATGTTTGCATGCTCTCTCACCCATTAGACTGTGAGCTCCTTGAGAGCAAAGACTATCTTTTTCCATTATTTGTATCCTCATTGCTTAGTATGGTGTCTGGCACATAGAAGCTACTGACTAAGTGACTGATTTCAGTCCCAGTTTTGTCTTTCTGTCTCCCCCTGACTCCAACATGTTGGTAGGTAGGTCTGATTTTTCAACCTTATCTCTAATAAAGCTCACCACTAATTAGAATCTTTACTTTATGATGCAGCAGCTTGGCACTTAGATGGCCTTGTGGGCAATTGAGCTCCAACAGCTCTCCCCAATAAATAATGCTCTCTGTGCTTCAACTTTATACAGAAAGTTGTCGGAAGCACATATAGCCCATTCCTTCAAACTTGTCTTATTACATATGGATAAGGAAAGTGGCTGGCAGAGATATAAAAGATGGATTAGAGAAGGGGGAAAAATGGAGGCAGGAGGACGTGATAGATAGTGGTAGTCTAGAAGGGGGGCAGTGGGAATTTGTGCTACTTTGGTGGCAATGGAAATAGGGAGGGAAGGCATGGATGTGAGATTGCAAAGCGAGAATTCATTGGGACTTAAAAAAAATGGACCTTTGAACTTCTAACAATACAGCTAGGTAGCTTCTCTCATATAGTTTTAGAGGGGGATTTTTTAGATTCCTTTGATAGCCTGTTGAAGGGTATAGGCCACCTCTCAGAATGTTTTTTTTTTAATGCACAAAATAAAATACAGAAGATTATAAAGGAAACCAGTTTTATTGAAACAAAGACACAATTTTTCCTATCCAAGTTTCTAGACCCCTGGATTCTCTCGACTCCAAGTTAAGAACTCCTTTTTCAGAGAGTTGCCTGGCTCATGGAGATGTTAAGTGACTTTTCCAGGGCTGTACAACTAGTATTTTTCAGAGGTAGGACTCGAACCCAAGTCTTCTTGATTCTGTCACCAGTTCTTTATTCATCCCATATTCCATATTTCTTCACCTGGCAACTGACTATTTATGAGAGAAGGAGAATAAGTAAAAAATAATGCTAAGATTTCAAATGTAGGAGACTAGGAAAATGGTTTTATTACTGACAGAAATAGTTAAGCTAGTAGAAGGAGGTTTTGGGGAAAAGGTGAGCAACACAGTTTTTTAGAGTCCTGCCGTCAAAATAACTGTGTAACCTTGCTACTTAGACCTCTTTGGGCCTCAGTTTCTTTATCTGTAAAATGAAGGGATTGGTCAAGCTAATCTGGAGGGTCCTTTCCAACTCTAATATTCTGTGATTTGAGGATTTCTGAGTCCTCCTAATCTGGCAGTCTCTCCCTTCTAATACCATTTAGTATTAGGTTGTGGAGTTTTGTCCTGAATTCTCAAAGATCATAACATCAGGGAGATGACTTGCAATTGAATTGGATTTAAGTGAGGCAGGGCTGTGTGAAGTTACCAGCCTCACTTTCTCTTTCAGAGCCATCTGGGTCCAGGGGTCAGATATCAGTCAGAATGACTGGAGATGGCCCAGGATAATTAGCTTATTCTATCTGATGTATTTTCTTTCTAAGTATTCTTAGCAACTTTTCTGTTGCATCCTCTTATAAGCTCCTAAGAGGCTGATTTTCTATCTTACTCTGGTCCTTCTTTCCTTTTTTTTTTTTTTAAGCAATTGGGGTTAAGTAACTTGCTCAAGGTTACACGGCCAGTTATTATTTCTGGGTGTGGTGCTGAGTATCTGAGCCTGGATTTGATCCCCAGGTCATCCCGACACAGGAGCCGGTGCTCTTACTCGCTGAGCCACCTGGCCGCCCCTGGTCCTTCTTTCCTTAACCATGTTGAATATGATGCCTAATCCATAACAGGCCCTCAGGATTGTTATTGTCTCTCTGCCTTTCTCCTTCAAGTCTCAGACTCTGTTCTGTCTGAGGGCTGAGAGCAGTCAGTGAAGTTGTTAAGGATCCTAGCCAGTGAGTTAGGAGTTTTGGCAAATAGCTCCTGTGTGGTTCTTGACAAACCCTGAGGCAGTTGACTTAATGGGGGCTAAAAAAAGGATTAGAGTGAACAGTTCAGTCCCATCATGATCCTCAGGTCAGTTAAAAGGTTCATCAGCCTCAGGAAAGAAGGTCTAAGTGCCATACCTGCTCTGTTAGGTAAAAGCACTCTAGGGATAAGCAAATAATGTGAGATCCCAATCTTTACCTTTTACTGAAGGAAGTTTCTGATTCAAAGGGATTTTACTTAAATCTAGAGTGTTTCAGAATTGGAGGTACTCTCCTGACACTAGTCTACCATAAAGAGTAGAGTAATGCAGAAGCACTAATTCAATCAATATCTATGTGTGCACACAGTTGTGAATTTCATGTATTAAAATGCACATGTATAATAATTCATATTTACATAAACTTTAAAGTTTATAAAAATATTTTCTATAACAGCTATGTAAGGCAAGTAGAACATATACTCCTATGCCCATTTTATAGATGAGGAAACTGACCATCAAAGCATGCTCATACTTGACTAGTCAATTCTCTTGATGACAAATTGGGTTTGCTTTCCATTATACCATAGCAGAGGTATATATATTTAATCTATAAATTCCCAGTACTTTTACATTTTGGGGTAATTTTGAGTATTTAGGGCATCATGGGTTCTTGTCCTCTAGATTTAAGGTGGTCTGTGAAGTTAGATGGAAAAAATCCATATTTATTTCAAAATAATTGGTTTCCATTATAATCTTATGCATTTTATTTTGTGCACCAAAAAAATCTTATTCTGAAAGGGTCCACAGCACACACAGAAGACCTTAAGAGTCCTTGAGGGTATCAGGTGCAATGAACCACTGTTTTCTTTGCTAATAGTCCTTCTTGTATGTCCTTTGGGGTGCTAAGATCTTTACCTGCTGTCACCATCAAACATTTCCTGTTCTTTAAGTGGTGACACTGTCTTCTGGGGCAATCATTCATATAGCTGGGAAAAAGTGGTTGAGAACATTTGATGGACTGTCAGCTAGGGCCAGGTCCCCATCTCAGGGAAGGGACTTGAATTCTAAAACAGAATAAGGATTTAGGAGTGTGTGAAGAATGAAAAGCCTGGTTTCTTTAGCTAGATAACTTGGCTTTTATCTGCTCTTAAGCTAATTAACTCAGAGTAAGGGGAATTAAAAAAAACACCCCCAGTAGATTGCTATTTAAATTCTAATTTTTAATGCACTGTTTGAAAGCTTAGATGGCATTATTTTTAGTAGCTGATGATGTTAAAGAGTAACTGCTTGAGTACCTTTGGGGTATAAATGCAGTTTGTGATCTCAGAGCTATGATGTTCAGGCTGGTGGTAAGGAATGGGAACTCTTTGCCACTGAGAACAGTCTACTTGAAAATGGGAAGGAAAAGCTGAAAGGTTGTTGTTTAAAGTCCAGATGAAAGGGGAGGAGAGAAATAGTCAAGCACAGTTTAGCTTCTTCTGCCTTATCTGAGATAACAGAGCTTGGCAAGCCTGGGTCTTGTCTGTCAGTTTCTGGAGGCAATTGCCTTTTGTAAACAATATCCAGAGCCAGGGAAAGGAGGGAGGGATCAGTGACCTCCAGTCTCCAAGGGCCACTAGCCATAGATACCTCTGACACATCCAGTGACTTTACGTTTTTGCCTTCCTGTTTAGAAAATTTCTGAATTCTCCAAAGACAGAGTGATTGTGAACTTGGGCCTAGGAGACTAGGTTTATATTCAGTTAGTGGCCTCAGAGAAATCAGACTGAAGACCAGGGAAAATTTAGCAAAATCTCATGAATTCATACTTAGGGCAGGCCCTTGATACAATTGGAAGTTTTTTTTTTCTTTCTGTTTCTTACCTCCCCTTTTGTATAATTTCTCTTTTTTTCAATTTCTTTCATTCATTATTCAACAAAGATTTATTAAATGCCTATTATGCAGGGGCAGCTAGGTGGTGCAGTGAATAGAGCACTGTCCCTGGAGTCAGGAGGACCTGAGTTCAAATTCGACCTCAGACGCTTCACTTAACACTTACTAGCCATGTGACCTTGGGCAAGTCACTTAACCCCAATTACCCTCCCCCCTAAATACCTATTATGTACAATGCAAAGATGGGGAAAAGTATAAAGATAAATAAGATATTTTCTATACTTTTCTAGGAGCTCTTACATTAGGTTCCCTGTTCTCAGGACCAAAGGTTCTCAGCCAAAATGAACCTAATATGTTAACAACACCTTAATGTTGAGATTTTGTTCAGTGTGATTTCTTTCCAAGAAATTTGATTAAACAGGAAGAGGAAGAACTAAAAGGGATGACTAACAGTAGAATTTCAGGCACTTGAGCAGGAGTGCTATTTTTGAAGGTGCTCATAGCTTTTTTTTTTTTTCCTTTTTGGAGGGGGGAAGGCAGGGCAATTGGGGTTAAGTGACTTGCCCAAGGTCACACAGCTACTATGTGTTAAGTGTCTGAATATGGATTTGAACTCAGGTTCTCCTGACTCCAGGGCCAGGGCTCTATTCACTGTGCCACCTAGCTGCCCCCATAACCTTGTTTATTCTGCTCAGATTTACATGGACTACTGTTTTGGTCCATGTAAAGACAACTCTGTTCAAACCAACGGAGGGCAGATAGGTGATGCAGGGGATAGAGTGCTAAGCCTGCAGTCAGGAGGACTCATCTTCTTGAGTTCAAATTTGACCTCTGCAAGTCACTTAACCCTGTTTGTCTTGGTTTCCTCATCTGTAAAATGAGCTGGAGAAGGAAATGGCTAATCACTCCAGTATCTTTTTGAAGAAAACTCCAAATGGGGCCATGGAGAGTTGGACAGGTCTGGAAATGACGGAAAAACAGCATCAAAAAGCCAACTCTGTTCAAACCAGTTGAAATAGGGGAAGTTAGTCTGAGTAAAAAAATTTATAGAATATTTTAAGAAATATAATTTTCGTGTTTTTGCCTTATCTCCTCAATTCCCCTGTAATTTCTAGGAGGATAGGGTCACTATCTTATAATTCTTTTACATCTCCTTAATACCCAGAAGAGTCTGGTACACATAGTATCACAGAATTATTGAATATTATGATTGGTAGAGACCAGTATCAGAAAAATGATTTAAAACCACATTATTATGATTCCAAATCTAGCTCAATATCCACAACACCCCATACTCCCAAACCAAATCTCTTCTAAAAGCATACAGAAACATCCTTTATGTACCATCAAAGGGCCTTATGGGTTAATTTTGGATGGCCAATGGGGACCTATATTTGTGTGAACTTTACAAATTGAAAATAATAGTCAATCAGCAAGTAGTGAAAAGATCATTGGACTTGGAGTCTGAAGACCTGAGTTCAAGCATCACTTCTGTTTCTTACTAGCTGAGTGACTTTGGGCAATCACTTCCCTTGCTCTCTCATATATGGAATGAAGGGGTTGGACCCGAGGATCTCTGGGTTCAAGTGTAAGCTCTACCACTGTGTGGCCAAGGGTAACTTATTTAACCTCTCTGAACCTCAGTGCTCTCTCTTGAATTATGAGGATAATGATAAGTATGAGCTCTTTATGTTTATGGGGAATGCATTCTATGAATCTTAAAACATTATATAAACTCAGTTGTGATCCAGTCTTTAAAAAAATAAGTCAAATGCCCCAGGGGTCTGTGTTAGTGTATAGTCTTCTCCACCTTAGTGGAGAAGAATTTATCAGATTGCTTTTCTAGGGAGAGGAGGTAGAAGTAGCAGGAAGCCCTGAGGGACTGGGGGTGAGTTGAGTATTCAGGAAAGGGAGGCCCACAGCATTGTAGCTTTAGAGCTGGAAAACACCATAAAGGTCATCTGGTCTAACTCATATTTTACAGATGAAGAAACTGGGACCCAGAGAGGGTAAGTGACTTGCCCAGGGTAACACAGGAAATAGCCAGGTCTTCTGACCCCAAATCCAAAGCTCTTTGCACAGTGTCACTTTGAGCATGAATGAAGTAGCTGCAGTAAGTCTTGGTTACTTGACAACTTTGTTGGAAACCAGTCCTGTGATATTGTAGCAGCAGATATGGTCCAGATGATGGAAAATGATTGCATTCAATGAGCTTTGTTTCTCCTTCAGCTTGCTTTCTGAATGACAGCCTGGAGAATCATCCCCTCATGCACTGGAAGCAGAGAAGTGTATGCGCGCGTGCACACACACACACACACACACACACACACACACACACACAGAGAAATGACTTTCCAGTCAGCCTTCTGAGCTAGAAAATTGTTTCATCTGTCTGTTTGCTACATTAACCTGTTAGAACTCAAGATAAGGTACGCTGGCAGTAGGTTTTGAAACCTTGATTCTTGGGAATAATGAAGGTATTTATTTAGCCCTTCAGAGCCTTTCCCTCAGTACATTACAGGGGATATTATCCACTTCATGCCCTTTCATCAGATAGCTCAGGTAAAGCTCATTTCTCCCCAGACGTTGAGAGAAAATGCACTGAAGGAGATAGGGAGATTTCCCTAATTTGTTTTTAAACAAGTGATTTAAATCCCAGGTGCTGGGAACAGGCTGCCTGTGCTTAGCACAAAGCTGAAAAGACATCTCCAGGAAGGGGGGGAGAATGAAACCGCATCACTTGTAATTTGGGGTGGAATTTGTCATCTGCAAAGTTTAAAGGAAAAGAAGTCTAGCTTTTAAGTGGTCAGGATTGAAAAGAATATAGCTGACTTCTTAACAAGGAGAGAATCCAGGTAGGATTCCTGGACCCTGCCAGAAGAGCAACTGAGATCATAGGATCATAAATTTAGAACTGGAGGGGACTTTTGAGGTCATTTTACAGAGGAACTTAGAAAGGTCAAACAGGTAGTAAGTAGCCAACCTCTTGTTTGGATCCTGGTCCCCTGCCTCCAAATCCAGCATCCTTTCCATTGTATCATGATATCGGAGTGAATAATGTTGGTCCCGTGGAATGTACTTAGTTCTTCTTAGTAGCTGATAAGGGCAAAGACAGAGAGATGGGTACTTTGGGGACTGTATTTGAGCCCTGAGTGAAAATGAATGGCCCTGAAATTGAACTGGGAAAGTAGCTATCAGGAGGAAGCATATTTCCTTCTGGGGAGAAAGGGAAGTGACAGAAGGAATGTATTTGTCATAGAATGGGGAACCATTAGAGGACAGAATATGAAATCTTTCTTTATTCCTGAATAGAGATACATGTTACAGGGGACAAAGATGGAATCACATAATTTCATTGCAAAGTAAGAGAAAGAGAAAATAAACTGAAAAATGACCAGACTCGGAGAGATACCATTTTGTTTCATGTAAGTGACCAGTCATCACATTTATTCGGATAGCCAGACTTTCTCACTCATGCTCTGATTGGCCAAGGGAGAAGACTCCAAGAAGCAGAGATGAGTATTTCTTATATTTTCTGTATTTTCCAGCTTCCAATAGGAATCAAACTCCATGAGATTGGGAACTGTTTGTTTCTTTTGTCTCTGTATCTCTGTTGCCACGGTACATCCAGCATCATGGCTGGCACATAGTAGGCACTTAGTAAATGCTTTCTTAATTTGAATTGGGCGTTAAGCACTCTTGTAGTAAATGAGTTTAAGAGCCATATCAGAGCACAAAATCTCTCCTGTACTCTGAATTCCTGAGGTCACTCTCTGTATGATCCATGACTTAAGGACATTCTTATGTGTCACTTCATGAACTTTACCTTAGAAAATGAGCCACAAGGAGGGTAAAAGAAGGACACAAAGGTCCAATAGAAGGAAGAGAGTCTTGGATTAGGAATCAGAGGACCTCATGTTACCCTGGCCAAGTTATTCAACCCCTCAGGGCCTCAGCTTCCTCATCTGTAAAAGAAGGAGGTTGGGTTAGATGGACCTTATAAGATTCTTACCAATCTTGAATTTTGTGACTTGCCTCAGTGACACACAGCTAGCCAGGGGCAGAACCCAGGCTTCGATGCTTCGATGCAGGTATCTCTTGGTCCATTGCTTTTTGCGGTATACTTCCTCCCCCCCCCCCCCCCCCTTTGATTAGCCCTTACCTGCTTCTGTCCTTCTTTTATTCCTGCTCCTACCTCCACTGCCTGGTAAAGCTATCTGACTAGTGTCTCCAGCTAATGTGTTGGGGTCTATTTGTGCAGCTGTTCTTGGAGCATTTCTTTTTAAAACATATTATCAATGTAATTTTATATCAGTTTGTAGACAGATCTTTCTTTTTCTTTTAGACAGTTAAATGGAATAATGGAGAGAGTGTTAGATTTGAAATCAGTAAGACCTAAATTTCAATCTTGCTTTAGAAACTTATTAGCCATGTGACTGTAGACAAGTCACTTGGATTTATTAAAACATTTTTAATCTTTAAAAAAGGAAACAACCTTTTAGCTTTTTTTTTTTAAGCAATCAGAGTTAAGTAACTTGCTCAAGGTTACATGGCCAGTTATTTCTGGGTGTGGTGCTAAGTATCTGAGCCTGGATTTGATCTCCAGGTCATCCCGACACTGGAGCCAGTGCTCTTACTGGCTGAGCCATCTGGCCGCCCCTACCTTTTAGCTTCTTCTCTTCCAAGATTCTAGTTGAATTTGTGCCCAAACTGTATTTTTCTTGAGGCTTTGCTTACAGATGTTTTAGAGTAATTCTCTTCTGGACTTGTTTCACTCACCATAATACTCTTTATAGTGGGCGTCATTTTCTGTTTTCTCATTCTTCTAGCTTCCTGATTTTGGACTTTATGTTTAGGCTGGGCTCTGCTCACTTCTGGAGGGAATATTTTGCCTGAAAGTGTATCTCCTTAGGTCTTTTTGCTGCTTCCTTAGGTTATGATAATGGAGTTATTCTAGGATCTCAGGGATATCTCAGACTGGGGATCTGCAAGTCTGATACAGGGCAAAGTCTGACTGAGCTTTGCAAGTTTCTGACCTGTATTTGTGTCTGAGCAACACATGTATGGACTAGGGATCCAGTAGACTTCTGCTGGACTTGGCAACTGTCAGCTAGCTGGAAAGATCTGCAGCTTTAGATTGACAAGAATATAGGTTCCCTTTTGGTTTGGGTTTCCTGGGCTGATTATTCCTCTCAGGGCTTCAGACTATGGAGCTGGAGCTGAGACCCTACTGTTCTTGGCATCAGCCACTCAGCTACTACTTGCTTATTAATTTGCTCCTTACTCAATGCTCAACCCTAGGGTCCATCACCTCTCTTCTCCATGGAATGTCACCCTTAGGCACATGTCTGCTCCTCTGTCCAGAACTGGACCTGCAATTGGGTAGTGGATAAAGAATCTGCCAGGTAGCACCTGTTCTTGTACACTGCACAAGGTTAGGCCTTTCTGTGCTTAATCTGGAACCTCCTCTTGCCCTGGGGCACCCCAGCTCCTTGTACTGGAATGCTGATCTGCAGAGTTGTTCCTAGTTAGACCCTGGCCCCAGCAGACTTTTCTGTCATCTGCTAACTTGGGCTGGGAAAATAACTCACTGGGATTTTTTCTTGGCTTTCCTGATCAGGACTCTGGTCTATTTTTCAGTTCCATGTGAAAGTGTTGTTGGATAGGCCTCAGCTTTACTTCTCTGCCATAGTGGCCTACGTTTATCCTTCTAAAGTCCAGCTTATATATATTCACAATACATCGGTTACTCTATGTTCTTAGAGGTTATTCCAGGGGAATATAAGCTCTGGTACATCTTACTTCTTGTCAAGGTTTTGAATCTGGGCCTAGTGATAGGGTTTATGTCTGTTTTCCATGTACTAGTTGAACTAAATTCAGAGAGTTCCATCAATAAGCTGTCTATGGGATGATGATTTATTATTTGGACACAGCAACTCTCAAAGACTCTTTACCTCTACAGATGGGGTATGAGTTGCATTGAAGGAGGGATGAGTCAGACCAACAGAGTCATAGGTCCTGAAAGTACTGAAGTAAGTGCTTTGTGAATATGATGCATCTGAATGCAACTGAAGAATCTTGATGATTGGGGGGAATTATTGTTCTTTGGACAATGTTTGCCACTAACTAAACTGAAAAGAATTTCTCTTTCTCTCTAATGGCGGTAAAGGCAGGAGAGAGCAGTTATTTAATAGTAACAATGCCTTAAATATCTGCTTATTTATTAACTCAAAAATATTTGTTTATTGGCTTCTGTGTTCCCATCCGTGTGCCAAGCACTATGGGAATACAAAAGAAGACATACCTTGAGGGACTCTAAAATCTGTTTGGGGAAATAAGATAAATATAATGAGAAAAAGTATGGTAATGTGATACAGTATATAAATAAATGCCAAAATGCAATGCTTCCTTATCTCCTTCCTTCTCATCTCAGGAATCTGGAGCTCTCATAATCTCTTCTCTTTCCCATCTGAATCTGCTTTCAGATCTAGAAAAAGGCTAGATTTTTCAATCAGCAGACCCAGGTCTAAGTCTTGTCTCTTCCACTTATTTCCTACGAAGTTATAGGTAAGTCACTGAACCTTAATTTTCTGATCACTTAAAGGGGATAATGAAACTTGTACTACTAAGCTCACCAGGCTGTTGTGCGGAAAGCCATTGTAAGCTGTAAGACACTTTAAAAAAAATATATGAGCTATTGATTGTGGTAGAAAGGACACTGGATTTAGCCTGGAGAAGAGAAAATTAGGAGATTCAGTAGCTTGTATGGAAGTATCTCAATATCTGTAATGTGGGAGAGGGCTTCTACTTGTACCGTTGGGCCCCGTAGGGAAGAATCAGAGCAGTAATAGGTAGAGCTTGCAAGGAGACAAATTTAAGCTTGATGTCAGGAAAACGTGTGTAACAATTAGTCCTCCAGTGAAATGGGCTGCCTCTGGGTAGAGGGTTCTCCTTTTGAGGTCTTTAAGCAAAGCTTAAATGATTATCATTTGTTGGTTATATTATAGTGAAGATTCTTTTTTTGTGGGGGGTGGTAGAGTTTGGTCTAGATGGCTACTAAGTTCCCTTCCAACCCTAAAATTATTTGAATTTGTGATTCTAATTAGGAATCAGAAGACTTGGGCTCAAATCTGACTTTGCCACTTATTCTTTGTGTATATAGCCTTAGGTAAGATACTTCCTCTATCTGGGCTTCAGTCTTGCCCATTTCTAAAATGAGGTGGTTGGATTAGTTGGACTCTGAGGTCTCTTCTAAATCTATGCTTATCTAATTCTGATGAATAAATGATCCCCAAGGCCTATTCCATCTCAAAATCAATGATCCCATTATTAGCCTTCATACTCAAATGAAAGCAGTTTATAGTATTACCCTTTTAGGGGATTTACATTTCAGCAGAGATAAAGCCATAAACCAAAGGTATGAAGCTTTAGTAGGCATAATTTAAGATTTGGAGGAACTTGGATACTTCTTTGACTTGCAAATCAAATCACTTAATTTCTTTCCTTCTCTGCCTATTTTATGACTAGTTCTGTTTCTGTCTCCAGATGGGAATATTACTTATGGCCCAGGGGATCCAATCCAAGAAAAGGGGCTCTAACTCTGGATTCACATGGGCTGTATTTGGTCCTTGGGAAGCCTCATTACAAAGAGAAGAACCAGCATGTTCTATAGTGTGTTTTCTTCACCTTGGATCCAGGAAAAAATCTCTTCAACACAACTTTGATATGGCTCATGTCTAGGGTCCTTCTTAAAAGAGATGAACAGGCCCTTCCTGGAACAGGTGTTAAATATACAAAGCAGATATCAGGAATAGGACAACATTTATTTTCTCTGCTTCAAAAAGAAATGCTTAAAATGCAAAGGAGTCATAGGCATGCATTAAGAAACACAGAAATTACGAAACAATAACCCATCACTCCTATCATACTCTCCCCAAGGTAAAGGCCATTTGTTGGGACTACTGCACAGATACTTCCCTTTCATCTCTGACCTGTCTTAGCTGTTTAATTCACAAGTTCAGGTCTCTTGACAAGCCTCCATGGGCTTAGGCCTCTCAACTACAACATTCTCCTAGCAATTTCTTGTGGTGATAGAGCATTTTTTTTTGGTCCTGAATAGCTGTATAGTTGTGGGAAGCATCTCTCTCTGGGCAACTGACACCAACTCATGGACTTCTAACCTCTCCAATTTATAACACCATGTTTGGAAACTTCTGTTTCTCAGGATCACTGTTCATGACTTAGGTTCAATGAAAAAAATACAAAGTAGAAGAGGTGGCCAGGGATTTGAGGTCCAGTCTCAGGCTAATAAAGGTAAGCACATATTCTTGCTGCCATGTGTATGTAGCCACTATATTTACTGGGTGGTAAGGGAAAAGGAATTGCCTCTTTTTTTTTTTTTTTTGCTTGAAGTTCAAGAGAAAACTATGTTCCAAACCAGTCAGGATGTCAAACAGAGAGAGGAGGAATTTTTCTATAACTCACATAGCCTGCTGGGGTGACAACTGTTTTTGGCTTAGCTACTCATCATTTTCTATATGACTCTGAGTATGGGGAGCAGGGGCAGAGAACAGGGACCAAGCAGGGGCTGCTGTTTGCTCATGCACTTTAGCAAAAGGCCATACATAGCATATGGCTCATCAGGAAGGGCCAAAATGCACCCTCAGTTCCATGAGAAGTCCCCCAGTCCAACAGATCAGGGGCACTCTTCTTAATACTGTTTTAGTAATGAAATAACTACAGTATAAAAAAGTTATAAAATTGAAATATGCAAAGAAATGGCAGGATGGAAAATTCAAGGCTCCTCATCTTTTCTGATGTCTTGAGGATTTTTTCAGCTCATTTTCTTCTGAAACAACCGTCCCATCTCCCCTCTTTCCTTCACCTTTTGCCCTTTCTTTCCAAGTTTTCTTTGCTTTAAGTCCTGTTCACTAGAACGGGAATTCACAGTCAGGCAGAATGATTCAGCTCATTGAATCCCTTCTCCCCTTTTGTCCTTGACATCGGTACAGGCTATTTCCAGTGGCCAGGCCGGCCGTGGCCACATTCTCTGAGTGTGAAGGTCAACAAATAGCCCTAAGTCACAAGAGAATAGGGTTTGAGTTTTTTTTTCTCCTTTCCTTCTTTACTCCCCGGCAAATTTGCAGACAAATTCTTCACAGAGATTTAGTTTTAAATGGAAGCAGGGACCTTGACACAAGGAGCAAATTAGAATCGTGTCTTCATGTGCCAAGGCCTGCCAACTTGTGGGAATTGAAATTTCTGTTTGGACTTCCAGTGTTATGTATTCCTTTGCTGGGCTTTAAGGAGATGTGAAGAGAAGGTCAGGGTCATTCCTGGGGGGTGTGCAGAGTCCAGGGGAAATCTTACTGTTTTTCTGTCCTCTCTTCAACATTTTTATATGAGTAAAGTCTGGCCAAAATTTTTATATAAATTTTATATCCTCTTCCCAGGCATCAGAATGTCTGAACTATTCCTCTTGGCTTTGCTGTGTGACCTTGGAGAAGTCATGATATCCCTTGGGGGGCAGGCCGTTACTTTATATACATTTTGTGTTTAATTTTTTGTGTGCTTTGCAGTTCTATCCCGATGGAATGTAAACAACTTGCGGGTGGGACCTGTTTAATTTTGGCCTTGTGTTCCCAGTGCATAGCTCAGTGTCTAGAAGGTAGTTACTTAATATGTAGTAGGTACTTAACAAATCCTCATCAAATGAATGAACATCAGTTTCCTCATTTACAAAGTGAGGAGAGGGTGATAGGTTATACTAGATGATATCTAATCTTCTGACTCCAGCATTTTATCTAGTTTTGTATTTGCTCAATAAACATTGAACAGGCATGTACTTTAATACAAAGCACTGTATTAGGGCTATGGGAGATACTCAAGTGAATAGACCCTCAAGGATCTTATAATCATAGGGTTAGACATTTAAGAGCTAAAAAAACTTTTAGAAGCCATCTAGATCAGTATCTTCACTCTATAGATGAAGAAACTGAGGCCAGGGAGGTTTTCCAATAGGTGTTACATAGAAAAGTAGCAGTTAATGGGGGAAGGATTAAAAAAAATGCAATCTGAAGAGTGAATAGGACCATAGGACCATAGATTTAGAGCTGGGATGGACTTAAAAATCATCAACTCCAGCCTGTCATTTTATAGATGCCAAAACAGCTTCAGAGATATTGTGACTTGTCCCAGTTGTACAGAGACTGAGCCATAGGTAGGAATGAACTATGGGAAGAGAAGAAAAGGTATAGGAACCAGGTTGCCTTGGTGATAATGTTGTTCCCAACTGGTTAGTTGGCTTAAAGGCTGACTGCATGTGTATTAGCACCTTTTAAAAAAGCTTAAGTTCTAAGTCCCTTCTTATCCCTTTCTCAAGAGGCTTACCACAGCCTGCATGGCTGCAATCCTACCAAGCCTCAGAGCCCTCCCCACGGTTTGCTGTGTTTTTGGAAGAGGAGGGAGATGTTGCAGCTGAAGTAGTCAAGCAGGGTATCTAAGCTTACAAACATCTTTCCAATATCTTCAGCTTTTAGTTATGAACATTTTCAGAGTGCTTAGGAAGGTTTCACACAGATGGGTGACAGACCTCATTGAAGCTGGAGATAAGGTCTTGGAGGTTCCAGGTCATGAAGGCAAGGCCTTCACAGGGCTTACTGGGAAGGGCAAAAAGAGATGTGCAGGAGGGTTTGTCTCTAGAAGGGTGCCCAGCCCAGGGACATCCTCAAAGGATAAAGATTGGAGACAAATTAGTCTGTTTGCTTCACTTCTTCCTAGTTTTTCTGCTCAGGTGAATTCAGATTAAAATGATTATTGGGGGCAAAGGGTGGGAGTCATATGTGGAAGGGAAAAAAAAAACCAAGTCCATTTATTTTGCCTTGATTCCACTTAAGAAGAATTGTGGTTTCAGGGAAGTTATTAGATAGTGGAAGAAAGTCATAGGTTAGACAAAGTCAGCTTTACCACTAACTAGCTGTGTGACTTTGGCCAAGTCATCTTATCTGGAAAATGGGGATGATACTGGAACTACCTTACCTTGTGACATCTGGGTTGTTCTGAATATAAAATGTGGTAATATTTGCAAAGTGCTTTGTAACTGTCAACTATTATGTAAGGTATCATTATTGTATTAGTATATATGTGTACATGTGTATACATATATATGTATACACATACACACATATATAAATATCTATCTATCAGATACTTTTTTCTTTCTTTGACACAGGAATGGGAGAAGCAATCTCTTTTTCTTTCACAGACTGTGGCTCCAAATCAGCTCCTGGTATTTGTTATGGTGACATGGTCATGGGATCTCCTAGGTAGGTCTAAGCTCAGAGAATGGGACAATTATCCTAATTTACCATACTCTAGGTAGAGCATGCATTGGGTTTCCAGCCCTGGGTATGTGTGAAGAGATGATGATGATGATGATGATGACAAAATAATAATAGTTGATGTTTTTACAGTGTTTTATTTTTATTTTTTGCAAGGTGCTTTGAAGACATTATCTCATTTTAGTCTTAAAAAACTGTGTGAAGTAGGGTATTATTACAAGTATTATCAGTTTCACTATACAAATGGGGAAACTCAGGCTTTAAAAAGCTGTGACTTACCAAGGGTCACAAAGTAAGTGTGGAAGGAGGGAGGGTCTTCTTGACCCCAATGCCAGCACTCTATGCACTTGGCCTTCATGCATCTTAGGGATGATCCTTGAAGGGTTATTCTTTGCGTCTCCAATTTCTGGTCATGCAACTGAAGGAGAGCAGCAGTTCAGACCATCTTCTTTGAGAAGCCTTGGGTCCTCTTAAATCTACCGCCTTCCTTTTATCAATAATCTTCAGTTCATCATATAAATATTTTTATGTACAGAATTGTTTTCATTTTGTCTCTGTCCTTGATTATGAGTTTTTTGAGAGCAGGTATTGTCTTTTGTCTATTTTTTGGTATCCTTTAAATGGTAACATTTAATATTCCTGGCACATATTTGGTACTTATCCTATGCTGGAATTAATAGTGAGTTCATGACTTCTTTTCCAAGGAGTCTAGAAAAGTTGTTGAGCCTGTCTCTGAATGGCTCAACACTCCAATAGCCTGTACAGATGTTACCTATTGCTAGCTTCCTGCGTGATCATCTCTCAAACAATAATGTTTGAATAGATAGCAGCAAACCCTTCCCTCTGTGTTCCTTTCTTGAGATCATTCTCATTTAATTTTTGTACCTTGATGTATCCTGTTCATGCTAGAGGGCTTTAATGGCCCACTTGACATTTTCCATTTTTTGGATGGTTGTTCTTATTAAATTGTAATGAAACAAATGAACATTATAGTATTTCTTTTCTCTCCCTTTTTTTAATCTCTTCTAAATGGACTGTGTACAAAGTTTGCAACAACAGTAGATATTTTTTTGGACCACTGCAGCTGGTGTTTTGAAAGCAATATCCCAGAATGTTAAAGATGGTAGATACTGAAAAGACCATTTCATCTGCACCCTTTGTTTTACAGATGAGGACACTGGGACTTGAGGAGATCTGGGGACTTGCCTAAGGTTGCATAGCCTTGTCAGGGGATTAGCACTCAAATCTTCTGCCCCTTAGTTCAATGTTCTTTCCATAGACTCTACCAGGGTGGGAACCTGTGGCCCTGAGACCACATATTTTGTGAAGTTTAGATTCAGTTAAAAGGCTGCACTTGAATGTAGAGGGCCACATGTGGCCTTGAGGCTGCGGGTTCCCCACCTTTGAACTATACAGTGCTGCCTCACTTTAAAATATTAAATTCTTTGTACAGTAATTCAGATTGAGGGAGTGATTTGAAACCAGTTAAGAAATAGCTAGGGTTGTTTAAACCCAGAATTGGAAAGGTGGGCCTGACCAACTGGGAAACAAGAGATTAATGAATAGAAATCTTTGGATTTTTGGTTTGTTTTTAGATTTCAACAGTCCTTTCTATTCCGATTCTCTTAATTGAGAGGGATTATAATAAAGTGGATACAGTGGTGCATCTGGAGTTAGGAAGAGCTGTGTTCAAATCAGACGTCTCATATAACCTGTGTGACCAAGGACAGCATTTTTCTTTTAGTTAAAATAAAAAGTTAAAAGTTAAGGTTCTTTTAAATTAAAAAAATGAAGACATTTAGTCAGATAGAACGATGAATTTATTTATTTAGTTTTTTGGAGGGGGGAGGGCAGGGCAATTAGGGTTAAGTGACTTGCCCACGGTCACATGGCTAGTGTTAAGTGTCTGAGGTCGAATTTGAACTCAGGTCCTCTTGACTCCAGGGCTGGTGCTCTATTCACTGTGCCACGTAGCTGCCCCAGCACAATGTATTTAAAACAATGTTGAAATGCTCCTGCACATTGCCCAGCCAATGGAGGATGGCACCCATGCAGGGAATATACCTGGCCAGGAATCATGAATGGAGGACACAAGGAGGGCATATGAGTGACCAGGGACCATGCTTTATAAAAGGGCACACAACAGGAACCTATGTGGCCAGTTCACATATGTGGCCAGAATAACGTCTACCACTAAGGCTACAGGACTGCCAATTTCTTCTTCACCATGTGCTTATACATCCTATTAGAATGTAAAATCCATGGGAGCAGGGATTGTTTCATTCTATGAATCTGTATCCTCAGCATCTAGCCCACTGCTTATCAAATACAGTCACTTAATAAATCTTTATCGTTTTATTCAGGCCTGCCACAACATCATATACTCTTTTAGCCTGCAGTTAAAGAGAGAGACTGCCTGATTGAGACTTTTGAAGTTCATAAAATCAGTTTCACAAGTAAAAGATGGGAGAGGGCTAGCTAGACAATAGTCTGAAAAAAACGATCTGTTTTTTTTTTTTTTGTGGACTGGAAAGTTCTTATGAATCAACAGTAAGGCATGGCAGCCAGGAAAACTAATGCAATGTTACACTGAGAAGGAAGAATGTCTAGGGAGAATAGGGAGGTGATAGGACTGATCTTTTCAGCACGGTCCAGACCAACATAACTGGTGCATCATGGTTAGTTCTGGACATCATATTTTGGGAAGGGCATTGATAACCTAGAGAGTGTCTAGAGGAAGGCAACTAGGATGATGAAAAGCCCTTGAGATTGTGCCATATGTTCATTGAACGTTTAGCTTGGAGAGCAGAAAACTTGCAGGGCTTGGGGGTGGTGCAGACATTAGAGCTGTTTTCTGATTTGAGATTTGCTCTCTTTTTACAGTGCAGGATCAGGAGAACCCGGTGGAAGTTACAAAGAGGCAAATTCAGGCTTGACTTAAGGGAAAACTTTCTTACAGTAGAACTATCCTAATATGAAAATAGTCTATCTTGACAGGCAATGGGTTTCTAATCACTTGAAGTCTTCAAGCAAGGATTGAGTGGACATTTCCCAGGTATTTATGGGGGATATTATTCTTGATGTAGGTATTAGACTAAATGGCCCTTGAGTTCTCTTCCAAGTTTGATATTTTGTGATGCTTTATCTGTGCCTGGTGACGTTGCCTTGGATCAGGGTTTGACACTCAACTTTGCAGACTCAGCTCATCCACATTAGTAAAACCCCCCAAAGATTGCACGATAAACCAGAATGCTAATGTGTTAATTTTGACTGCTTAATTTACTTTTTTCCCTATAGGGATATCTACCTGGGATGTTAAATTAGTACCAGAAGATGATTTGGTGACCATAGAGATTTAGACGATGTCAATGAATAATATCATCAAGCCTTGACAGTTCTTTTGTGCCCCATTCCATTAATGGGGTAGATTTGCCAAGGAGATTGCCATATCTGAGCTGGTCAGAGCATCCTTTCTCTTGGCCAGTTCTACAACAAACAAATTCTGACTCTTATTCTTTTATCTCAACTCCATCCTCCTGTCATGGCAACATAAGTTAAGACAAGTGACAATTAATTGGTTCACAGCTCATTTTTACACTAGATACATTTTAGTCTCCTTGATGAGATTTGAGAGTCATCCTTAATGAGATCAGGGAGGCAATCTGGTCTCCTGAAGGGAGACTTAGGAACAAGACACCCTGGTTTCATTAACAGTTCACAAACTGTCTCTCAGGTTGCATGCATTCTGAGCCTTCCTATTCTGACCCAGCATATGTTGCTTCTTTTTCTTGCTTCAGTTTCAGAGGGTCAAATTTTCTGAGCTTGTCCCCAGATTTGGGGGTGGTGGTGAGTACTTCAGGCCTGCCTTTGTTTTTCTTGTGCAGTTTAGGATCCCAGTCTGTTCTCAGTACTAGTAGTTGTTGATTCATAACATGCATGTTTCAGTGACTGAGGCAGTAGCATTTATGAAAAGCTTGGAGCAGCTTGGTGGGATGGACAGGAGACCCTGCCTAAATGCCGAGATTTGTTGCATTATTGTTTGTTGCTTTGGAGGGTTCCTTAGAAACAGTGTTTGAACCACAAGGCCATTCTTCTGGAAATGATTCTTTCTCATCCTTGGAGAGCTTTAAACAATTTTCAGCTCGTTTAATCACTTATTGTGACTTAAACTAAGTCAACCTGATGTAATGATTATTTGCTGAGGCTTCCCTCTAGTATTCTTCAAACCCTGTTTCTCTTTCTGGTAATGGTGAGTGGGGATTTACGCTTCATAAGAACATTGGGTTAGGGGTCAGATTTACAAAATTCTCCAGAGAGGCACCTTTCAAGATGAAGAATGCCCTTATCCTCACCATTCATGTTTTGACCCAGTGTACTTTTGTTGTAAAAGATATAAAATATACTACTTATGTGCTATCTAATACTGGCATCTTAATTTCCCCTTCCTGATCTAGTGGTAAGGCCACCTGGTTAACTACAGGTTCTTTTCTCATTCAATTACATCTTCCAGAATTTTCCATTATTAAAGAGAAAAAAGTGGTAAGTAAATTTTTATTTGAAAGAAGAAAGCTGAGTTCTAGAACCTGCTTCAGCCTGGCAATGAAGCAACAAGCAATTATTAAGCACCTGCTATTTGCTGTTGCAGGGGACAGAAAACAAAAAAATGAAACATTTACCTTATCTTACCCTCAAAGATCTATTCTTTTGATGAACTTATTAACTTTTTTTCTTGGGGAATTTATTTAATCTCCCTAGACATCAATTGCCTAATTTGTCAAATGGATATATTAACTCCTTATCTGCTTGAAAAGATGAGCCTGGGGGTGGCTAGATGGTACAGTGAGTAAGAGAGCTGGCCCCAGAGTCGGGAGGACCCGGGATCGGTTCCAGCCTCAGATACTTAACACTCCCCCCCCCCCAACTGGCTGTGTAACCTTGAACAAGCAACTTAATCCCAAGTGCTTAAAAAAAAAAGATAAGCCTGGACTATGTGATTATTTACCCTACCAGAGAAAGCATTAGATAGTGGATAAAACACTCAATATGGAGTTAGAAACAGGATTGATGACTGGTTCTGCCACCTCGATGACCTAGTCCCAATCCCTTAAGTTTTCTGGACCTTGGTTTCCTCAGCTATAAAAAGAGGGGGATAGATCTCTAGAATCTGTTGCAGGGTTCTTAACTGTTTTTGTGTCAAAGACTCCCTTAGCAGTCTGGTTAAAACTAAGGATCTATTCTCAGAATACTCTCCTTAAACGAATAAAATAAAATGGAAGGAAATAAGAATTTATGAAGCACCTATTATATGCCAAGTACTATGATAAGTGCTTTACAAATATTATCTTACTTGATCCTCACAACAACTTTGTCTGAGAGATAGGTGCTACTATCATTCCCATTTTAAAGTTGAGGAAACCTCGGCAAACAGAGGTTAAGTGAGACCAGATTTGAATGAAAGTCTCTAGACCCAGTGCTCTATCTACTACTTCACCTACAAAGGAAATGAATTATATCAAAATATAGTCAGCCAATAAACAAACATTTCTTAAATGCCTACTATGTGCCAGACTGTGCTAAGCACTGGAAATGCAAAAAGAGGCAAAAGACAGCCTCTGCCCTCAAGGAGTTTATAATCTGATGGGGGAACTACCATGTAAACAAATATATACAAACAAGCTATATATAGAACAAATAGGAAATAATTAAGAGAGGGAAGGTGCTAGAATTAAAAGAGGTTGGGAAAGGCTTCCGTAAAAAGATGAGATTTTAGTTGGAGGCTGTCAGCAGATAGAGCTGAGGAGAGAGAAAGCTCCAGGCATGGAGGGATAGCCAGGGAAAATGCCTGGAACTGAGAGATGGAATGTCTTGTTTGTAGAATAGCCAGGAGGCCAGTGTCACTGAATCAAGAAGGAGGTGGTTGAGAGTAATATGTAAGAAGACTGGAATGGCAGTAAGGGGCTAGGTTATAAGGAGAAGTAATGCCAAACAGAGCATTTTGTATTCAGTCCTGGAATTGATAGAAAGACATTGGAGTTTGTTGAGTAGAGGGGTGATATGATTGGATCTTTGCTTTAGTAGTGGTTAAAAGGAGGATTGATTGGAGTGGGAAGAAATTTAAGGAAGGCAGATATAGGAACAGGCTATTGCAATAGTCCAGGCATGAAGTGATGAGGGCTTATCCTAGAGAAGCTGAAGGAGAGAAGGTGTATATGAGAGATGTTGAAGAAGTGAAATCAATATGCCTTAGAAACACTTTGGATATGGAGGGTGTGTGAAATAGTGAGGCGCCTAGGATGACTCCTAGGCTGAGAGGTTGAGGAACTGGGGGAATGGTATTGTTTTATACAGTAATAAGGACAGTAGGAGAGAGAAATGATTTATAGGGAAAGATAATAAGTTTTGGATGTTTTGATTTTAAGATTTCTCCTGAATATCCAGTTCAAGATGTGAAAGGCAGTTGGAGACAGGAGATTGGAGGTTAGTGGAGAGATTAAGGCAGGATAGGCAGATCTGAGAATCATTAGCATAGAGATGGTAATTAAATCCATGGCAACTGATGAGTTTATCAAGGGAAGTATCATAGAGGACAGAACCCTAAGAGACAACTACAGTTAGAGGGCTCTGCATGAGGAGACAGAGAAGAAGTCAGAGGGGATAGAGGAGAATCAGAAGAGAGTAGTGTCCCAAAAACCTAGGAAAAAAATGTCAGTGAGGAGAAAGTGAGCAATGGTGTAATGGCTGCAGAGAGGTTGAGAAAAGGCCATGGGATTCGGCAACTAAGAGATCATTGATAACTTTGTAAAAAATATATTTTAAAAAATGTCCACGGACCCTAAATGAAGAACTTTAGATTTATTAGTACTAAAATATTCTCCTCTAACTATAAGTTGTTGATCCTATGATGACTTTCCCAAGGTATCATATTATGCTAACATCAAGAGATAGGTCTAATCACCACTGGTCACAAAGCCCAGCCTCCTGCTTAGTTCCTACGCATTTAAAATCATATAAACTTCAATATTTCCCTGATTTTGTAAACTTCCTCAACAGGGGCAGATTGCCAGTGATCTATACCTTGCCATCTTGATGCTTATCTTTCTGTAAAATTTCCACAGAGGATGTATCTGTGGAAAATCTTCCTCTGGTGCTTATATCATTTTGTGGATACAAGTTTTGCACTTTAAAAATTTTTTAATTTAATTTTGTTACATTTGAGTTCCAGGCTGTTTCCTTTCCTCCCTTCCCTCCCTCCCAATTCCATGCTTTCTCTCTCTCTCTGTCTCTCCATATCTGTCTCTCTCAGTCTCTTTTAGTGTGTGTGTGTGTGTGTGTGTGTGTGTGTGTGTGTGTGTGAAACTATGTAATACATAGTTGCATATATCAGTTCTTTCTCCTGAGATGTATAACGTCTTCCTTCTTAGGTTATTTGTAATTGATTTGAATATTCATATGACTCAGAATAGCTTAGTTATTCATATTTACTCTCCAAATAATATTACTTTTATTGTATACAACATTCTCTTGGTTCTGCTCATTTCATTCTGCATTATTTCTTGCAAGACTTTCTGTTTCCCTAAAATCAACTTGTTCATATCTTATAGCATAGTAGTATTCTGTCATAATCATATACCACAACTTGTTTAGCCATTCCTCAACTGATGGATGTCCCCTAATTTCAGTTCTCTACGACCACAAAGAATGCTACTCTAAATATTTTAGAACATATAAGTTCTTTTCTTTTTTCTCTGATCACCTTGGGAAACAGACCTAATAGTGATAGTGCTGGGTCAAAGGGTAAACACAATTCTTTGGGCATAATTCCAACTTGTTCTCCAAAATAGTTGCAGCAGTTCACAGTTCCACCAACAGTGCATTGTGTCCCAATTTTTCTACATCCCTACCAACATTTGTCATTCCTGCCCCTCCCCCATCATCTTAGCCAATCTGATAGGTGTGAGATGGTATCTCAAAGTTGCTTTAATTAGCATATCTCAAATCAATAATAACTTATAGAATTTTCACCAGAGTATGCATAGGTTTGATTTCTACCTCTAAAAAACTGCTTGTTCGCATTCTTTGACTGTTTATTATTGGAGAATAACTCATGTTCTTATAAATTTGACAATGTTCTCTATATATTTGAGATGAGACCTTTATTTGAAAAACAGTCTATAAAAATTTCCCCTCCCACATTTTCTGCTTTCCTTTTAATCTTGGTTATGTTAAAAACCTTTTTAACTTAATATAATTAAAATTATTCATTTTACATGTCACAATACTTTCTGTCTCTTGTGTATTCATTTATTCTTCTCCTATTCACAGATATAATAGGTAATATGTTCCATGTTCTTTTAATCTACTTATGATATCTCCCTTTATGTTTAGGTCATGTATTCATTTAGGTCATGTAAATGGTATAAGATAGTGGTCTATACCTAGTTTCTGCTAGCGTACTTTCCAGTTTTACCAACAATTTTTTACTAAATAGTGAATTATTATCCTGAAAGCTTAAATCTTTACATTTATCAAACACAAAGTTACTGGAGTAATTTCTTACTGTATATACTCTATTCCACTGGTCCACCATTTTATTTCTTAGTACCAGATAATCATAGCCTTACAATGCAGTTTAAGGTTTAGTACTGCTAGACCTTTGCCCTTTACATCATTTTTTTTCATTGATTCCTTTGACATTTTTGATCTTTTGTTCTTCCAAATGATTTTTGTTATTTTTTTCTAGCTCAATAAAATATATATTTTTTGTAATTTAATTGGTATGGCCCTGACTAAGTAAATTAATTTATGTAGAATTGTCATTTTTACTATATTGGCTTGGCCCACCAATGAACAATTAATATTTCTCTAATTATTTGAACCTGACTTTATTTGTATTAAAAAGTATTTTATAATTATGTTCATATAGTTCCTGGGTTTGTCATGGCAGGTATATTCCCACGTATTTTAAATTATCTACAGTTATTTTAAATGGGGTATCTCTTAGTATCTCTTCTTGTAGGACTTTGTTGATGATATATAGAAATGCTGATGAATTATACGTGTTTGTTTTATATCCTGCTATTTTGCCAAAATTCTTAATTGTTTCAACTAGCTTTTTAGTTAAAACACTAGGATTTTTTTTTAGTATATCATCATATTGTATAAAAAAGAGATAGTTTTATTACCTTGCTGCCCGTTTTGATTCCTTCAATTTCTTTTTCTTCTTTTACTGTTATTGCTAACATTGTTTAGTAGAATATTGAGTAATATTGATGATAATGGGCATCCTTATTTCATTCCTTATCTTATTGGGAGGGCTTCCTTGCTTATTTCCATTACAGATAATGCTTGCTATGTTTTAGGTATGTGCTTCTTATCATTTTAAGGAAAAAATCCATTTATACCTATGCTTTCAAGTATTTTTAATAGGAATGAATGTTTTGTCAAAAGTTTTTTCTATATCTATTGATATAATCATATAATATTTGTTGCTTTTTTATTGATAAAATCAATTATGTTAATAGTTTTCCTTATATTGAACTAGCCCCACGTTCCTGGTATAAATCCCGTTTGGTCATAATACCATAACACAAAATCTTTGTGACTTATTGTAATAGTTACCTAGTTAGTATTTTATTTAGGATATTTACATCAGTATTCATTAGTGAAATTAATCTGTAATTTTCTTTCTCTGTTTTTGCTTTTCCTGGTTTAGTTATCAACACCATATTTGTTTCATAAAAGGAGCTTGGTAGAACTGCTTATTTCCATTTTATTGCAGATAAATTATTTAATATAGGAGTTAGCTGATCTTTAAATGTTTGGTAGAATGCATATAAATCCATCTGGTCCTGATGCTTTCTTTTTTCTTATAAAGCTCATTTGTGAACTGTTCAATTTCTTTTTCTAAAATAGATTTATTTAGATATTCTATTTCCTCTTCTGTCAATTGGTGCAGTTTAAATTTTTGTAATTACTCTTCCATGTCACTTAAATTGTTAAATTTTTTGGTATCTAATTGGGCAGAATAACTCCTAATAATTGCTTTAATTTCATCTTCATTAGCGATAGATTCACTCTTTTCATTTCTATGCTAGCGATTTGGTTCTCATCTCTATTTTCAAAAATCATATTGATCAATGGTTTATCTATTTTATTAGTTATTTTTTTAATAAAACCAACTCCTAGTTCTACTTATTCAATGGATTTCTTAGATTCAATTTTATTAATCACACCTTTAATTTTCAGGATTTCCAATTTGGTATTTCATTGGGTATTTTAAATTTGTTCTTTTCTAGTTTTTAAAAATTGCATACCCAATTCATTGATCTCCTCTATTTTATTGATGCAAGCATTTGGAGATAGAAATTTTCCTCTAATTACTGCTTTTGATGCATCCCATAAGTTTTGATCTCATTATTATTATTCTAAAATTATGTATTTTTATGATTTGTTCTTTAATCCACTAAATTTTTGTCTTTTTTAATCTTTTTGGAGGGCAATTGGGGTTAAGTGATTTGCCTAAAGTCTTACGGCTAGTAATTGTGTCAAGTGTCTGAAGTCAAATTTGAACTCAGGTCCTCCTGACTCCAAGGCTGGTGCTCTATTCACTGTGCCACCTAGCCACCCCAATCCACTCATTCTTTAAGATTAGATTATTTAGTCTCCAATTATTTTTAATCTTTGTTTCCATGGTCCTTTATTAAATATGATTTGTATTGCATTATGATCTGAAAAAGATGCTTTTAATATTTCTACTTTTCTGCATTAAGTATGAAGTTTTTATGGCCTAATATATGATCATTTTTTGTAAAGGTGCCATATACTGCTGAGAAAAAGATATATTCCTTTCCATTCACATTCAGTTCTTTCAAGCTGTCTATCATATTTACCTTATCTAAGATTCTGTTAATCTCCTTAACTTCTTTCTAATTTTTTTATATTAGATTTATCTACTTCTGAGAGGGAAAGGGTGGCCCACTATTATAGTTTTGTCATTTATTTCTATCTGTGAATCATTTACCTTTTTATTTAAAAATTTGAATGCTAAAGCATTTGGTGCATATTTAGTACTAATATTACTTGATTATCTATGATATGTTTTAACATAATGTAGTTTCCCTGCTTATCTCTTATTTAAATCTATTTTAGCTTTACCTTTATCTGAGATCATGATTACTAATTCTTTTTCTTTCACATCAGTTGAAGCATATTAAATTTTACTCTTATTTTTTACTCTGCATGTTATCTCTGACTTTTAAATGTCTTTCTTCTAAGCAACATATTGTTGGGTTCTTGTTTTTGAGTCATTCTGAAACCTGTTTCTATTTTATGGGTGAGTTCATCCCATTCATACTCCAAGTTACAAATACTAGTTGTATATTTCCCCTGTCCCATTTTTCCTTACTATTTATCCCTTTCTCCCCTTTTTTTATCCTATTCCTCCACAGAAATCTAATTAGCTTCTGACTAAGGCCTCCCTAATTTACATACCCTTCTAAGACTCCTCCTTTATACTATCTCCTTGTTCTCCTTTTTTTTTTTTTTTTAAAGCAATCGGGGTTAAGTAACTTGCTCAAGGTTACACGGCCAGTTATTTCTGGGTGTGGTGCTGAGTATCTGAGCCTGGATTTGATCCAGGTCATCCCGACACTGGAGCCGGTGCTCTTACTCGCTGAGCCACCTGGCCGCCCCTAAGCAATTGGGTTAAGTAACTTGCTCAAGGTTACACGGCCAGGTGCTTCTGGGTGGGTGCCAAGTGTCTGAGCCTGGGATTCAATCCCCCAGGTCATCCCGACATTGGAGCCGGTGCTCTTACTTGCTGTGCTACCTGGAGGCCCCTGTTTTCCTTTTTCTTAACCTGCATATGCTGCTAAGAGTACCTCCCTTATCCTATTCTCCTGTCCTCCTATTTCTCTGTAAGTTAAAAAGACTTTTATATCCTCCCAAATGTATATGTTATACTCTCTTTAATTTTCCATACTACCTGCCATCTATACTATCCTTCACTCTACTGTAACATTTCTTCCATTTATGCCTCTTTTGTCTGAGATAACTTGCTTCATCTTACCTCTCTCTACCAAATTTCGTTTTTAGGATCATTTCATCATTCCTCTCCTCCCGTCTGCCCCTAGCCATGACCAGGGCCCCCAGCAATGCTGTCACCTCAGATGCTCTTAATCCTTGCAGTTCCCCAGGTGTCTGCAAGCATCAGCCCTGGAACCAAAAGCAGAGATTTTGCTCCTCCCTAAGTGACCATAACCACAAGGTGCCCAACACTTTGTGCTGTGTGCTCACTTCTTCTTTCTCTCAGCCACAACCTGGGCTTGCATCTCATCAGCACAGCTGGGCCCGTCATTCAGCAGCAGCAGAGGGCCCCCACAATCTTCCCCTGATCAACCACCCAACTCCTATGCCATCTGTGGGGCAAAAACTCCCCAAACTAAGGCTGCTGCCAACACAACTGTCCCTAGGGTGTTCTGCTTGGTGACTCGTATCTGCCCAGAGGTATCTGCACTTCAATCAGGCCAGACCAGTACCCTAGAGGGTCAGATTTTTTTTAAACATCCTCCCAAGCTGTCTGAAGCTGGATAGCTGCTTTACCCTGATTTTAATTATTTCTGTCACTCTAAAATTTACTTTAAAGCATGATTTTAAGTTGCTTGTGGGGAGATTTGGGAGAATCAAGTAGTTTCCTGCCTTATTCCACCATCTTCCTACAGTCCCTGCTTTCTTCTTGTTATTATCATTTTAAAAATAAGCATTGATTATGTTCTACTGTTGCTGAGTGCTTTCCAAATATAATCTCATTTTATCCTCACAATATCCTTGGGAGTCAGATGCTATTTATATTCCCATTTTAGAGATGAGGAAATGTAGACTGAGAAAGGTGATGCATCTTACCCAATGTCAGACAACTAGTCAGACAACTGAGGACATATTTTAACTCAGATCTTCCTGAATCCAAGTCTAAAGTTCTATCTACTGGGTCACCTACCATGTTTCCCCGATAATAAGACACTGTCTTATTATATTTTTTGGAAAGAAAAACACCAGAGGGCTTATTTTCAGGGGAGGGCTTATGTTGTCCTGCCTCAGCTCTCCTCTGCGGCACTGCTCTCAATGGCGCCAGCAAGCAAATCACTGGGGAAGAACAGGATGAAGCGCTCACTGCTGTAGCCCTGATTGGAGGCAGGGGGTGGGGGGGGGAGGGGACGGTGCATACAGAGGGTACCGTAATGTAGCGTGTAGCGCAGGAGATCACCTTCACTACAGTAGCAATCTCAATAGGGCTTATTTTCGGGGGAGGGCTTATTTTAGAGGAATCTTACACAGTAAGGGGAGGGCTTATTTTCGGGATAGTTCTTATTATCGGGGAAACAAGGTAGCTGCCTCTAGTTGTCTTCTTCTCCATACTCAATAAACATTTACTAACTGCCTATTATATTCTTGGCACTAAGCACTGAAGGTACAAAGAGAGCAAAAGATATTTCCTGCCTTCAAGGAGGTCATAAACTAATAGGAAAAGGTAACACATAGAAAGAACCTAAAAATGTGGTGGTGTGGTGGGAGGAGGAGCAAGAGCAGGGAAACTGGCACTGGGGCATGATGAAATCCAGGCAAGTGCAACTGGGGGGGGAGTATGAGATGGCACCCTGGGGGTCCCTCCTTAAATGGAAGATCTGGGAGTTCTCTGATAGCCACTCTCTACCCTATTGGCACCCTGCGGTGCCCTCCTTAAATGGAAGATCTGGGAATTCTCTGATAGCCACTCTCTACCCTATCCAATCAGAGGTCTCTTCTACCTCCAATAATTTACGAGGGTCATTTGGCTCCTGAAGCCCGAGTTTCCTTATTCCTCATTATTATTTGTAATATAATTATTATTGATCTACTTCATAGTACTGTTTGTCTACTATAAAAGGATGGTGGTAATAATAAGAGTTCACATTTACATATATAGTCGTTATGGTTTACAAAGTACTTTCCATACATTATCTCTTTGTCAGCACAATCATCGTTAACCCTGTAAAGTTCTGGCAGAGCTCTGTGGATGGGACGCCAAAACTGGGCCCGGAGCCAAGACTCATCTTTCTGAGTTCAAATCCAGCCTCAGACATTTCCTAGCTGTGTGACCCTGGGCAAGTCACTCAACCCTGTTTACCTCAGTTTCCTCATCTGTAAAGTGAGGTGGAGAAGGAAATGCCAGACCAGTCTAGTATCTCTGCCAAGAAACCCCAAATGGAGTCATGAAGAGTTCAACATAATTGAAATGACACCACCACCACCACCACCACCACAACAATCTCAACAATCACCACCACCACAACATGGCGGAGGAAGCCAGCCTTTCCTTTTCTACAGGACAGTAAATGGATTATTACTTTCATGTTCTTACCTGCTTAATAGTTTGCCTTCTATTTGGTAGAGGGTTTAAGAAATTCATTAATGGTAAAGTATTAGGTAGTTCCCTATGGAGTCATTCTTGGAATGATACAAGATCACACTTGCGAAGCCCTTGATGGTTATTCAGTTTTTTTTCATATTTTAGTTCTAGCCCATGTTCTGTTACCTGCTAACCTTAAGTTACTTTATTTTCCTTAGTTATAAAATATTTCTAATGATTCTTGTACAGTCTACCTCCAAGGAAAACACTTTATCAACTGTGAAGCCCTATGGGAAACAAACTTTGAAATAATTTCCCTTGATCTTAATAAGATCTAAAATGTATGATGTGCTTTAATTTGTGCAAAATGCCTTTACATATTTTTTTTAATTTAATCCTCACAACCATTTTGCTGATAGGGAAAATAAGTAGTTGAAGTAACAAGTAACTTGCCTATGGTATCATACCTTGTGATAATAATAATAACCATAATAATAGTATCTAGTTCTAACTTTAACAAACTTTAACATTTGCAAAATGCTTTACAAATATTTTATTTTATTCTCATAACAACCCTGAGAAATATTTTATTTTATTGTGGAAGCTGAGACTAAGAGTTTTATAGCTAAGAACTGTTTGAGGCAAGATTTGAATTCAGGCCTTCCTGCCTAAAGGCCCAGCTTGCTATGCACTCTACCACCTAGCTGCCAAAGTAGAGTCAGGATTCTAACTTAGGGGTTCCTGACTTTAAGTCCAATGCTCTGTTCTTGTTGTTAAGTTGTTTCTGTCCTGACTGACTCTTTGTGACTGCCTTTGGGATTTTCTTTGCAAAGATGCTGGAGTGGTTTGCCATTTCCTTCTCTAGCTCATTTTACAGATGAGGAAACTGAGGCAAACAGGGTTAAATGACTTGTCTAGGGTCACACAGCTAGGAAGTGTCTGGGGTCAGATTTAACTGGGGAAGATGAGTCTTCCTGACTCTAGGCTCAGTCCTCTATCCATTGTGCCACCTAGCTGCCCCTAATACTTTATACATTATTCCAAATAGCTGCTCATGAGACACATAAGTCTAGATATTTTCTCTCCTTTTTCACAAATGTGGAAACTAAGGCTCAGAAATGTCAGGTTATTTATTTAAAATAACAAAGATAATAAATGGTAGAGCTAGGACTCAGTGCCTGTTCTTCTATGAAGTTGAATGCTCTTTCTATTAAATTTTCCCCTTTATACACTATTGGGTCTTGTATAAGGGAGAGAACTTTAAGTAACAAAATAATCTCAAAGATGCAAATAGTGATTTTTCAAAATTAATTTAAAAATCCAACTGAAATGTAGGCCCCCTCTCAGGAAGGGGAATTCCTTTTGCTTCTTTTCTATGATGTATAACTCTACCTCTGATGCTTTGATCAAATAGTTTTGCCATATGGATAATTAAATTAAGTTGAAATATTCTGAAGTTTTGGCTAAACTGCTGAGCTTCCTTTGTTGGCTTTGCAAGAACTGCAAGAATGTAATACAGAGATGAAAATTGCAGACTCAGGTTTTGAATCTGATAGACATTCCCTAGCTATGTTACTTTGGGCATTAGTTTCCTCACCTGGAAAATGAAATATATGGAAAAAAGAAAAATATATCACCTGTATGGCCAATTTGAGCATCTAGGTGGCACAGTGAAAAGAGTGTGGGGTTTGGAGGGAAGACTCATCTTTGTGAGTTCAAATCCAGCCTCAGACACGTACTAGTTGTGTGACCCTGGGCAAACCATGTTTTTTTTTTTTTAGTTTCCTTACCTGTAAAATGAGCTGGAGAAGGAAATGGCAAATCATTCCAGTATCACTGCCAAGAAAACCTAAAATGAAGTCACAAAAAGTCAGATACGACAAACAACTGATGAACAGCATGACCCACTTCAGAGCTAAATGACTAGGCTTCTACAGAATGGTTAATGGCCTCCTCACTCTCACCACCTTCTTCTTCCTCCCTTTTCTCCTCCTCCTCCTTCTTCTTTTTCTCCTTCTTCTTCTTTTTGTATACCCCATGTCTGGCGTATAGGGAGAGAGACTTGACCTGTGTGGAGCTTCTGGGTGAGGAATTTCTTTTCTCATGAAGGTTGAAACCTCTCCAACTCATATTAGACAACTGATTAGACTATTTCACTGAAAGATTATACGATCTAGCCTTCTCTGCTTGGATACTGACATCCTGGGCTTTCATTAAGTTCCAATTAAAATCCCACCTTCTACAGGAAGGCTCCTCTTAATATTAGGGCTTTCCCTCTTCTAAATATTTCCTATTTATCCTGTATATAACTTGTTTTGTGTTTATTTGTTTGCATGTTGTTTCCCTCCATTAGATTGTAAGCTCTTTGAAGGCAGAGACTATCTTTTGCCTTTTTTTTAAATCTCCAGTGATTAGTATGGTGCCTGGCACATAGTAGGTGCTTAATAAATTTTTATTGAGAGATTAATTGATTGATAGAATTCCATAGCTAGTATGTGTCAGGGCCAGGTCCAGGCCATCTTGGCTTTGAGGCACCCTTCAAATCCACTTTACTATGCTGCCTTAGTTAAGCATATACTAAATGCTTAACGAACACTTCTTGATAGATGTCCAAATTCTACCTATCATTCAAAGCCTCATTTAAATCCTGCATTGTCTTTGAAATTTTCCAATCTATGTAAGTTCTGCACTGACTTCTCCTTTCTCAGAACTCCTATGACATGAATGTCTGCCCTTAAATGTCTTCTAATTGTTTCTCTTTCCTTTCCCAATAAAATACTCAGCATTTGAATGAAAACTCTAATTCAATTGATCATTTCCCAAGGCTGTACTGTACAAAGGACTCCCCAAGTGTCACCAATAATTCAGTAGCACAGATATGGGAAAAAAGGGATGATATCTGTCCACCCTCCCCTTTGTTACTGCGAGTGGGGAAAAAAGCTGACCTTAAATTTCTACTCCCTAATTGTCTCTACTCACACGACAAAATGCTTTTCCCCATCAAAGGAAGGTTGCAACATTATCTCTTCAGACCAGATGGGAGACATTCAAAATGATATTTATGATTCATATGTTTATCAGTATCTTTCATTACATAAAATACCCTTAGGCTTGTCTTTTTTTTTTCTCTTTTGCCTTTTTAACCTGTATTGGCAAAACAGCAAAAGGCTAAAATCAAAGCACATCATCTTTTCATTCTCCCAACATGCCTGCTTGCCCCATAGATCAATCCTTTGGAAGAAAATAAAAGAAGAAAATGCCATTTCCCTGGCTGGCCTTCCCCAAAGAATACATCATGCCCTATCTTAACTGTACAATGCAAAAGACAAAGTCATCAATCCCTCGAAAAGGTAAATATGCCAGAGGGGATTTTATTTTAACAGCAGACAAATGAATTCTTTCCCACTTCTCTGGACTTTTTGGCCCCAAGAATTTATATCAGTGGAATTCACAAATGCATCCACAAGTATTTATCTGGTTTGAATGGTGTCTCTGACACTTCACTAGCCATGTCACTATGGAAAAATCTCTAAACCTCAGTTTCCTTTTCTATAAAGTAGGAATAACAAACAATACAGTCTAGAATCTTCCTTATAGGCTGTTTGTGAGGTTCAAAGATGATAACTATCTCAAGCACTTTTGTAAAACTTAATAAACATTTACTTAGTGCCAGCAATATACAATAATAGCCAACAGGTATAGCAATCACTGTGTGCCGGGCATTGTGTTAAATAAACACTTCATTAAATAAACACTACATCATTTAATGCTCATAAAAACCCCAGGTGGTAGATGCTAGCATCCTTAAAGATGGGAAAATGAGGCAAATAGAGATTACGTGATTTGCCCAGGGTTACATAACTAGTAATTGTCTGAGGCCAGATTTGAACTCAGGTATTCCTGACTACAGCCCTGGTGCCCCATCTACTGTGCCATACAGCTGCCCCTATATATAAATATATAATATAATAAATATATAAACATATAGAAGTATCAACTGCTCCTATTAATAATTATTATATCAGGCATTTACTCTGTGTCTAGTCCTGTGTACTCTAGGGGATACAAAGACCCTAGTGATCCCTGCTCTAACATACAAGAAGCAGGATAATTACATATAAGAACTTCCCTCCCCTTTTTGTATGGGTATGGAATAGTACACACATTACAAGTCCAAGTTGATGTGTTGGTTGACTTTACCCAACTGCTATTTTTAAATTTTCTTATGAGGGCTGGCTTAATAAGGCATGAGAGAGGGATATATTTAGTGATATAACAGCAAAAGATAAAAAAAAAATTTGTGCCTGGTCAATACAAGTTCATGCCATAGGAACTCTCAGACGGGAGAGGTTGGTATTGGGTCCTAGAAGGATAGCAGTTAGGTAGCCAGCCATGTGCCCAATGGATTAGAATAGGGAGAGACTTGAGGAAGGGAGATCAAATACAAAACTGTTGCAGATAAACACTAGTATATATATATATATATATATATATATATATATATATATATATATATATATATATATATATACACACACACACACCACACACACACACACACACACACACACACACATATATATATATATGCTCCTTTATCAAGCTTTCCCTCACCCTGTCTTCTCTAATACTGATCTCCTCTGTTTCTTCTGAGCATAACTTCTGACTAGGTATCTATGCTAGTTCTTTAATTCAGGCATAACGTTATTCATGAAATTTTCCAGAACTACATTAATCCACTTACTGGCTAGCCATGTGACCGTGGGCACTGAGTGTTGTTGTGAAGATCACACGAGATAATATTTCTAAAGTGCTTGTTAGCAGCAAACCCGGCACATTGTAGGTGCTATGTAAATGCTTATTCCCTTTTCTTTTCACCCCCCTCCAAATCCCCCACCCCATAACTTTCAAAGACTACAAGTTACAGAATAACGTCCAATTTGCTTGGGTAGAGAAAGCTTCCTCATTGAGAGTTTATAGTCTGATGGAAATTATAAGTTCGTTCAGTCGGTGTCGATATAATAAATAGAAATTTATTTAATAAATAGACATTTATTGTCTACCAGGCAGTATGCTAAGCACTAGCATTACAAAGAAAGATAAAAGTCAACCTCTGCCCCCAAGAATTTCACAGTCTACTTGGGAGACAATGTATAAACAACTATGTACAAGCAAGCTAGGGAGAGGATCAATTGGAGATAATTAACAAGAGGGAAGGCATTAGTATTAAAGGGGATCAGGAAAGGCTTCCTGTGAAGAGTGAGATTTTAGCAGGGACTTGAAGAAAGCCAGGGAAGCCAAGAAGTGGAGATGAGGAAGGAGAGAGTTCCAAGCAAGATAGACAAATAAAATGCCCTGAGTTGGCAGATAGAATTTCTTGTTCTAGGAACAACTAAAAGGAGATCATTGTCACTGGAAAAGTTGGAGGAAGGGAGGGACCAGAAAAATCCGATCTTAAACTAAAACTTCCCACGGTATGGATAGTCCATGTCCACATAGAGGAATTCTAGGTCATCAGTGGAATGCATTTTAGATATTACTAATTGCTAGTACTTATATAACACTTTAAGGTTTCCTAAGTGCTTTACACGTATTATCTCATTTGGTTTTCGTAGCAACTCTGCCCTTGGAGATAGGTACCATTTTTATTTCTGTTGTTTTTAAGTCGTTTGTTCAGTTGTGTCTTAACTCTCAATTGGGTTTTTTTTTTTTGGCAAAGATATCGGAGTTGTTTGCCATTTTGTTCTCCAGCTCATTGTACAGATAAGGAAACTGAGATAAAAAGAGTTTGTATGAGTTGCCCAGGATTGCCCAACTACCTCAGACTACCCAGTCTGAGGCTGGATTTCAACTCAGGTCTTCCTGATTCCAGTCTCAGTGCTTTTATCCTTCTCTGGTTTTCAAATGATAAGTGAATTTACAACCCTAATCTACCATAAAAATGTGGAATCTTAACATTAATAAAATTATAGATTCATTTTGTTTTGATACTTCCTAATAAATTCCCCAGGCAACTTCCCTCTACAAAGCACATTCCCTCTAAACTGTAAGCTTCATTATTTTTTACAGAAAGGAGGGCTCTCTCTGTCCTTTAATAGTATGCTACTAACATAAACTGTAGTATTTAACTAGAATTTTGTTTAGAATGGACTCTTTACTGTCATAGTAGGCCTGTGGGACCTTCTCTTTTAAGTCCCTCTCAGGGTTAAAATTCAATGTTTCCCATTTTAGAGACATTAAGCAGCAGCTGTCTATTGGCCACCTGGTCATTAACTGCATATTCTATTGTCTAGGGAAAACATGATGTATGGGGCTGCTTGTGGTAAAGAATCTAGTCCTGTTAACTCAGGTGGTTAGAGATTGGTGCAAATGAGAGGAGTCATGGGGGGCCATGGTTTGCTTGGCACATGGTTTCTAACCTATTGCACCAGAGAATTCTCTTATATTCTCCCTCCCACCAACCACTATGAGAGTGGGTGCCCTTGTTTGCAAGGGTGATCAGAATCCACAAATAGATACTCTTTTTTCTGAACAGTTTCTCATTATAAACTTGATAGTCATCTCAACAAAAAACAATCACATAAACAAACAAAATACAGAATAAGATCATATATAAACCATAAATTCTGAACTATTTATAAATGTCTAGCAGGAAACATGTCATTTGTTCTTCAGCACCTTCCAATTCTTTACTTAGAGAACTTCTAACCTGACACTCTCATTTTACAGATGAGGAAACTGAGGCCCAAAGAGCAAATGACTTCGTGAAACTCAAGTGACTTGACAAGATGTTAAACTTTATTTAGTTTGTTTTAATACGCATTTCATTTTTTCCCAATTACATGTTAAAACAATTTTTAAAACATTCTTTTAAAAATTTTGAGCTCCAAATTCTATCCCTCCCTCCCTCTCTATCCTCCCTCTCCCTGAAACTATAAGTAATCAGATGTAGTTTATACATGTACAATCTCAAGAAAAATTTATTAAGTATAAGAGGAAGCAAAGGGGAATTATATGCAAAATCTGACCCCTGAGTTTATAACGTAATTAGGGAGCAATAGTAAACGTGAAAAGTTAGATCAAAATACCAATCAAGGAAGCATATGATGACTGCTAGAGGCTAGTTCAGCCCAAACCATTCTAATTTATAGAAAAATAGCTTAAGTCACAGTGAATTTAGTTTACTCCGGGAGAGAGAGCTCAAAAACAGCATGAAACAACAAATTTACCTTCTGAAATTCTCCCCTTTCCTTCACCCCCAAGTCCTGTTCCAGGCTATGTTTTTGGCATTGGAAGGAGTGGAACAAGTAAGTGACGTCAATATCATACCCTTTAATCTCCTTAGTTGCCAAATGGGTACCTGGTCTTTTAATTTGGTTAGTTTGCCACTTATGCATTTAATTTCCCCTTCATGAAAATAAGCTGAAATGTTCCTCCTTCCTTCTTGATGCTCTGTAGAAGGAGGTATGGACCCCTGTGGCTGTGTTTGGAGTTGCCTCCTGAGGGTACCTGGCACCTAGAAGTAAAGAATTTTCTGCCTTCAAATAGCCTCTGAGGGACTGGTCTAAGAGTTGAAGGTCAAAGAGAGATTTTGGAGGGGAAATCCTGCCAGGGACTTTTTGGAGGACAGTCACTGGGTATGCTCAACTGTAGTTGAAAACTTACAATAAATCAATACTTCGATGTACTAATTATCTCATTGACATGAGCATATGTTTACGCTACCAGTGGAGATCAGAACCCATCCACACCCACAACCTTCTATTCTGAATAATTCTTGACATTTCCTGAGAGAATTCACTCAATGTATTGGAGCCCTTCTTCTGTTTTTCTATTTTTTTAATTCTCAAACTTAAAACAGAATTCTTATATTAATCAACAGACATTTATTATGTGTCTATTGTGCTCAAGGAAATACTGCCTTGGGACCTCTCTATCTTATTTGGTACGATTGTCTCCCATGGTCTCTCTCTCTAGTCAGGTTCCAGCCATGCTTTAATTTACCCCCCAAGAATCTTCTCGCTAGGTGCCTTGCCACTGTGCACAAACACGTGTTTCCCTCTCCTCTCTCCACCCCTGCAAGCTTTCTAGTTCTGGTAACATCATCAAATTAAAATTGCCATTGCTGCTGGAGAGGAGTATATCATTCTGCTTCCCTGTGACTCCCCGTTCATTACATCTGTAATTTCCCAAACTAGAATACCTGTCCCTGACCACCATTCTCTTGTATGTGTCATGTACTCCTATTATATCATACATTTCTTGAGAATAGAGCCTATCTTCGCTTCTATATTTGTATCCTTAGCCCTTAGCACAGTGCCTGGCATATCGTAAGTGCTTAATAAATGCATTTTCATTCACTCAACAATTCAGGTGAGAGATGAGGAGAGACAACTAGAGTGATTGTGTGAACAGTGAGAAAAGGATAAATGTAAGATTTAGCAATTGATTTAGACATGGGGGACGGTTAGTGAGAGTGATGAGCTGAGGACGATTCCAAGGTTATGGACCTGGGAACTGGAAAAGTGGTGGTGTCATCACTAGAAATAGAGATGTTAGGAAGATGAGTAGGGCTGTGTGTGTGTGTGTGGTGTGTGTGTGAGTGTGTGTGTGTGAGTGTGAGTGTGTGTGTGTGGTGTGTGTGAGTGTGAGTGTGAGTGTGTGTGTGTGTGGGTGTGTGCGAAGACTCGAGTGACTACTTGAATAGGAGGAAAAACAAGAGACATCTGTGTCTTGAAAATCTAGAGGAGAGAGTACACAGGAATAGTGGTACCATGTCACACGCTACAAAGCAGAAAAGTCAAGAAGGATAAGGACCAAGAAAAAAGTCAATGGATCAGGAAATTAAGGCATTATTGCTCATTTGAAAAGAGCAGATTCAAGTGAATGGTAATTTCACAAGCCATACTGCAGCAGGTTGAGGAGTGAATGAGAAGACAGGAAGTGGAGGCAACTAAGGGACATAGGTTTTTCTATGAATTTGACTAATAAAGAGAGGAGTGATACAGGATAGCAACATGAGGGGATGGTAAAATCAAATGAAGTATCTTAGGAGTGGCGGGGACATGCATGTGTTTATAGGCAGTTAGGAAGAAGCCAGTAGGTAGAGAGAAAAAAATTAGAAAGAAAAAGGGAAGAAGATTGTAGGGGAAATTGGAGTGAGAAAATCAGCGGGTGTGAGGCCAAGAATATAAGTAGACATTATGGTCCTAGTGAGAAGGACTACCTCTTCATCATAAACTTGAGTAAAGGAAGATAGAATGGGGGAAAGATGTCAAGGAGTTTTAATTGTAGATAAGAGGAAACTCAATATGAATTTCATTTTTTCCTTAAAGCAGGAGGGTAGGTTTTTTGCTCAGAGACAGAGGAAAACAGAGGGTTGGGGACAGTTACTATGATGAATAATAATAGACAAAGGAAGGCAAGAATGAAAGCATTGCCCTATAGGAGTGATGATCCAGTTGAGTTTAGATAGCATAAGCTTGTAGTGGATTCACTCAGCACTGTTGTATGACTTTCTTCAGCACTATTTAATAACACTTGAGTAGGAGAAGAAAAGGCAAATAGTTTAGGTAATCCAGGGTTGGGATTTGGTGAGGCATGAGTGGTAATAGGAAAAAAGCAAGGGATTTGAAAGTAGAGGAGAATGTAACAATGAATAGTTTATAATAGGGTCAAGATGGGAAAAGGAGGAAAGAGAAGCCAGAGCAGGGGTGATGGCCTGCTTAATGCTTGGACTGGGAATCATTCTAAAAAGGATTATAGGCTTTCTTTTCTTCTTTGAAAAAGGAAATTGAACATGATCCAACTTTTTCTCGATGACTCAGGGTCACAACATTAATATCAATGAGTGTGTTGGTCAGTAATATATCTCTTCTCTCCACTTATACATCCACAATCCTAATTTAGATACTCATCCCCTCTCTCCTGGACTATTGTAATGGCTTTCTAATTGAATTCCTGCTTCAAATCTCTCCCCTTTCCATAGGTTTTGACCATGCCACCCCTGCCCTTCAGTAAAAGCCAGCGGCTCCATATTATTTTGAGGATCAATTATGAAGTGCTTCATTTGGCATTTGTTACTCTTTATAACTTGTGCCTTGTGAACTTTTTTTGGATTGCCATTCCTGGCAAATATGAAGCACTCAGTGCTTGTAGATTGATTAGTCCTGGCCCCTTCCCACTTACCAATACTATCATACTTTCTTTCCACACATTTAGTAGTCTAAGTACACAGGCCTATCTGCTGTTCCTCGTAAACAACACTCTCCATTTTGGACATTTTTGCTGGCTGTCCCCCATACTTTCCTGACTCACATTAGCCTCTGAGAATCACTGCCTTCCTTCAATATTGAAGTCAATTTCCACCTGCTGTAGTAGGCCTTTCTCAATTCTCTCCATCCCTGGCCCATAGTGCCCTCCCCTCTGAGATGACTTTCCATCTATTTACTCTGTATTTTGTATGTACATCTATCCCATTTATATCATGAATTTCCCCACCATGGTTTCAATATATATATATCGTGGGGCAGCTTAAGGAATTAAATGGGAATTTTGTAGAAGCCACAAATGACACAGAAAAAGTTTTGAAACTCAGAAATGAATAAAATACATATATTGTATGTATAATATCAACATACTTTATCTTTTAATAGCATAAAAATTAAGAATTCTTCTCTGATACAATGGGAGGGTCAAAAAATTTTACATGGATTTTCCAGATCCTGAGGCCATGCCCACAACCCTTGTGATGTGGAAGTGATAACTATACTTATTTAAATGTAGTATCCTTCATTAGGATGTGAGCTCCTTTAATGCAGGGACTGTTGGGTTGACCTTACACTTAGGTATTTTTAATTCAATTGTGAACATGGGGCTGTTTTAGAGATCATGGCATTTCTCAGAGGTCTGACTCCTTTCTCCCATCCTCTGCTGTGCTAAGTGGTGGGGGTAATCCATTTTTTGGGTATCTTTTTGTCATTTTACATGTGAAAAAGTATGCATATCTATTATTTTTTATATCTTTTATATAATTTTATTTTCTGAATATATTCACCACCTATCCTCTATCCAGCAGGCTATTATTTCTGAAAAAAAAAAAGAGAATAAAAAAAGAGGAAAATAAAACAATTCAGCAAAGCTAACCAACATATCAATGGAGTCTGATAGTACATATAGGGTTGCACTCATAGTCCCTCACCTCTGCAAAAAAGGGAGGATATGTATATATTATGTATTGTTGAATTTTCAGTATAGGAGTGTGTGTGTGTGTGTGTGTGTGTGTATTTTATAATGCAGTAACAAGCATGATGTTATAGAAAGAGTATTGCACCCAGAAACAGAAGACTGGAGTTTGGATTCCAACTCTAAACTGCAATAGGTTCTTGGGCAAGTCAATTAATTTCTTTGATCCTATGTTTCTTCATCTGTAAAATGAGAATGATGACCCTTCTAGTAATTATGTTGTGGGGCTGTTATAAGTCTCAAAGAAGTCAATGCATGTGAAATATTTTGTAAAGTTCCATATGGCTATTGACCCAAAGACCCATAGATAAAGAATTGGAAGAGATTTTGGAGTTCCAATCCTTTCACTTTATAAAAAGCAAATCCACAGCAGAGGATTTAATTTATTGTACTCAAAAGACAAAAACCCAGAAGATGTCATGATCTTGTACAAAATTTTTATTAAATACAAATATGCATGTATATGATAAATATGTGTATTATATGTACATATATCCTTATCTATATCTATTTATCTAATATATGAACATAATCTTAGAACTGTATAAGGGAGCATCAGTTTGAGAAAGGACAAGATTATTCTTCATGAAATCAACCTCAAAGGTTTTATATGTTTCCCCTCAAAAATCCTTGTAACAAATATGCATAGTTAAGCAAAGCAAATTCCTGCATTGATCAAGTCCAACAATGCACATCTCAGTCCATGCCTTGAATCATGCAAAAGCTTATTGGCCTCTTGTTTTGTATCTTTCTCCCCTCTCCAAACCATCCTCTGAGTATCTACCTCAAAAATCTTCCTAAAAATATTAGGAAGTCTTTCAAAATTATTGTTGTTGTTGAGTTCAGTCATGTCCAACTCTTTGTGACCCCATTTTGGGGTTTTCTTGGCAAAGATATTGGAGTGGTTTGCCATTTATAAATGAGAAAACTGAGGCAAACAGGGTTAAGTGACTTGCCCAGGGGTCACAAAGCTAGTAAGTGTCTAAGGCTGGATTTGAACCAAGGAAGGGGAGTCTTCCTGGTTTCAGGCCTGGTGCTCTGTTCACTGTACCACCTAGATGCCCTGTACATAAAGTACTACTATGTTCCTATCAGCAGTCTAAAATTCATGTGGGAATACATTTCTTAGCATGAAGACATGTTACTAGACTATCAGAGTTTGAGAAGGAGTGTAGCAGCAAGCACCCTAGCATACCCAGGGTGGCTACCAACACAGGTTCTTAGATCTGCTTTTCTAAAGGAAAGCAACCACAATGGGTTAACGATCTTGCTTTAATCAAACATATGTAATTTACCTAGTTCAGGGGGAAAAGGTTAGCACTGCGAACTTGAGAGAATACAAACAAGTTACAAGTAGAAGTTACAAGCAGACAGAGAAACAAATCAGCAGACAGGCTTCCAAATTGTCTGACCACCACATCCACACCAACATCTGGGTTTTCAAAGCCGGGGGCTCAACAGCTGCCCAGAGTCTCATCTGGTCAAATCACATAACTCTTCTCAAAGTGAGCCCCAAAACAAAACCTCACATCAGGGTTTATATAGCCTTCTCCTGGTCAGAGAATGTAACTGTCTTGACCCACTGCCCAATCACAAAGCAACAAGGTGTGGGCATTCTTGAAAACCAAGCCTCTTGCCACAGGCTCCAGTTGACCACATTCAGCCTATTAGGGGGCAGAGTATATTTTCAAATCAGGGAAGGTTCTCAGAGTCACTTAAGTCTATCAAAATGCCTACGGGTAGGGAAGATCTTAAATTCCCATTCCCATAACAAGGAGGCAAATGGAAGAGGCATTTACACAAGTAAATATAAGGCACAAGAGAGTTGGGCAATCATACATAGGTCTAAGTACATCACAAGATTGCCTGTACTTTTGGCTCTTTTCTATCCCTGCCTTCAAGGAATTTATATTCTGGGGGGAGAGTGAGAGAAAGGCATCAGGAAAGGGAGAGGGTTTAGAGATTGTTAGGCAGTAGTGTGGAATCCTTATTCAGAACAAGACAAGACAAAAACTTACCTGTCAGAACTGGGTTTCCCAGGGAATCAAGTCTAAAGTTTTGGATGGAAGGAGAACAGGGTGTGTAAAGCCAAGCAGGAGCAGCTTTCCAGAGGACTGCTGCTGTGAACAGCTTTCAAGGTTCTGATTACATAGTATAGTGAACTCCCTACTTATTCAGTAACAAATTAAGGCAAAACATTCACAGAAATTAAAATATAGCATTTACAATGTTATGGCTTAACAACTTATTACTAAAGTGCCACATAGTTTTCACCAAAATGGTCACATAGTTTTAAACAGGGTGCATTCATTTAGTAACTCAATCATTCTTAAGGAGGCAAACCTCCGTAATTGACACAAAGTACAGAGGTCAAAAGTTTTCCACCAATAAGTCACATTTTCTTAATCTCTTCAATCAAGAAATCTTTTTTCTTCTTATTTGGAGATTAGTTTCCAATCATCTTCAATTAATAAGTCCTTAACTCAATCATCTAAATGTAAAAGTCAAAGTTCTCTACCTCTAGTAAATACCTAAAGAGAGGTCTTTTCATCTTGACTCAAGGCTGGCTCTGCACTTCCATGGTTCCCCTTCCATGGTCCCAGCTCCTGCCAGCTCCTTATTGTCCAGCTCATTGTCCAGCTCCTGTTCCATACTGAAGCTCACAGTGTCTAGTCCACCTCAAGTCCTTCACAGTTTCTGTTCCTGGGAAGACAAAGCTTAACAAATCCACAATAACATTCATTCACATTGCCAGCATCCTCATCAATTCACTTTCTGTCTGAGAAATCAAGACAGACCCAGCAACAAGGTCTGAGGAATCAACACAAATCATCAGCATAGTCCCTGGACCTCTGAAATTGTCAGCAAGACCCTCCTGCAGGATTTCTGTAAACATACAACAAGAAAATCCTCTTTCAGGGCTTCTGAACCAGCAGCAAGGGCCCAGGGCTTCTGTAACAACAGCACTGTCCTCTATTAGCAGATGAATCTGACAAAGTAACATCAAAACAGACAAAGTACCACCACCACAGTCATGCCTCCTCCCAGTTCTCCTCTCTTCTCATTTCTCACTTCTTCTCAATTCTCAGCTCAGTCCTAAGTATTCCTTTCTCTTCTCAGTTCTCAGTTCAGTTATCTCTTCTCTCTCTCCAGCAGAGCATCCCAGCCTCCAGATACTTGCTCTCAGAAGTTCTCTTTATCTCTCTCAGCAATTCTTGTTCCTGGCAGTTCTCTCTCTCTCCAGAAGTAGTTGCTATGCCTCCATGATGCTTGCTCCCAGAAGTTCTGACTCTCTAGCTTGGGCTCTTCTTTATATAAGGTATTAGCTCCTCCCTGTTCTGCCCCTATTTGTTATATCAGTAAATTCATCTCACTGTGGGATTCACAAGTACTGGGTCTTAATACTTGACACAATTATGAACTTGAAACTAACTGCTAAGTACCTGTTTGATTGCAAATAGAAGGGGATCTTCAAATTCCATAACTATTACAGGGTGATACTCTGATCTTTTGGAAATTTTTGTGGCCTGATGTATATATTAGTCCAGTCATGGAGGCATACAGTTATTTATTGCCAGGGTTAGCCTAATTCATATGCAGAATAAGTGACTATGTGATGTGATTTCAAAACAAGACTACTTTCAAACCTTTCCTTAACTTGATAAGAATTGTATAAAATTACTTTCATAAATGTTTAAAGGAATGCATGCCTTAAACAGATCTGAAACTTAAGTGTAGATACCCCAGGGAAAGGGAACAAGTTGACTTGAATTCATACTAAAGTGTAAATAACTAACTTAGTACCTTTTCTGACATCAGGTTTTTGCTGGCAGCTGGGAAGGTGAAGAGAATGTGATACATTGGGACTCTGAAAGAAGTTGGAGGAGTGGTCCCATACTTCACTGGAAGTTCTCTAAGAGGGGTGAGGAAGTAAAATTTTACTGACTTAGCTATTTTAATGTTTGCAGGGAAAACAGCATATTGTCCGTCATAATTCCTTTGAAAAGCAGAACAAGGATCAGTGGATTTAATTTCTATATTTGGACATCACTTTGCCTTTGTATTCATTTTTTTCTCAGGCTTTTTTGATACTCAAGAATGGTTTAGGCAATACTGCTGCATTTCAGAGCAAAGCAGAAAGCAGATGAATACTGCATATATAATGGGAATCTCTTCAAAGGGAAATAGGTTTCTACTGGCTTTCAGTGCTGACTGGAGAAGTCAAATATTAACATTATTGGATGCAAATTTGAGAAGTAGCTTCCATCCCAAGCTATTTTTCTTTGAGAGACTGTTTGTAATGGAAAATGATGACCATGGCATTGTCCAGCACTAAAGTGATAAGGCCCTCAAAGGTACAAGATTATATGTGGAGCAGTTTGATGCTTTTTTTTTTTAAGCAGAAGAGGAAAGGAAAAAAAAAAAAGATGAGCCTGAGTCCTTTCAGAATTCTATTTGACTTCTCAAATGGGATCATATATCTTTTCTGTATCTGGTTTTGCCAGTTAAATGCTAATGATGCACATTCTAAGACATGATCCGAAGGTGCAATTTATTTCCAAACTCAAGCCTTTCTTCTTAACGGTATTTGCTATAATGGATATACAGGAATAATATCAAGGATTGAAGAAAAGAGGCACTCAGAGAAAACAAATAAACCATAAGAACTTAACTGGAAAAACCATTTTTACTTGTCTTCTCTTACTCCAAACACAGCACACAGTTTTTTTTCCTATCCAGTGGATGTTAGCATTCTAAAATTAAAGGATCTGATGAAATACTGCTGGTCAATCAACCTCCATAAAGCTAAAACCAATGGCTGCAGATCTTTGTCTGTGAACTCAGGTGTGTTCCATATACAATACTCTTGTGAGGATGGCACCTTAGTGCAACCATGCAAATTCAAGTTTCTTTTCCTTTGTGAAAACCTCCCTAAATGCCTGCATTCAATAGTGACCTTTCTGTGACTTTGAATTCACTCAAACCATATATATTTATTTGGTCTGTATCAGTCTCAAATCCATGTATTTTGTACTAGAATTGTTCTCTAGTCATAGCACTTATGTCTGTCTTCTCTGCTCTTCCTAACTAGGTTCTGAAGCCCTCCAAGAGAGGAACTTAAATTTTGTTTTCTTTTTCTTGCTTTCCCCTCCGGTGCCTAGTTCAGGACTGGGCACACCTTGTAGAATCAGAAAATCTCCTAGTTGAAGGGGATATCAGAGGATAACTAGTTCAATTCATACCTGACGAAGAATCTTGTCTACCACATTCCTTGACAAGAGAATTCTCTAGCTTCCACGTGAAGACCTCTAGTGATGTGGAGCTCACTACTTATTGAAGTGTCATACAGTTTTAGGGATTGTAGTGGCCATTTAAACTAACACATACCCCCAAAGAATCCCCACCATATCTTACCAAAAAGTGGTCATCCAATCTATGCTTGTAGATCTCTGCAAGGGAGAATCCTCTACCTCCATTATATTTTTGGCTAGCTTTAATTGTTAAGAAGTTTTCCTTGAAATCAAGCCTAAATTTGCCTCAACAATTTCCACATTTTATTCTGCCCTCAGGGTCCAGACAGAACAAGTCCAACTCTTCTTCTGCAGGATGGATTTTCATATACTTGAACACAGTTATCATGTCTCCCCTGATTCTTCTTTAGCTTGTTCATCCCATTTTTGGATAGCTCTAATTATTAGAGTTATAACCTATGCTTTAGGGAGATGATTTTGGCAGCTATGCTGGGAATGGGTTGGAGAGAGGAAAAATGAGAAACTGGGAGGCCTGTAAAGCTATTATTACAAGACTTAAGTACAAAATGAAGCATACATTTTTGGGCAAGTGCAATAAAGGAATTTGTTTTGCTTGACTATGCATATTGATTATAAGGGCTTTGTTATTTTTTCTTTTTCTTTTTTTTTTGGAGGAGGTAGAAGAAGTGATAAGGTGGAAGAAGTGATTTCTTCAAAAAGAAATGAAAGAAAAGAAGGACATTAAACATTTTAAAACATACACAAGAGAACACGAGGAAGGATAGAAAGAAACAGTGAAGTAGGACATGTTTGAAAGGTACATGTTGGATTTACTATACATTTAACAGCAGAGAGGTTGCTGAAGCCAACTCTACCTGTCTTTCTAGAGGACTGTTAAATTTTCAGTGTGAGCATTTACAACTTGGAAATTGGCAAATGCTACCAATCAGGGCTTGATTTATTGTTTTGTTGATTGTCTAGACTTAAAAAATATTAATAAAGCAGATTACATTTAAAAATTTGTATATACATTCCCCCCACTGAAAGTCCCACTGTTAAACATTTACTAGCCTGCACATTGTATGCAATAATAATGATAATTTTTAAGAAAAACTTTGAATGAATAAGTCATTTAGACCATTATAAATACCCAAAACAATAAATGACATATGAAGAAAGACACTATCTGAATTCAGAGGAAGAACTGATAAATAGAAATATACTTAGAATAGTTTTGCATGCATATACCTATTTGTATCTAATGGTGGCCATATTTAGGGTGGGAGTGGGGAGAGGGGAAAAAAGAAAGAAATTTACACGATAACTTTATTATATATTTAAAAGGAATAACAAGTACATAAGAGATTTGAAGTTTCACGTGCAATCATCGTTTCATCATACTATGTTATGGAAATGCTTGTTTTATTTTATAATTTAAAAATAAAATAAAATTTAAAAAATAGATGGTACATAATAGACTCTAGCAGGTATATGTTCAATTCACTTTTTTTCCTGTTCTAATTTGTACAGTGAAGTGCTAATTTTATTTGGTGTTTGGTAAGTTCAGAATTGAAAAAAATGTGTTTTAAGAAAATCTATTGCAACCCAGAAGAAAAGGTGAGGCAGGACCTGGATTAGGGTGGAATGAGTGGAGACAACGGAGCAGGCTTGAGAAATGTTCTGGAAGTAGAATTGACAAGCTTTTGGCATCTTATTGGATATGGGAGAGGGATGAGGGAGAGAGGCTGTCTGTCAAAGATACAAATACTAAGAGGCCAGTGCTGTGGGCTATCTATGCCACTGCTAATCATAGTCCAGACAATAGGTATTCTTCATGGAATTGATTTTTTCCTGTGTAAATAGGATGAATTCTTAAGTGATGATGGATTTTGTTTAGGAGGTTCTGCATTGTTTTGGGACTTGATGTAATCAGCACCATATCAGACACCCACAGGAGCACCCGGAGGACCTCACTTTATACTGCAATCTCTTTTCCCTTAGGATAATGCATTGGATAGCCTCCAAGACAGTGGCAAATGCCTTTAGACATAGCTTACTTATAGATATCTTGTGTCTTGCTTGATATTTACAATTCAAGGGTTATCAAACACTCACACTTTTTTAGGAATCTTATATGATTTTGGCATATGCACGGAAGAATACATTATTAGGCTGATTTGCTAGCTATGTTTAATGAATAATCCTGGTATTACAAGTATGGGAAAGGTCAAAATCAAGGGGAGCTTATGGAAGGTTCAATTAAAGAGATGATTGTTAGCTGTATGACTGCACTGGTCTATTCCATCCACCTGAGAGCCCTTTGAAGAATATACTCTGTCTTTACCCACATGGATATGAATATCTGCAGAGAGGGAATATATTGTGGATGCACCAGTTATTTCACCCAGTCTTCCTTGGGTTTTGGCTTAACATATCCATGATATTTTCCATCAGTGATTTTTCTTCTGGGGATATGTTTTGTCTATTTCCTCCTTCCCTCCCTTCCTCCCTCCCTTTCTTCTTTCCTTCCTTCCTTCCTTCCTTCCTTCCTTCCTTCCTTCCTTCCTTCCTTCCTTCCTTCCTACCTTCCTTCCTTCCTTCCTTCCTTCCTTCCTTCCTTCCTTCCTTCCTTCCTTCCTTCCTTCCTTCCTTCCTTCTTCTTTCTCTCTTTTTCTCTTTCTTTCTTTCTTTCTTTCTTTCTTTCTTTCTTTCTTTCTTTCTTTCTTTCTTTCTTTCTTTCTTTCTTTCTTTCTTTCTTTCTTTCTTTCTTTCTTTCTTTCCCTCTTTCTCTCTTTCTTTCTTTCTTTCTCTCTTTCTCTCTTTCTTTCTTCCCCCCTCCCTCCCTTCCTTTCTTCCTGCTTTCCTTCCTTCCTTCCTTTTCAATTATTGTTTGGAACTCCCAGTGTGGAAACTCCTTCCACTGATGGAGGTCAGCACCTAGTCTGTGAATTATAGTCTTAGAAAATTTTCAGGAACAATAAGAGGCTAAGTCATTTGGCTCTTGTCACATGACTAGTATGTGTCAGAGACAAGACTTGAACCCAGGTCTTCCTGGCTTTGTCAGTCCTTTGACATATATACCATGCTGACTACTTCTATTTCATATTACAAATAATCTTATTGACATCTGATTCCAAGTAATATTATCTACCATTAATTCTGAATTTTTTGGCGGGGAATGAAAGGAAGTTAGTGGCTTATGGTAGCATGGAAGAGGGACCATTCAAAGAGTCACTGGCAAATTTCGAGTGGCCTGAAGTAGTTGCAGAAACTCTGTGCTAGATTTGTAGATGTGTTAGAGGAAGGGAAATGGAATATATTTCTTCTCCACTCACCCCTGGCCTTTGGGAAAGGAAAGTAACTTACCAAAGTTCTTATCTTATAGCAAAGATGGGCACCCACATTATTCTCACTCATTTGTTTCTATCAGCTATGGTGTTTCCTTTTAATGGAGAGAGAAGACCATTTCTCTACATTTGTCAGTATTTAGCTTGCCACCATGACTTATTATCGTTGTCATCTACAGCTGAGAAGTGTGAGAGCTTTGGAAATAAGCATATAAAAGTAATTAGGAAACGGGAGGTGGAACTGAGAGCTGAACTGGAAACATTTACAATCAACAGTATAAAAATCACTTCATTCAAATCTCCACTCTCACGCCCAAGTTAAAAAAAAAAACAACAAAACTTCATCCTTCCATTAGCAGCATCATGGAGGTCTGATGGATTGTCTCATCTCATCTCATCACCTCAAAGGCCCTGAAGAGCGAATCTATGACTTCCTCTCAGAGCAGGAGTCAACAATTGTCAACCAGGATAAAGCAAGTGGGGGTAAAAATTACACTTTAGGAAACACTAAATAGTTTGACATCATGTTTTCAACTTTTTTTTCAAATGCTTTATTAACTTCTGATTTACATCATTCATTTCTGCCAGATTTTGAATTACAAATTTTCTCCCCATTTTTCCCCTACCCACCACCCCAAAATAGCAGTCCCACAGGATATCCCCTCCTCCAATCTGCTCCCTCCCATATCTTCTCCCATACTCTCTTCGACTTTTCCAGTAGGGCGTGGTAGATCTCTATGCCCCAGTGCCTGTATAACTTATTTCTCAATTACATGTAAAATAGTATTAATAATAGTATATATATATATATATATATATATATATATATTAAACATTTGATTTTAAAACTTTGAATTCCAGATTCATTTCCTTCCTCCCTTGTCACCCACCCTTACTGGGAAGATAAGCAATTAAGTATAGGTTGTACATGTGTAACTAATGCAAAACATTAACATAGTAGATATATTATAAAAGACTGACTATATTTCCCTCCCTCCTATCCCACCTCACACTTGTTCTATTCTCTACTTTGATCCTGTCCTTTTTCAAAAATGGGTGCTTCCAACTTCCCTCCCCCCCCAGCCTGCCCTCCCTTCCAGCATCCCCCCTCTCATCCTCTTCCCCCCTACTCTGTAGGGTGAGATACCCCATTTAGTGTGTATTTAATTCCCTCCCTGAGCCAAATTCAATAAGAATAAAGTTGACCCATTCCCTTTTGCCTTCCTATTCTTCCCCTCCATTGTAACCATTTTCTCTTGCCTCTTCTATATGAGATAGTTTACCCCATTCTGTCTCTCCCCATCTCTTCTCATTATATTCCTCTCTTCCCTCTTAATTTCACCTTTTAAGTATCATCCCTTCCTATTAAATTGGTCCCATGCCCTCTATCTATGTATACCTGTATACATATATACACACATTCACATATGTATTCATATGTCCATATATCCTCTGATATAGACATATATATATATATATATATATATATATATATATATTTCTATTCCCTTCAACTATTTTCATACTGAGAAAAGTTTCATCAATTGCAATTACCTTTTTCCATGTAGGAATGTTAATAGTTCAACTTTGAAAAGTTCCTTATGATTTCTTTTCCCTGTTTACCTTCTCATGCTTCTTGTATCTGAATGTCAAATTTTCTATTCAACTCTGGTTTTTTCATCAAGAATGCTTGAAAGTCCTTTATCCCACTGAATGACCATATTTTTCCCTGAAACATGATACTCAGTTTTGCTGGGTAGGTGATTCTTGGTTTTAATCCCAGCTCCTTTGACCTCCATAACATCATATTCCAAGCCCTTCGATCCCTCAGTGTAGAAGCTGCCAGATTCTGGGTTATCCTGATTGTGTTTCCGCAATATTCAAATTGTTTCTTCCTGGCTACTTGTAATATTCTCTCCTTGATCTAAGAATTTCGGGACCTGGCCATAATATTCTTAGGAGTTTTCTTTTTGGGATCTTTTTCAGGAGGTGATTGGTGGATTCTTTCAACCCCTGTTTTGCCCTCTGGTTCTAATACATCAGGTCAGTTTTCCTTGAGAATTTCTTGGAGGATGATTTCTAGGTTCTTTCTTTGATCATGGCTTTCAGGTAGTCCAATAATTTTTAAATTATCTCTCCTGGATCTATTTTCCAGGTCAGTGGTTTTTCCAATGAGATATTTCACATTGCCTTCTATTCTTTTATTGGTTTGTATCTGTTTAACAACATCTTGATTTCTCATAAAGTCATTAGCTTCCATTTGCTCCAATATAATTCTGAAGGAATGATTCTCCTCAGTGAGCTTTTGAGATTCTTTTTCCATCTGGAAAATTCAGCTTTTTAAGGCATTCTTCTCCTCATTGGCTTTTTGAGCCTCTTTTGCCATTTGAGTTAGTCTGTATTTTAAGGTGTTATTTTCCTCAGTCAGGCTGTTGACTCTCATTTCATAATTTTCTTGCATTGTTCTCATTTCTCTTCCCAATTTTTCCTCCACTTCTCTTGTCTGCTTCTTAAGATCTTCTGTAGCCTGTAACCAGCTCATATTTTCCTTTGAAGCTTTTGGTACAGGAGTTCTGACTTCACTGTCTTCCTCCTATTCCATGCTTTGATCCTTTTTGTCCCCAAAATAGGAATCTAAAGTTGGATTCTTCTGTTTGCTTTGCTTCCTTTGCCTGGTCATGTTGCCACTCAATTACTTGACTTTTTGCCACAGTAGGACTCTGCTACCAGACAGGGGAGCTTCATACCAAATGTTGGGGTTTTCTCAGCTGCTTGAGGTATTAGTTGGGTGCCCTCTCTGAAGCCTCCACATGCTCTGGCAAGCTGGTGGCACACCCTAGGACCTCCACCCTAGACAATGATCCAGATCCAAGCAGGTTAAAGCAAGAGTGATTACCCCTCAGACTGGTCACTTGGTCCCCCTACAGTCTGCAGGCCAGGAGCTGAAGCTGCCACGTGGTAGGGGCTGTTCTGCATCCTTCAGTGGCTTCGTCCCCCAGGGGCAAAACTGATGCTCTCCCAACTGCTGGGTCCCAAAGTCCATACTGCACTGACCTGTCACTTTGTCCTTAGCATCTATGTGTTGACAGTTCTGGATTTCTACAGCTGCTTGTGGTCTGGAGTCCCTCTAGCCAGTGGCTGGTCAGGCCCTCCCTGGGGCTAAAACCTCAGTGTGGGGCTGGACTTGTCTCCCGGAGTACTGTACTGGCTTATTCCTGCCAGCCTGCCAGGCTGTCCTGAGCAGGAGGTTAGCTTCTATGTGTCATTTTGTGGGTTCTGTAGCTCCAAAGTTTGTTCAAAGTCCCCTTTTACATCGCTTAGAGGTGGTTAGAGCTGGAGCCGAGCAGAGGTCCTGTTTCTACTCTGCCAGCTTGACTCTGCCAACATGTTTTCAACTTCTATCTTATGTATTGCTTAGGTAGTAAATCTGACAATTTCATACTTAACAGGATCAAATTTCCCCCTTCACCAAACTCATTTGTTGTTGTTGTTTTTTTTTTTTATTAAGCAATCAGGGTTAAGTAACTTGCTCAAGGTTACACGGCCAGTTATTTCTGGGTGTGGTGCTGAGTGTCTGAGCCCGGGATTTGATCTCCAGGTCGTCCCAACACTGGAGCCGGTGCTCTTACTTGCTGAGCCACCTGGCCGCCCCTAAGCAATTGGGGTTAAGTAACTTGCTCAAGGTTACACGGCCAGGTGTTTCTGGGTGGGTGCTAAGTGTCTGAGCCCGGGATTCGATCTCCAGGTCGTCCCAACACTGAAGCCGGTGCTCTTACTCGCTGTGCTACCTGGCCGCCCCTAAACTCATTTGTTGTTAAAAAAATGGTCCAAAGATCCGTGCAGGAGTATTGATGTATTATGGGGAGTCGGATTAAGGGAAAGGAAAGGACTCATCATTTCTGAAATTCCTCATGAAATGGTCTGAGCAGTATAAAGCTCTTGAGGATGAGAATTATTTACTACTCCTGTTGACCCATTATTTACTGTGATTATCCTAAAATGAAATTGTGTTTGTAAGGTAGACTTCTCTCTTCCTTGCCCTATAAGGTGGTCTTCTCCAGTTTGAGGTATTCCCATTTTAGAAGGGCTCCTGTATGAAAATGGTCTTATCTTGTCTTAACCTTTAGGGAACTAGTAGATATTGAAGAGCTTGAAGTGGGGCATCTTGAGTCATCCTAATCTAGTTCTTGCCACTGAACCCAGATGGTTTTAGAGGAGAAAGTAGGGTGGTGACCTTGCACAGTCCTCCCTCACTCAAATCCAATTCACTTACAAGTCATGGCATCATCTTGCTCATGTCATGGTCCTCTTAGAGAATGAGGGACAAACAACAATAATCTCTGCTGAAGATGTGAGTCATGAAAGAAGTGACTGGGTAGGTGTGGTCCAAGCATAGTTGCATGTTTTGGGAGCAAAGGTTAAATAGAGAGATCTCTGTACAACTAGACAACTGATTCAGAAGCCAAGCAGAAACCTGGTCCTCTGCTTGGGAGTAGAGGGTCAGCTGCCAATGGTTTTCCATATTTTGGCAAAGTCAGGAGGAAGAGTAGGCGGCTTTCAGGAGAAGAGTCATCTGGAAGAATTTATTCAGTATTCAAGAAATATTTGTTAATTGGCTTCTGTGTATAGAGACACTTCCAGCTGCTAGGGGGAAAGAAACAAATTTTAGATGAATCTTAGTCTCTGGCCTCTCAATGATTATAGTCTTCTTGGGGTGATAAGGCACCAGCCTAGCTTGCAATTGTAATATACAACATTACATCATAAGTATATTAGAGGATTAGTAAACACGGTTTTATGTGAGATTCAAGGGGGAAGGTCATAGCCCAAACTGGAGAGAGTGTGTGTGTGTATGTGTGTATTTGTGAATCAGAGAAGCTTTCATGGAATGGGTGGATTTTGAAAGGTTGCATAAGGATTCAAAAAGTGAAAAAGAGGAGGCAAAATCCTTTAGTAGCTGAGGCCTGATATAGAAAGGAACAAACATTTATTAAGTACTGGCTATGTGTCAGGTGCTGTGCTAAGCATTTGACAAAGATTGTCTTGCTTAATCCTCCCAACAACTGTAGGTAGTAACAACTGTTACTATTCCCATTCACAATCACAGAAACCGAGGCAGACAGGGTCTCAGTCAGGGTCTCAGAGCTAGTAAGTGTTTAGGGCCAAATTTAAACTCAGCCCTTCTTGACTCTTACTATGTTCAGCACTCAGTATAGGTTCAGCCTTGTGTAGATGCTAGCCATGACTCTTGCCAGCTGCTTGAGGGCAGCACAGTTGTGGCCTCTGATAGGCCCCTGATCTAGTGATATCCTCCTCCCCAGAATTTTGAAGCACTCATCAGTGACACCCATTTAGAATTTAGCCTATCTCATTTTATTTGTTGTTTGTTTTATGTCTGTTATGTCCTGTCTGCCTAACTAAACTATACATCCCTGGAGGCAGTGTGGTATAGTGGATAGAGTGTTCGCCTTGAGCCAGAAAGACCTGAGTTTGAATCTCACCTTAATACACTTATTAGCTGTGTGATTCTGGGTCAGTCACTTAACTTTTCTTGGCCTCAATTTTGTCTTCTCTAAAACGAGCGCAGCAGGGTGGTGCAGTGGATAGAGCACTGCGCCTGAAGTCAGGAAGTTCAAATCTGGTCTCAGATACTTACTAGCTGTGTGACCCTGGGCAAGTCACTTCACCCAGTTTGCCTCAGTTTCCTCATCTGTAAAATAAGCTGGAGAAAGAAATGGCAAAGTACTCCAGTATCTTTGCCAAGAAAACCTCAAATGGGGTCATGAAGATTTGTAAATGACTGAAACGACTGAACAACAACAAAAATTAGGGGCTTGAACTTAGAGACTTAAACTTAGTTAGTCCATCTTGGAGCTTGAGAGAGAGAAGATTGGGATCAATCTTTTCTCACTACTCCCCATATGTCCAGGAATAAACTTATAACTTGATCAGTGGTATAAGCTGAGAATAGTAATAGGTTCAATAATTAGATAAATTCATAATGGTAAAATAAGTTATTGAGGGGAACTAGGATGTATGGTGACACAAATACCTTTGAAGCTGACATTAAGAAAGTCAACCAATGATTTTCCACAATATATCTCTTGGTGACAAATATAATACTAGTTGAAACAGAATACCAAAGTAAATAATCAAAAATCTCCTCCTAAATAGACCTCAAGTCTCACTGAATGTGACATTTCTTGGGTAATTCCAATGATATGATGATGGATATATTTCATGCAGGAGATTATCCTAGTATTAAGAGGGATTTATCATTAGATTGACTGCACAATGATGAGTTTTGTCATTATAACCACTCTTGGACACCATCCTTTTGGTTAGAGGGCTTGTTCATACCAATCAAATTATAAAAACACCTTGATTACTGAAATATTACTGGCGGTGTGAGGATTAGAAGGTTGGACTTAGAGTCAGAAAGAGCTGAGTGCAGATTTTGGCTCAGACACTAACTTTGTGGACTTAGACAAATCATTTGTGAAATAAGGGAGTTGGTCTTGATGGATAGAAAGTCCCTTCTAACTCTGAATCTTTAAGTCTATGATTATACTTATTCTTTTCAATTTAAAACCCATAATAAACTACTGGGGCAGATGGTGGAGTCTCGTGGAAATAGAAACACAGAATATTAGAACTGTAAGTGACATTAGAGACCATTGAGTCCAATCTCTTCATTTTATCAACAAAGAAACTGAGATCCAGAAAAATAGATGATTTGGGGAAGGTGACATAGCTAATAAGTTGAAGAACAACTGTTTCTTATCCCAGGGTCCCCTCCATTGTACTGCACTGTCTCTCTTGAAATAAGAAAGATACCTGCTAAGTATAGGCATATTTGACTTAAGAGAAAGTTGACAGAGCAGCTAATCTACTGAGATTCTTTTCCAGATGAATGCTTCTATATTCTATTATAGATGAAAATTAGATCAGTCTGATGTGACTTGCTCTTCAAAAAGCCTATTAGCTTTTACCCAGAACCCTGTGGTTTTATAAGGAGTTGCAAATTGGTGGGTCATTTGTTTATTTCTAGCAACACAATGTGAATAGTTTCAATTATGACTCAAAACAATGAAGACCATTATTGAGGTTTTATATGAGTGCTTATGTTTCTAGACATACTTTACGATGATCCATTTCCATGGTAACCCAAGCAGACAATTCAATAAAGGTGGACCTTTCTTTGAGAAAACTGGATATGAGGAAATCTGAATTTAAGGGATGTATGTGTGTGTATATATATATGTGTGTGTGTGTGTGTATACATATGCATATACACATATGTATGCATATATATGTATTCAAGCCTAGTTACACATGTAGCATCTCCCCAAAAGTCAGAGTACAGTTCTAAATCTTTTATGCTATTAAACTTTACATTATCAAAATAAAAAAAGAAATCATTTTACAATGCAACTAATAGCAAGACAAGCTCTTGTAATATAACTTGTGTAAATGCGTGTTCTCTTTATAGATCAAAAGCAACTCTTACAAAGATTCCTAGACCCACAAAATTGTGTGGATTCCTAGAGGTCAGCTGGTTCAATTATGAATTCCCCTGGTAGCTGCTCAGTAAATATTTATTGGTGGTCTAACTAAATGAGAGAGAGAAAAAATTAAAATCCAAGCATCTAGAAGCCACTGTTGTATGGCTACAAATGAGAAATTAAAAGAAGGTACCTTTGGTGAGATAATGTCATTCAGTGGGAAATAGGGATTAAACTTATAAAAATTTGATTCATACCTAATTGCTTGAAATAAGTAAGGCACACAAATATCCTTTGTCTACTACTATGGATCTTTCAGACTTTCAGAGCCTGAATGATGCTTAGGGTCACACAAATAGACTGAGAAAAAGGGGTGATTAGAACTCAAAATGCCTAGGTTTCTACTACAAGAACCTAATCTTGGAAAAAAAAGCTTTATTGATGCTTCTCTATTTTTTATATCACAATTATTTTTGGATTCCTACTTTCTTCCACACCCCCACATCTTCTTTTGTTACAATGAAAAGCAAACAACTAAAACCATCTAACACAGTAATTGCATTTGATGGTGTATACAGCATTCTCTATCTGTAACCCCTCCTTTTCTGAAGAAATGGAAGAAATTTCATCCTCTGTTTTACTGAAAAACAATTAACCTGTCATTATAATTAGTCAAATCAACATGCATTTATTAAGTGCTAACTATTTTTTAGGCACTGTATTAAGCATTATAGATGCAAAAAAGTCAAAAAGTCTCTCCCTTCAAGAATGTGCATTCTAAGGGGAGAAATACATAAATTATCATACATAATTTATACATGATATATAAAATTATATATAATATAAAATAATAATATATAATGAAATATAAATTATATATAGATTAGTTGAAGTTAATCTGAAAATGAAAAACATTAGTAATTATGAAGATAGGAAAGACTTTTTGCAGATGGGTGATTTGATCTGAGTCTTGAAGGAAATAAGGGAGATTAGGAAGCAGAAGTGAGAGTACAGAGTATTACTAGAAGCAACCAGGTTATGAAAAGTTTTCAATGCCAAACAGAGGACTGGAGCTCACTGAGCAGGAGGACATGGTCAGACCTACACTTTTGAAAAATAACTTTGGTGGCCAAGTGAAGGATGGATCAGAGTGCAGAGAAAGTTGAGGTAGAGGGAAAGTTAGAATGCTATTGTAGTAATTCAGACAAGAGGTTATGGAGGTCTGAAGTGAGTTATGGCTGTTTAGGTAGAGAGTTGGTGACTGTATAGGAGAGATACTGTGAAGGTAGAAACCAGCTTGGTGATGATTGGATATGTGGGGTAAGACGGAGGAATCAAGGATGACACCAACATTGTAGACCCGGTTGACTAGACGGGTAGTGGCGCCTTGAACCTCTGTGGTGGTAAAAGTAAGAGGGCAGTTCTGAAGCAATGGGGATTTGGGGTAAATATAGTGAATTCTGTTTGACAGGTTGAGTTTGAAATGTCTATGGAATATCAAATTGGAGATATCCAAGAGGCAGTTGGAAATGCATGACTATTGCTCAACAGAGAGATAAAGTTGGATTTATAGATCTTGGAATCATATGTATAGAAATAATAAACCCATGAGAGCTGATGAAATCACGAAGTAAGTGTGTATAGAGCGAAGAGAGAGGGGAACCCAGGGTAGAGCCTTAGGGGACCCCAATCATTGGTGGGCACAATATGGATGAAGAACTAGTAAAGCACATTGAAAAAGAGTGATCAGAGAGACAGTAGGAGAACCAGGAGAGAGCAGTGCCATGAAAACCTAGAGAGGAAAAGGTAAACTAGAGAAGGTGATCAACAGTGTCAAATGATACAGAGGCCAAGGAGGAAAATGATTGAGAAAAGCCCATTGGATTTATCAATTGAGAGATCATTCTTTGGACTGGGCAGTTTCAGTTAAGTGATAAAGTTGGAAGCTAGATTGCATAGGGTTTGATTTCCTGTTAGTATCCTCTTCATTTATATTATCATAGTCATTGGGTATAGAATTCTTTTGGTGTTATCTACTTAAGTCTTGATCAGTACACACAATTCTCATGTTTCTCTTAATTATTTTTGCTTGTCATTTGTTAGAGGGCCACAATATTACTTTATATTCACATCATATTTATTGTTCATATATTCTATCATGTTCATATTATATCCATATCATCTTTAGACATTCCTCACTCAATGTGCACTCATTTCAATTCTAGGTTTTTGTTACCACACATAATCCTGATATAACATTTGCTCCTTGTGGGAATATGCCCAAGAGTGGGATTCCTGGGCCAATGGAACAGTTTAGTGACTTTTAATCCAATCTTTTTTTTTTTTTGAGGAGAAACCATTTCCCCTAAAACTTTGGGATCACCACAGATGAGATGTATGTAAATTGTAAAGCCTCTAAGTGAAATTGTAAGTGGAACTGCATGTTCCTTCTTGGTGGTGTAATAAGAATGTAAATTTTAAAGATCTTCCCTGCCCCTAGGCTAATGTGTACCTGAAGCCTGGGGTGGGAGGCTTGTTTTTCAGTAGATACTTCTTGATTGGCCAGTGAGTCAATAAGGTTGTTACATTCTCTGAGCCAGGAGAAGGCTATATAAGCCCTGATGTGTAGCTTTGTTTTGGGACTCACTTTGAGAAGTGTTCTGTGATTTGATCTGAATTATGGAAAGCCGTTGTTGAGAGTCCCCCGGCTTTGAAAAAACCCAGATGTGGAAACCCAGATGTTGACTGGGTATGGATGTAATGGTTGGACAGTTTGGAAAACTGTCTATTTGATCTGTTTCTGTCTTGATAATTCTGTCTGTATGTTCTGAAGTTCGGGGTGCTGATCTTTTTCCCCTGAACTAGGTAAATGATATACATCTGACTGATTAAAGTAAGCTTCTTAACCCATTTTGAGTTGCTTTCCTTTATCAAAGCAGATCCAAGAACCTGTGGTAGCAGCAAACCCTGAGGACGTGCTTGGGGTGCTTGCCGCTACAGGTGGGAATCCAGAAAAACCCTTCAGGATATGACAGAGAGGAGCTAAGTCTACTGAAAGCCATCTTAGAGATTTGCTGTGAGAACTAGGTTCATTAGTTGGGGATTCTTGAGAGTCACTCTTCTTCTTTTACATAGATTTCTCATCTTTCCACTTTTCTCCCACTTCCCTGAGACAGCATGCCATAGACAGCCTGATTGCTTGAGATCTCTTTATAGCCGGTGTCTTACTGGCAGATTATGAAATAGCATCTGAATATGCAAAGCACAAACAGTGCTTATCAAACACAAAGTCTGAGAAGTGTGTGAACTGGAAATAGCAGCTGGAAAGCTCGGAGGTCCTGAGACTGCTGGATGGATGACTTTGTAATCAACCTCAAAGAAGAACCACTGCAGTAGTGATAATTATGCGCCCAGGGATGGGAAATATTACATGCCTGCTTGGAAAGTGGGTCTACCTAAGGGAAGTAAGTTGCTGGATTTGAATTTCCTTTTTTCTGCATAAGTTTGAATGTCACTTTTGACATAAGTTCTGCTAGTTTTTGGCCTGTTTTGATTTGGTTAAACTTGATTCAACAAACATTTATTAAGGATCTACTTGGTTGGGGCAGCCAGGTAGCACAGCGAGTAAGAGCACCGGCTCCAGTGTCAGTACGACCTGGAGATCGAATCCGGGCTCAGACACTTAGCATCCACCCAGAAACACCTGGCCATGTAACCTTGAGCAAGTTACTTAACCCCGATTGCTTTAAAAAGAAAAAAAAAGAATCTACTTGGTTCAAGGCACTCTTCTAGGCACTAGGGTTTAGAAACAAAAATGAAATAATCCCTGACCTCAAGGAGCTTAGAGTCTATTGATTACATGAATAGAAAAACTCATTTATTAAGCGCTTATTATGAAGATAGTTCCTATTCTTAAGGCATTCACATTTTTTTTTCAATTTTAGAATGGACCCTTTATTAAAAACGCCATATGGCTGATCAGGCCAGGGGCGGGCTGAGCCAGCACCACCCACCCATGTCTCAGGCACAGTAATAGCAGTAGCAGCCAGCAACAGCCCCAATCTGGGGCAGAACTTTAGCTTATAAAGGGGGCCTTACCTAAGTAGTGACTGGTCAGTACACACCTTGAAACTCCCCCAGAAGCCCGCCCACTTCTATGCAGGTGAGCTGACTGGGGAAAGGGTGGAGACCCAGTGGAGGAGGGCGGAGCTAACCTGGCAGTCTGCTCACTTCCTTGGGGGAGGAGGGGTTGTGGGGAAAACCAGGCATAACAAGTCTCACTTCTTTTGTTCGTGTGTCAAACCCTTGACACCTGGCCAAAGCATATAGGACAGTCAGCTTTGTTCCCAAGGGACAAAATAGTGGGTAGTGGGGACCCATAACAATTAGCAATTTAACAGTTAATAGGGACTTCCTATAATCAAGGCCATAGTCTCAAGGAAGAGGAGAGGGCCACATTTTTCCATTCTAGCTGAATTTCTCCAGGAAAGAAGCGTTCCTAATAGACGTCAGGTCTGGATTCTTGGGAAAGCTGTCTGCATCTGATGTCTTCTTTTTCAGATTCCAAGGCTCAGGGGATGATCCTTATATGACTACAGTTCAAATGTACAATACAAGAGCTCCCAGAAACACGATTTTACATATAAAGGTCCAGTTTTCTAGCCATGCAAAACTACGTTCAAACAAACAGTTCTCTTTTCTTAGCCACACAGGGCTAGGCTCAATTAATACAACGAGGTTTTTCTCATAATTTTACAAAATGACATAATTACATTAAGTCAGGTACATGTCACCAAGATAACCAAGAAAACTTACATAAAAACTATACAAGAATCATAATTAACATACAATTCCTTGTATTCCAGTGACCTGTTTCATTTAAGCAACACTTTTAAATCCCAAATGCCTCATGTAGTTACAGAATCTAAAAAAGAGTTTTGTTTCTCCAGTTCAGATGTAGAGATGACCAGATAATTTTGACTTAATATAAATTAGTACAATTACCTAAGATTAGTGCCATATTTTGAAACTACAGAGAATTTTCAGTTTATTTGTTGGGGCTTCTAATTATGTTGGGCATAATGGAGTGAGACAGAAGATCCAAGAGATTAAAATTGGAAGTGGATTTTATTGCCTCGGGACTGCTGGGGTCACATACCCAAATTAGACAGTAAATTGGCATGAACAGTAGGCCAGTTTTTAAAGAGATTACAATAGTCAGTTTACATAAGCTGAAACTACAATCAGTGATTGGGCAGTGTATATTTGAAAGTTTTTCTAGGCTGAGGTACAGGGAGCCCAGAATGGGTGGAGATGGGGAATGCCCAGTAGGGGGCAGGGATTTTACACTAGGCTGAACCCCCACCCACAGATCAATTAAGAGAGGGAAGGGTAAAAGTTATGCTAAAATGCCTGTTTACAGATCAATGTAAGGGAAGGGAGGGGTAAAAGTTATTTCTACCTTTCCTAAATCCTGTACCTGTTACAGGAGTCCTTTAAAAAAAAACAAACAAGCAAACTTTTTTTAAAAATTGATTTCATCTGCCCTTTGTAAAATTATCAGACAGATGCACTAACAAATTAACATTAGCTTCACCCTTACCACTATCTTACACAATCCTTGTGCTAAAATCCAAAATCCATACCTCTGATCTTATTTCCAAACATGCTCAAATCATGAATTCACATAATAGGAAGTTTTTTAAAGCCATTTTTTTTTTTTGCATCTGTATTTAATCCTACTTGTCATCTAGCCTGATCCTGTTGCTGTCCTCAAACTTCACTATGCTGGTCAATCAGGCATCTATTTCATTACTTTTTGCCTTATTACTAATCATCTCCTTCTTTGAGGGATGTTATTTCTATATTTATTCATTTATTTGGCCCTGAATATTACTTCTCAGTGAATTTGCTATAGAATAAGAGAGGGATAATGTCATAACCCTTGCCAGAAGGAAAACTTCCTTAGCCTTGTTTGATTCCAGGCATGAGTCATCTCTGCAAGTCATTCAGGTAGTCACCAGGTGCTGAAAGCAAGGCTTAGGCATAAATAGGTGGGAGGTTTCCTTTTCAGAAAGAAAACGTACAATTGGGAAAGTCAGAGAGATCCCACCTGGGCAGTGTCCGTCCGAGGTTGTCCCCAAACTTTTCCAAGCACAGACATCCACCTTGAACAGTTTGCAGCCTGTAGCCTCTGCCATGCCATTATCGGCTTTTATGATGACTCCTGTAATCAAGGCTTAGAAGAATAGTAAAATTTACAGTCCCTCAAATTATTAAATAGCAAATAAATATGGACTAGTGTCCTTCAAATAGGGCCATCTAAAATTTGATTGAGCTATTAATTACAAACTCCAAGTTACAGATCTTTCTGCCTTCCCAAAACTTCCTCATGCTCTTTCAACATACTTCTAAAACTGATATCAACTATCTGGAAACAGGAGGGGTTGGATGAATCCCATTTGTCCCCTAACCTTCTCATCTGCTTTGTTGAGCTTTTCATAAACTTTAAAGACAGTTTGAGTTAACCTGGTGTTAAAATGGTACCTATCTTTTCTCTCAACTAAAGTAACTCTAATTAACCTAAATATCAGGTACCCAAGTACCCCATCATTTCAAGCACCTGATCATTCCCCCCCTTAAACAGCTGGGATCCAAAATCATTTGGGTAGATCTGTTGGTTTTACAAAGCTTAGAAGAGGATTCACAGGGTCTTTTCTTCACATAATTACCAATAAGTAGTTTTTTTTTCCAAGCATGGTATTATAAATACTTGATTTATGAATTGAAACTTAAAAAAAGAAAAACTTAAAAGTGTATGATTTCTTAAATTACAACATTTCAGAATATCATAACTGATACTCTGACTTGGTCAGAGCACTTCATCCACCATCATTCTCCTGTTCCTCTGACAGTATAATTCTTAATTTAACAGCATTCAGAGTATAAGAAACTGCTTCTATTATAACATTCATAATACCAATATTTACCAGTAACAACATCAGAAACAATTATGATGTACCTAAATTTAAACTTCAAACCAAAATCAAGTAATTACCAATCTGGTGATCTTAATTTAGTAATTTCCAAATTGCTTTGCACAGAAAATCGTTCATCCCATACCTATTGACACAAACCTCACACCTAAGAAACGTTTCACTTAAGGTTGACAAACATAATAATTATAAAATAAACCGTCAAATATGAGAATTTCCTAAAACTAATTTGGTGTTAAAATGCTCCTAATATAAATTTCCCAAGACATTGTATATTCACATACATCCAAGTTAACATATATATATGTGTATATATATATATATATCCTTAGATGACTCAACATCTTCAGAATAGTAATAAAATTATTTTTAACATCAGAGTTCATAATTTTTCCAAATTACATAATTTAGCCAAAATTTTAAATGAAATATCAACATTATTATTGCCTGTTTGTTACCCAAATATAAGTTAAAATGAACAAATTTTATAACATAAAACCCAATACACATGCAATATGAAATTCAGATTTTTTAAAATAGCTGTAATACTATTCCTACTTCAAAAATGTTTCTTAAGTTCACTTAGACTTTTAGAAACACAATACAGTCTCAGAAAGATGGCAACAAAATAACAATAAATATCAAATGACTTATACAATAATTGACTTTATCAGTTCTGGCATGGATTCAAAGCTAGAGAGATACCAACATATGCCAGTCATTGTATTTTACAATCAAGTGTTTCACAAACGCTATTAATTTTCCTTTTACAAATTCAAGGAACAAGTCAAGCTGAGATAGCAAAAAACGTCTTTCTTTAAGCAATCCCAATATCCTAAAAAAACTTCTGTTTTTTTGTTCAAGCAATCTCAATATGTTATTTCCAATTTCTTAATGATTAATTCTCAGAATTTGCAAAGATATTTTGTAAAGAAATTGCAAATTTCCCAAATTAAAAATTTCAAATTATTACAACATGGAGAATTTTGGTGGACATTTTGAAAGTGAGCTTTGAATCTGCCAATCTCAAAGCTCCACACTTAATTGGCTTTAATTGGTCAGGCAGGAGATCTAGCCTGCCTGCTTCTTTGATTGGGAAGGATTCCCAAAGAGGGGCCCACTTCCCCACCTTATCACTGCTCACTGAGGAGGACTCTGGAGAGTTTCTGTCCTGGGGAAGGCCCCGAAGCTCAGGGTGGGGTGCTCAGTCCCACCCTTGGCCATACCTGGGCTGGAGCCAGGCTGGCCACCCTCCCCCAGCCCCTGCCATTCAGATGAGCCATGTGGCCGAGCCACGTGGCTGCCCCAGTCAGGCCCAATACGGCCAATTAGGAATAGATAGGACACATAGAAAGACAAACAAATTTCAACAGTACCAGAATAAATAGAACAAAACTTTACGAACACAAAATGGATAGGACACAGAAAAAAAACAGAGAAATAATAGAATAATAGTCCCTACCCACTTGTTTGTTTCCTGAAGATTCTGAACAGGAAGCAAATGAGCTCAAGAGACCTCAGGACACACAAAGAACATAGAGGATGCATACTGACAAATAATAGTCCCTAGCTGCCTGTTTGCCCCCGCAGATACTGAACAGGAAGCAAATGAGCTCAAGCGAGCACAGGACACAAAAAAACATACAAACATTAACCAGAATACTGACGGTCAAGAGGCTTTAGCATCCCAAAGCTTCGCAGGGGAGGAGATGCCCCCTGCACAAATGGCTACGTCTAGCCCTCCACCCTCCAGAACAGAACCAGAACAGATTTTTAACCAGAACAGATTTTTTACTCACCCCCAAACTGGAGGTCCTGGATACACAAAAGGTCAAATGCGGAGCCGGTAGAAGTCGGGAGGCAGGCGCAATCTTTCTCTCCCCGAGACCTGGGGCCCTGGAAGGTCATTAGGGGGCTAGCCCCTGATGTCAGGGTTTGGTCTGGACTTTCTCAACCTTGAGTTCTGAGCTCTGAGAAAATTTCAGATGCCGGCTGCTCAAGGAAGTCAAAGCTGAGGGGCCTCCATCCCTTGAGGCCCAGCGAGGATCTTGGGCCTTGGACAGCAACACAGAATGCTGTCAAATCTCGATAGGGGTTCCAAATGTAGTACTGTACCTTGATTAATGCGAACAAGACCCAAGTAATAATTTTAGAATGGACCCTTTATTAAAAACGCCATGTGGCTGATCAGGCCACGTGGTGGGCTGCGCCAGCACCACCCATGTCTCAGGTACAGCAATAGCAGTAGCAGTCGGCAGCAGCCAGGCATTCACATTCTAATACCAAGAAACAACACATATTAGAGGTTTCAGTGGCAGGTAAGATGTTCCAGTAAGGTAAAGTGTTCCAGTACACTTTAGGGTGGTGTCCTTTGTGCTTGAAGAACAGCAAAATGACATCACTATGTTGGGATCAAGGAACAGTGTGTCTGACCTTGGCTGATTAGGTCAATGGGAGCCTAGAAGGCTCTACCACAGGTTGGGCACAAAAAGTCCTTAGGAATATTTGGAGTGGTGCTATCTCTAAATTTGCACATCTCATGTTTCTTTTGAGCTACTGAAATTCTGCTTTGCATGTACAGAACAGCACTTTCTTTGATGTAAGCATGCCATGCTGAGTGGTCCTGTGACAGTGTCTCCTATGTTCTTCAGAGTGACTTTGAGAGTGTCCTTGTGTCACTTCTCACCTCCACATGAGAGCTTTCCTTGTATGAGTTCTGCATAAAATAGTCTTTTAAGCAAATGTATGTTTAGCATGGGAACAGTGTGGCCAGCCCATTGCAGCTGTGCTCTCTGCATAGAGTCTGAATGCTTGGCAGTTCAGTTAGAGAAAGGACCTCAGTCCTGCCACATGATCATCAGAATCTTCCTTAGACAATTCAAACGGAAGTAATATAGTAGGGTATAGCAGCAAAGTGGTTGATAATCTTTAATGTCAATTCAATAGACAAAACCATATTTATTTCTAATGTTGAGTCATTTGATTGTGCTGGGATTTTGGTTTTGAGAATTTCCTTTTCTAGGTCTATGGCTTCTGAGGAGATGGGAGCTGTATCACATGCAAAGTCAGTTGCCTGGTTTCATAGTCACAGAGGTTGCTTCCCTCATTGATGACTGTGGGAACCAGGTTGAAGACAGTCTGGGGTGGGATGCTATTCTTTCAGATTCTTGGACTCACCTCATACTCATTGGCAGTTGGGCTCTGATTTTAATGGGTTCGAGGACAAAAGATGGGCTCTCATATGGACCATTTAGCTTAATATGGAAAATCAAACAATCAATCAACTAACAAGCCTTTATGAAATAGCTATTATATGCCATTTACCTTGCTAGGTGCTGGGATAGCAGAGAAATGAAACATTGTCTCCCCTGAAGGAGTTTATATTCTACTAGGGTATATATAAACACAAGTGCAAAATATAAAGGCTAAGGACTAAATAATTGGTATAGGGTACTCCCTTACTAGTACAGGTTGTCACCTTCTCTGCAACTTAGCATTGAGAGAATTTGCTTTGTTCTACTGCATATAATTCTTTTCTTTTTCCTATGAAGTATGGAGTGAAAGAGTGTAATGGAAATGGTAATTTGAAGATCTTCCCTGCCCCTTAATGAGCCTAAGGGAATTTGAAGATGTTCCCTGAATTGAAGATCTTCCCTGCCCCCTAATAGGCTGAATGGAATCACATGGAGCCTGTGGTCTGAGGAGTTTGCTGAAGGGTGGAGCAGAGCCCATAGGAAGCTGGGAGTCAAAGCAGTTAAGAGACAGAGGGAGGAGAGGATGCTCAGACAAGTAGACAGCAAAACTTGTGAGTAAATGTTTGTGGGAAGGCTAAAGGCTGATGTAGCTCTCTGCTGTGTTGTGGCTTATTAACTTCTTTGCTGCTGTAATGGATTTGGCTTTCTGGTGTTGAATAAATGTTTTCCTTCTGTCTTCTCTATGGACAGTCTACTATATTTGGCAGTTGAGCACTGTGTTGGCATATTTACAGTCGTGTTTGGTGCTGTGAATATTGCATTGACACTGCAGAGGGAGAGAAAATAAATTTCTTTTAAGTTAAAAAAATGGAGGGATGGATAGGGTGCTATAGATGTGGAACGTTGCATGCATTTTCAAATGAGGTAACTTATTAGTTGTACTTGATTGGTTTACTAAGTTACAATTGTCCTGTTATGAAGTCATAGTAATCTGACTTTATCATATAAAACCCAAACACATTAATACTTCTTTAAAAAAGAGCCAGCTGAGCAGTGCTTTAGTCATTCTCTTTAGTTGCTATGTTGGTGGATATTTGTTCTCGGTTTTGCTTTTTTGCTCAGTGCTTCCAAAGTGTTGGAGAGAAATGTTTGTGCTTTTATTTCTCTTTCACTTTCAAAGTCAAAATCCTTTTGTAGAAACCTCTCTCCCCTGGTGGGTCATGCTTTCTTCCTTTATCCATAGCTGTGAAAAGTACTTCCTTTTGATCCTCTGATTTGTTTATAAAGTGATCTTTTGTATTTGTAATGTATCTATTTGAATGTTTCTTCTTGTTTGTTTTTGGAGGCAGGAAGGCAGGATAATTGGGGTATTTGAACATTTTTGACATATAGTATGAGTTGGTATAAACCCAATTTATGTCAGACTAATTTCTAGTTTTCCCAGCAATTTTTGTCAAATAATGAGTTAAATTTGTTGAATAATGAGTCAAATAATGAGTAAATAGGATCTTCGGGCTTATCAAATACTATATCGCTAAATTTGCTTGCTTTTGTATTTTGTGTACCTATTCTGTTCCATTCATTGACTCTCCTGTTTTTTAACCTGTAGTCAGCAGTTTTGATGTTTCCTGCTTTGTAGTATAGTTTGAAATCTTCCTTCCACTTAAATTTTTTTTCGAGATTCTTGACTTTTTGTTCTGTTAAATGAGTTTTATTATTTTTCTCTCTTTAGAGTAATAGTTTAGTAGTTTTATCATTATGGCATTTAATAATTTAATTGATTTAGATGACAATGCCTCTTTTATAGTACAGTTTAATCATATGCAATTCATGTCTTTTTTTATTGTTGATCTGTATTTCCATAAAGAATGCTTTATAGTTGTATTTTATATATTTGTGGTGCATCTTGGTAGATGAACTTTGGAATATTTTATGTATTCTATTGTTATTTTGATTAGAATTTATTTTTCTATATCTTCTTGCTGGTTTTGTTTTTAATATACAGAAAGGTTGATGATTTATATTGGTCTATTTTACTTGCTGCTACTTTAATGAAATTATTAATTGCTTAATTTTAGTTGACTCTACAATTCTATAAGTAAATAGTTTCTACAATCAGTGAATCATTATTTCTTACAGCACAGTAGTATTTGATAACACATGGCTAGATTTGTACAAAATAATGAAGAGTGAAATGAGAAGAGAGCATTGTATACAGTAACAGCAATATTGCTTTTAAAACAACTTTGAGTGAGTAAGTTATTTTGACTATTACAAATACCCAAATTAACTACAAAGGAGTTATGAAGGAAAATGCTAACTGCACCCAGGGAAAGAACTGATAAACAGAAGTATACATAGAGTGATTTTACATAAATATATATTTGTGTCTAATAGTACCCATCTCTGATGCAAAGGTGGGGGAGGAGAGAAGGAAAAAAAAGGAAAAAGAGAAAGGAAGTTACAGGATAACTTTATCACATTTTTGAAAGGAATAGCAAGTTACACATAATAAACTCACACTTTCATGTGCAATCACCTTTTATTCTTCTGTGTTATGGAAATGCTTGTGTCATTTCATAAACTAAAAATTTTAAAAAGTAAATCACGTCATCTGCAATAAATTTTAATTTTGTTTCCTTTTTGCTTTTGTTTACGCTCTTAATTGTACATATGATAGTGCAGTGGATAGAGCACTGGGCTCGGAATCAGGAAGACATCTTCATGAGTTCAAATCTGGCCTCAGACACTTACTGTGTGGCCCTTAGGCAAGTCCCTGGGCAACTGCTCGCCTCAGTTTCCTCATCTGTGAAATGATCTGGGGAAGGAAATGAAAAACTACTCTGGTATCTTTGCCAAGAAAACCACAAATGGGGTCGTGAAGAGTTGGTCATGACTGAAATGACCGAACGGCGACTTCTGATTCTAGACCTCCACTCTTTCCCCTATACCACAGCATGGTAAACCATTTCTTTGTTCTACTGGCGCTGAAGCAATACTGTAGAAGTCAAAGACTTGTCAGCTCCTCCTGGACCGCCTGTAGAGTTCATGGAATCTCAAGATGTCTTTTGTTGTTGTTTTCAGTAATAGGATTATTGGTTTATTATTTTATTTCTGTATTCTGTTTTTTCTTGATTACACATCAAGACCATACTTGTTTCAAAGAAAGAATTTGATAGGATTGTTTTTTTTCCCTTTTTTGGGCAAACATTTACATAAATTGGAACAAATTGTTCTTTGAATGTTTGATAAAATTCATTTGTAAATCCATCTGGTCCTATTTTTTTCAATTATGAGTATAATTATGTCTTACTCAATTTCTTTTTCTGAAATTAGATTATTTCAATCTTTTATTTCATGTTTTAAAAATGTATTTTATATCTTTGTAATCTTTTATAATCTTTGTAATAATTCATTTGTTAAATGATTAATTTTATAATTAAAAAAGCTTATTTTATTACTCTTAGGTTAAATTGTTTTTGCTGTCATGTTTACTGATCTTTTATTTTCAGAATTTTTATTTTGGTATTTAGCAGATCTATTCTTTCTCTCTTTGTTGAAGATAGTATTTAGAAACATAAATTTTCCCCTAATGATCGCTTTGACTTTATCCCCAAGATTTCAGTGTATTTTTTCTTTATTGTGTTTTCTTTGATGGAATTACCTGTTATTCTATGTTTTATTCTTTCATCCATCAATTCTTTTGGACTATTATTTAGTATCTAGCTAATCTTTAATCTTTTCTTCTATGGTATCGATCACAATGCAATAATATTATATTCTATAAAAATATATGTTTAGTGTTTCTAATTATTTTAAGGTTTTGAATTATCTGGTAGATGGTTGATTTTTTTAAAAGAATGCATTAAGAAATATGTATAAATTTCCCTTTTTTTTTTTTTTGGTCTTTTGGAGGGCATTTGGGGTTAAGTAACCTGCCCAAGGTTACACAGCTAGGCTTTTTTTTCTTTTTATGTATGTGGGTGTTAAGTATCTGAGGCTGGAAATGAACTCGGGTTCTCTTGACTCTGGGGCTGGCACTTTACTCACTGTGCCACCTAGCCGCCCCTAAACTTCCCTTTTCTTAATCACTGGAGAGCTATCATAGTTAAAATTTTTATTTAGGTCTTTAACTTCTTTCTTGTTAGATTTTCCTAGATCCCAATTCTATTTAGCATGATCATGCCATGTTTTTATTTCAGGCTTTGCTCATGGAAATTGTAGAGTTATACTTTTCTCCTGGGAATGGTCTCAGATGTTACTAGATACATAATATTTCTTTGGTGTCTTCTTTTTACTCATTTTCTCAACCTTACTTCCTGGATTTGTACTTTGTGTCAAAAAACCATGCTTTAATTCCTTCTGGATGGAATGGTGGGGCCTTGTTTGAACATGTTCTGTATTACCCAGGACCCTGCCAATTAATTTTGAGTTCTTCAAGGTTGGCCTCAGAGTTGACCAAAGAGCTACAAACTTTTGAGTGTCATAGGGCATCATCCAATTATAGTCTTCCTAGTCTTAGGCTTGCAGGATCCTTATTTTACTGCAGTATTAAAATGACATAGCTGTAGGCTTCATATTCTCCCCTTCACTCCCTGGCCTACACACTAGATTGCTTCTATGCCTATGTTCTTAGGCTGAACTTTTCTAATTGGACTCTTTTTCTAGCACTTACTTACTTCTGACTGTTTCTTTATTTGTACTCAGACTGGCAATCTACTCAGTATAGTTTCTTCTAGGATTTCATTCTGGTTTTTTATTTTTTTCATCATGGTACTCTTTTTTTCTCTCCTCAACGGAGTAGTTGTGTTAGAACTAGGTCACCCTATTCCTGTTCACTTTGCCACTTCAGTCAGAAGTGTCAGATATGCTTTTCATTCTTATGCCACTTAATGTATCCCCTTAAAGTCCTAACTTACCTTGGCATAGAAGCTGAGTTCTCAAAGGCTATCCCACTAGGGCTGGGGTAGCTGGATAGAGTGCTGGACCTGGAGTCAGGAAGATCTGAGTTCAAATTTGACCTCAGACACTTACCAACTGTGTGAGTTACTTAACTTTGTTTTCCTCAGTTTCTTCATCTGTAAAACGAACTAGAGAAGGAAATGGCAAACCACTCCAGTAACTTTGCCAAGAAAACCCAATTGGGTCATGTATAGTAGGACACAACTGAAATGACTGTAAAACAAAGTTCATGGAACTCAGAGCAAGGCTTTCTGGAATAAGAATTCTCTTTGTGACACACTTTTTTTTTTTAGGACATAATGGAAGAGGATTGGGATTAGTATCTGGAATCAATATTTTAGAGGACTAAATAGCAGCGTGACAGTTGTATATTTGTGACCCTTAAACAGGAAGTTCTGTGCAAATCAGAGAAGATGGAGCAAAAATTGGAAATTTCATATGTTGCTTGAGAAAAAGTACATGGAAAGAATTTTAAAAAGATAGAAAAGCATTAAGAATATTCTCTCTTTAAAATATGTATCTTATATGCCTACCGGTGGCAAATTCCTGATGGGTTCTTCAGAATGTGATCTATTTAATTAAAAAAAATGCTCCATTAAACCTTCAAAGGTCTGCCATTGTCTGTAGGATAAAGGCCAAATGCCTTAGCTTGACATTCAAGAGCCATTACAATTTATCCCGGAGCTCTCTTTTCTGAGTTTAAGATCTTTTCTAGTTAGTGTCAGGGTTCTTTTGCTCTCCCTTGAGGCATTGCTTCTCTGAGGATGGGCAATCAAGTCAGCTCATCTGGAACAATGGTTGATGTACACTAGACCTCACACATCTTCCGCATTGTCGGTTCTTCATGTGCAGGCCTGCCTCTGTGCTATACCCTTGCCTCAGGTTCTCCCCTATATTGCCCATATTTTCCCCTTCACTTTGTTATAGTGCCTGAAATAGCATCACTTAGAAATTTGGGTTAGTATGACTCCTATTACTGTACCTTCAGTATTAATTCCTTTTTTTCTTATCTATTTGTGTCAATTCGAGCTAATATTTTTCTTGTCTAATTATCAGACATTCATTTTCTTTGCCTTCCCTCCCCTTCCCCATTCCCAACCCTCCCCCAGAAAAAAGAAGTGATAGAACCCGTTCATAACAAATAAGCATAAATAAACATTAAAAACACCCCACATTGGTCGTGTTTATAAATTTATGTCCCATTCAAAATATTTTTTGAATATTACCTCCCCATCATGAAGTAGACAGTATTCTCCATCATATGCCCTCTGGAATCATGTCAAGTTACTGTGCTGACTGAAGTCCCCAAGTCTCCTGGAATTCATCTCCACAATATTTATGCTATAGTACACATTGCCTCCCTGCTTCCACTCACCTCACTCTGCATCAGTTCACATAACTTCTTCCAGATTTCTCTGAAACCATCTTCTTCCTCACTATTCACAGCAAAATAACATTCTACCATATTCACATATCACAACTTGTCAGTCATTCCTCACTGATGAATACCTTTCCAGGTCTTCTCCTAAAAATAAGCTGCCATAAATACATTTTGTATGTATAGGACCTTTTGCCCTCATCTTGATATCCTTGGGGTATAGACCTAGCAGCAACACTGAGAGGACAAAGGTAGCTTTGAGAGATGGATAGTTGCAAATTGTTTTTTTTTCTCTCCCTCTCTCTCTGTTTCTCTTTCTCTGTGTCTCTACCTCCCCACCTTTTTGTTTCTGTCTCTTTGTCTCTGTGTCTCTCTATCTCTGTCTCTCTCCTCTCTCCCTCTCTCCCTTCCTCCCTTCTTCTCACCCCCTCACATACAGAAAAACAAAATCCCTATTAGAAACATGTGTAGTCAAACAAACAAAAAATCCCACATTGGAGCACTGGGCTTGGAATCAGGAAAACTCATCTTCCAGTTCAAATTGAACCTCAGAGGCTAGCTGTGTGACCCTGGGCAAGTCACTTAACCTCTGTTTGCCTCAATTTCCTCAATTATAAAATGAGTTTAATCATAATACCTACCTCCTAGTATTATTGAGGATAAATGAGATAATATTTGTAAGTATTACAAATATTAGTATATTTGTATATATGCTTAGTATAGTAACTGACATGTAGGCATTATTTAAATCCTTATTCCCTTCCCTTCCTCCAGTTATGGAGATAAGGCATTAAAAATGAAAAGTTAAATAAGAACAAGATTTAAATAGCCACTCAATAATGGAAGAGAATCCATAGCTCAGTACCTTATTAGTTGCCAAGTAATAGACATCCTAGTTTTGAAATTTGAAAGGATTGTAGAGATCATTTGGAATTTTGCCCAAATAACCTCATTTCACAGATGAAGAAACTCAGGAAAACAGAGGTCAAGTGCCTTGCCTACAAATCATACAGCTAGTAAGTGTCTGAGTCGAGATTCAAAGTCAGGGTTTTTTTGACTCAAAATCCAGCACTCATCACCTAGCTGCCTCCAAATCAAGAAGTATGGATATTCAGTGCTATAATATTTCAGAGGAGAGAAGCAATCTCTTTAGGTTAGAATTATCAGAGAAGTCTGTTATGACATGGGTCACCTATGATTTTTGAGAATGACATGATCCAAACCATGAGTTAGGAAAATTCTTCTGGTAGTATTATAGAGAGTAGTTGGAATGAGAGACTAAAGGCAGAGAGGTTTGAGATTAAGAAGCTAATACAATGATACAGTTAGGAGGTAATAATGAAGTAGGATGGTAAAATTAAGTGATATGAAAATTTTAAAAGAATGAATTGTGCAAAAAGCATTTCAAATTAATAATGGACAGGACTCTGTGACTGGTTGGATATATGATGGTTGAGGGCTGTGAGGAAGGGGAGGAATAAAAAAAATGATTTCATGTTCTGCAGTCTACATAGGTGGTTTTAGGGGTGTAAGTGCAAGCAAGGTGGGATTTTTGTTTTTTTTTTTTGGAGTTCAGTTTCCCAGGCTTAGGCTGAATTGTGAACATCTGAATGATTGATCGCCTTTGAACCCAAATAATTCACAGCTGTTCTGAGTCAAGTAGGTTTTGTGCCTTCTGGCTCTGAGTCAATCAGGGGCCAAGTCTTTGCTATATATTCTGGGAGGTTGGCATTTTGCTTTGGGGGTTCACTCATGAGAAGGATCTTTTGAATTCCTGATCGAGACTCTGAGTAGCCGTATGTTCAGAGACTCCTAACTTCTCAGATGTTGCCTGTGCTCCCTTGTTCCAGGGATACATGTAAAGTGTGGAGCAATATTGCTTTACTGAGACAGTTGGAGTTCTGTCTGTTGGTATTTATGTTAATTTCTCAGCTTGTATTTTCTTTGACTTTCAGGGTGCTGAACTAGTGAATTAAAAGTAGGATTAACCCCTTTTTTGAGCAGTCTTTCTTTTTAAAATCAGATCAAAGTACCTGTGCTAGCAGGCCATTTTTGGGTGTGATAGGGTGTCTGCTATTACAAGGGGAAAGATAATAAATTCCATTTTAAATATGTTTAATTTGGGATGATGGTGGGACATATAATCAGGAAGCAGTTGGAAATGTGAGACTGTATCTCAGGGGAACTAACTGGTCATCAGTATCAAATGTTATGAAGACTTCAAGGAGTATGAGTTTTCAAAGGAAGTTGGTGGTGATAATAATGGAGATACCTGAGTAGTATAAGTTCACAAAATGCTTAGGTATTTCCATCCTAAGAATATGCCTTGCAAGCTGTTAAATTATCACAAAAAGTTCTTCAGACAGGTTGAAAGCTAGCATCACTCTTGGAAAAGTACTGGTTACCATAGAGGCAAAGGAATAGTTTTTGTGAAGGAACTGGCGAGTGCCTTGCTACTTGTAAGTGGACCTCTGACCATCAACTATCCTCTGTGAAGGATCATTCAGAGATTTGTCATTGTCGGTTTCACCAAGGTCAAACTTTTGGAGCATAAAAATTCCAAATTATCTTACTGATACTTCAGCAAGAGGAGGCTATATGAGCCTAGACACAAGGATGGAGAATTTCAGTTCATTAAAAGGGAAATAAAAGATTACAGAAAAGCATGAGATATAAAAAAGCAGACTCTCAGGTCTTGCCAAACATCAAGAAGTTTCCTCAACTCCATGGTTACCTATGTTTCTCATTTCTCCCAAATTGGTGCTTTTTTTTAGGTTTTTATTGATGTCTTTTGGCTTGTACATCACCATATTTCCCCTCCCAGGGATATCTCATAAAATAATTTTTTTGAAAGACAAAAAAAAAAGAAAAAGAAGGAAAAACCAGCGTAACTGATTGACACATTGAAAAAAATACACTAAATATACACTTGTGAATCTCCCATCTCTGCAAAATCTTGGAACGGGGGTGTTTGCTCATATCTCTTCTTTTGAGTCATAATTGTTCCTTACGGTTTTGTAGCATTCATTTTTGTATATTTTGTAATGGTTATTCTTTCCATGTGCACTGTTGTACTCAAGTTATTGTTTTCTTGGCTCTGTTTACTTTATTTTATATCAGTTCATGCAGATTTTTCCTTGCTTCTCTATATTCATCACTTCAATTATTTCTTGCAACATAGTATGATAGTTCATTGCATTTGTGTACAATGATTTATTTAGCCATTCCCTAATTAATGGGCATCTACTCTGTTTCCAATTCTTTTCTAACAAGAAAAGTTTTGCTATAAATATTTTGGTGTATATGAAAACTTGCTTCATATCCATGACCTCTTTTGAGTATGACTACTAATGGAATTTAAGTCAAAGAGTTTGGACATATTCATCATATTATCTGTGTAATTCCAAATTGCTTTCCAAAATGCTTGTATTGATTCACTGCTCCACCAATTCTTCACTAGTTTTCCTTTCTTTGAACAATCTTTTTCAACTTTTACTATCACCATCTTTTTTTTTTTTTTATCTTTGCCAATTTACTGGGTGAGAGGTAAAATCTTACAGTTATTTTGATTTTCATTTCTCTTACTTTTAGTGATTTGGATCATTCTTTCATATCTTTAAAAAAGAGACAGAGAGAGAGGGGGGAAGAGAGAGAGGGGGGAGGAGAAAGAGAGAGAGAAAGAGAGAGAGAGAGAGAGAGAGAGAGAGAGAGAGAGAGAGAGAGAGAGAGAGAGAGAGAGAGAGAGAGAGAATAAAATAAAATTTTACTTGCTGATTAGGAGGTCACTGGTGACTTGAGAGAACAGTTTTAGTGGAGTGGTAGAATCAAAAGAGCATTTAATGTGAGAGTGAGTGTTAAGGAAATATATTCTGTAGTTATAACTATTTATTCCAGCTATTTTAGCCGAGACAAATGAATGCATTTCTCTTTTGTTTGGTTTTGACCAAAAAAGAGATCTGAAGGTTCAGCTAGGTGATGCAGTGAATAGAGCACCAGCCCTGGAGTCAGGAGGATGTGAGTTCAAATCTGACCTCACACACTTGTCACTTACTAGCTGTGTGACCTTGGGCAAGTCACTTAGCCCTAATTGCTTTGCCTTTCCCCCTCCAAAAAAAAAAAAGAGAGATCTGTGAATATTTGTATGCTAATGGGAAGGAGCCAGTTGAGAAGGAAAGATTAAAGATGCAATTGGAAAGCAGGAATATTTGAGGGAGGAGGTTCCTTGATAATACTCTTTGTGTTTTATCCTATGAAGGAAAATAACTAAGGTGCAGGTTCTGTTGACAGAGGGCACACTGGGCATGGCTAAAGCATCTGAGAATGTACTTTGTGGTCTCTTGAAGAAATCAAGCTATGAAGTGCATAGTAAAGGCTTATTAAGTTTCTCATAGTCATTAGTTGGAACACATTCTATTTGGGTTTATAATGAGTTTGACATATGATTCTTTTAACTGAGGTGGGAATTAGATAGTAGAATGGAGCATATTCTACCACAAAGCAATCTATTTGGGAATGATATTGTCCTTTTGACTGATGAGACTTTAGTTGTTGGTCTGGTTTAGGTTACTATGTTGTTCACCGACTGTTCTGTAAGGATAATGGGAAAAGGTAGAATGCTTTGTTAAAGTTTGGATTGGATTCTATTGCAAATGCTCAGTGAACAATTCTCCCTCTTCCATGAAAGTTTCCTTTTCTCAGAGGGTTCAAGAAGCTTAGGGTGCTAAGGCAATGGATCAGAGATGTAATTTTTGGTAATAAACCCCGCGATGAGAAAGGGGCACAATTGGTGGTTTGGGTGAAAAGCAATTGGCTGAAGTCATCTACTTGTTTCATACCATCATAACTGTTGATGACATCAATATCGTCTCATCCCTTCTGGAATGGGAACTTCCACTGAGGAAAATTCTAAACTCTTGGTTTTGTTACTCTTAGCTTCCTGGGCAAATCTTCAACATTTTCTCTTTATGTCTTCCATATATGCTTCAAAGGTGACAACTGGAGAAAACGGATAATTGAATGCTGTCTGTCCATTTATTTTAAAAAATCCCATATTGAATAATGTATCACCTAAATATCTCCATCTTAAAATTCATACACAATTCATCTTGGAAAACAAAGGGGCCCCAGGATCCTGTTGGTATTTGTAATGTGTATATTTGCTTGCTATCAGCAAAAATTCCAATTCTCTTAAGATTTCACTTGTGACTTTGCGTATTACATTTTCTGGAACTCGAGTATGTCCCAAGGAGAACAAAAACTGTGTAAGTTAAATATTGGGCCATTGTGACTGAGCTTAGCAGCAACCCCAAGTGGAATATGAGTGCAAAGCAGCTGCTTTGCTGAATTGCATAAATGCATCTTCAGAGTGACTGAAGCCCATTAATTTACCAATTTGCTAGCATTTTCCAGTAATAACAGGAATAATAATTCATAATTAGGGGAGGACTAGTGAAGGATTTTGTTTGAGCTTGTTACAAAACCCCCTCAAAACCCAACCCAGTTTCCCCTTTTCTCCATTACTAATTTGAAATAATTTTCACTTCTTTCCACCTGGGAAGGAGAAGCTTGATATAAAAAGGGTGAGTTTGCTTTAAGATAAAATAAGTATAATTTTCTTTTAATGGGCTCCCCAGAGAGAGTTGGCTTACAATGGAGGTCAATTAATAGACAATCAACTTTTTCTTCTAGTTTCCCATTCTTTAAGAATGACTAGGCCTTTCCCTGTCAGGCTTTGATTTGGTGTTTCAATCTGTATTGATGTCAGAGTGACAGGGGTACAATTTCTGGCTTAGTGGGGACAAGCAATGGGCGAGGCCCTTTTCTGTTTCACAGAGAAGAATAGTTCTAGTACCTCAGTGTGTCAAAAGAAGTCAAGTGGGCAGGGCCCTCATTAGCCCACGGAGGAGTTGCAATTCTAACCTTCTTGCTTTGTTTGAAACTTGAGAATGGTGGCAATCAGAGCTCTGAAGGTGGCAGTAATTAAGCTCTTGTGTATTGTCACTGCAAGCTTTTCCGGGGCAAGTTGTGAGAGAATTGTTGTGACCCGTGGGTGGTGTGGCTGAGAGGAAGCTGGGAATTTGCAGGAGAGTCATCTCACTAACTGCAAATGTGCACAGTGCCATCAAAGACTAAAACATCCTGGGAATCTATCTAATCTTAACTTTAATGGAGATAATTTGAGAAAACTAAGCTACCCAAGAGCACATTCCCTTACTGTTTTCCACTGCCTCCACCCAATTAACTTATCATTTTTTATAGCAGAAGTGACTTGTTTTAACAGAGAACAAGTTTATGTGGTGGGAGAGAGGAGAAAACAGCACTTTTAGGTTCACTGTATGGGACCTCGGAGATGATCTTATTCATTTTACACTTGAGAAAACTGAGGCCCCAAAAGTTTAAATCGTTTCCCCCAAGGAAACCATAGGTAGACAGAACATAGACAGAACTGAGATTAGAATTCTTATCTTCTTCCTTCAAGACTATAGCATGTTGCCTTTTGTGAATATGCATGAACCTTGATTAGGGGAGCAAGAGTAAGGGGGAGCAGGAAGAGCTGTTCATCTCTTCCACTTGTGTAGCACCAAGTGACCAACTTTATTTAAAATCAAGTACAGGGATGAAAGGAATTTTAGACTTACAAAGGGCCTCTGGAGTAACCAGAATGAAGAATATTGTAGATAAAGTAGATAGCCACCTACATGTGTCTTGAGAAGCATGGATTAAGTCCCAAATATTCAGAGCTGAAAGTACTTCTTATCTTGGGATTCAACCAAGGAATCTGTGAACAGATTTCAGAGGATCTGTGAACATGGGTAGGAAAAGCAATTACATCTTTATTTCCATTTAATTGTTTCCTTTGTAATCTATCCTTTGTAATTCTATACATTTTATTGTATATATTTAAAAACATTATCCTGAAAAGGGTCTGTAGGTTTCGCTAGATTGTCAAAGGGGTCCTTGATACAAAAAAGGTAAAGAACTTCTGATCTAGAACAATCTAGTTGTTTTACATGTAGGAAAACTGAGGCCCAGAAAGTTAAAGAGACTTGCTCAGGGTCATATAGCTAGCAAATAGTACCAACAAGAGTTGATCCCAGGTACTTTGACTCTAAATCCTTTCTGTTTTGACTTTCTTCTTGCCCACCTTCCTAGTCCCATTTTTCTAGCCTTATCCCACACTATGCCTCTTGATAAACTCAATGATTCAAATAAAAATCCATGAACACTCTGCCGTGTTTCCCCCCCCCCACCCCCTCCATTTATCAAGGATGCAGATTCCCAATTACAGCTCTGGTGGTTGGAAAGCCATATGAGTTGGGGCTGCTGAATAATTATATAATTAACTGTTTGGCTTTAATTATAATTACTGATTGATCCAAGCCTGCTTGTATGATGCCTTGGGGCAGTCAGTTTCATAACAGTGGTGACACACAGATAGCTAAGCTCTTCTGGCCTACCTACCTGCTGGCTAATCAACGCCTTGGGGTCCAGTGAGCTGCACCCAGCCTGTTGGCTGTGTGTTGGATGCCTGGAAGGTAGGAATATTATGGGATGCAACACAGGATAATGCTTGAGGGAAAGAGAAGATTGGAAGTATGGAGGGGAGAGTCATTGAACTGGGAGCAGGGAGGATATGAATGCTGAACTTGGCCAACCTTGAAGTTTTGCCTTGGGTCTGGTCTGGTTGCTATGATTATCTTGTCTAAGCAGATGCCACTCAGGGCATAATTATAGTAACTGTGCACATTCATATAGCAATAGTATATTACTATATATATATATTTACTATATATAAAAGCATAGTAGTAAGCACACTGATTCTAGGGTCAGAAGGCTTGGCTTCAAATCCTCCTTAATACTTGTGTGGTCTTTGGCAAGTTACTTTCAGGACCTCAGTTTCCTCATCTACAAAATGAGGGAAGCTTGACTAGGTCACCTCTGAGGTCTCTCCCAGCTCTAGATCTCTGGTCCTATATCTTCATAGCTTACGTAGTACTTTCTAACAATGATCCTGAATAGGACACATTATCCCATTTACAGATGAGGGACCTGAGGCTGAGGAGGATTGAATTACTTGCTCACAACCACTCAGTTTGTAAATGGTAGAGCTGGGGCTCAAAACCAGACCTGTACACCAGTGTGTAATTATAAGGGGTTAAGCATGAAAGTGATACACACTTCTGAGAGTAGATGACCTATTGTAATCCATGGAGAAATCTGGAGTTTCCTTCTGTTGGGGAGTGGAGAACAGATGTCTCCAGTAATATAGAAGTGATACTAGTTGGAGTTTTCTTGCTCGAAGATAACTCTGGTGTGGTTCCTAGACCTATCATTTGCCCCTGAAAGTAAGAGTAGATTATGGGCCATTTGGGACCTGATCTGGTTGTTGTGGTTACCTTTTCCAAGCAGATGACACTTGAGTTATAATTATAATAATAGCTCCCATTTGTATAGTAGCGATGGCACAGTAGAAAGCATGCTGACCATCAGGGGAAGGGCCATTGTCCCCCCCCCCCCCCAACAAAGATGACATGATGATGTTTAGTGCTCTTGCTTAGCCTCCCCTAAATTCTTTCCTTATTTCTTATTTATTCTCCCAGTTGCCTTGGACAAGTCATTTAAACTTTATTAGTCTCAGTTTCAACCACTCAGTTAAGAAGCATTTGTTAAGTGCTATATATATGCTAGGCCCTATGCTAAAGGAATAGGGAAAAAAAACAGACCCAGCCATCAGGGGGGTTACATTCTAATTGGGAAGACAACATATATATCACATGCAAGATGAATGTAGAATATAATTTCAAAGGAGATGGCATTATCATCCTGGGGTACCAAAAAAGGACTCCTGGAGGAGGTGACCCTTGAGCTGAGTTTTAAAGTATTTTTTAGTTCAATCTCATTTATAGAATGAGGAGGTTGGACTAGATGACCTCCAAGCCCCTTCCACCTCTACATTTATTGTCTGCTGTAAACATGTTCATGTTTTTAAGTTCTTTTTCATTTGGATGATTACCTTCTTTTCCACATCTTTCTGTGGGCAGTTGAAGAAACGGTGTTTGGAGAACATTTGATTAATGTTCAGTAACAAGTGTAGGAGTTTGTGTTACTTAGGCTGATGCTAACCTATTTTTATTAGTGTCAAAAATGTATTGGGGAAATGTAAGCAACTAGAATCTTATAATAATTGAAATAAATTAGATTCAATTAAAATTGTTTTTTTTTTAAATAAAACATCCAGAAATTACATAAACCAAATTTGCCTGTGACTTTCAGAAAGAGAACAAAGAATCTGTAAGAAAACAATTTACAGAACCCTCATTAGTCCACAAGCATCTACTGAAATTCTGCCTCCAGTCCTCTAATGATCCATGAAACTTGAATTCAATAAAAAATGATTTACCTGTCAAGCAGTGGAACTGGGCAGACTTTTGCTTATTTGCTCTACTATTATGTTTTTTTGAGGCTGATTGTGTAAGTAATATTTGTTTTTACTGAAGCTCAGAAAGGATTTTCATGGAAATGGTATTTTGACTTAGTGAAGTGGTATTGACCTCACTTTTCCTCCCTCTCCCCTACATTCTGGTGTGGCTTTCCCCCAGTGATATCACATCCACCTTGAAACTGATAGCAGCAACTTACTGGACATGGATAATGTGTTGGCTACTCTGGGGAATTTGGAGAGCTCGTACATTAGACTCACTTTCCAATCCATTAATTCTGTTGTTCTATGCCTGTTGGGAACTCTGTTGCTGCTTGTAAGAATAACAGATCACTGCTGATGCTTTCAGCATCTGTTACCCGGGGCAGCTGCTTTGCAGACACAGTGTCTGCTACGTATTTCCTTTTTTTCCTTTTTAATTGTGGCTAAACTTTTAAGATCAACTCAAGGTGGGTGGATTATTGTCAGTCGTGGTACAGATACTCTCTTCTTGAATATGAGGACTGTGTGGTTCTGAATGGGAGTAGCTCACCTTACTGGTTCTTACAGGAGTTCTGGTTTGCTTTTGTGATGGGGGAAGGAGCTGGCCACACTGGCTATGCTCAGAATTTTGCAAATCCTTCCAGTTTTGGGCAGTGCGTAAGTTGTCCTTGGCTTCCTGGCCCATGCCTGCTTGTTTTCTTTCCTCCTGGTTAAGTTTACTGAAAGATGAGCTCTGTAGAGCTATCTGCACATCCATTGTTGGGAAAGCTCTCAGTTCAGCACTATTCCTCACTAACCGGTACCTTGCTCTGTTGCTGCTGCACTTGGAACACTTGGAAGATAGTCTAGGTGGCTTACATTCTATGCATTCTTTCCCTTAAAATAGAGCTAATATCATCTTTGGACAGTTACTCTAAGACTTAATTCTAGAAGGTTCTGGTCTGTATTTTTGCACCTCTATTATTGAGCCTGGAATCTTAAAGATAGAGTAAAGCCCTCCATTATAGATAAGACCTGTGCATGTTGCATTATATAATCAAACCCTTCTGTAACAATTCCATGCCAGATTCTTCACCTTTTAGAAAGATTTCCTGAGTAGAGTTCAGAATGGCAGAAACTGAGGAGGGGAGGGGGCGTACTTATTTAAAAAGCAACGAGAGCTGAAATGATAAAAAGAACAGAGCTATCACTTTTCCCAGGGCACTGACATGTTGGGAGAGGTGCATTTCCTCCCTCTGTGTCAGTGAAGAGATTGCTTGCCTTGCACCTCTCATTTCATGTTTCTTCACAGGTCTGTGCTTTGTGTGGCACGAGTCTTCATCTTTCCCTAGCTCCAGTCTATCAGCCCTAACATTGCATTTCTATGGTGCACCTCATCCAGCATCCATTTTCTCTTCTCTTCAACTCCCAGGGGGTACAAGAGGACTGTTTAGAAGATTAATTGTTCTCATTCATTGAATAACTTCTGCATTGTTGGCTTGCTCGACCCTTTCCCTAAACTCTGCTCAACCATTCCTTGCTTCCCCTTCCAGATGAACGAATTCCTATTTACAGCTTTAAGCATGAGTATTATGACTAAATATTGGAAAGTATAACTATATATTCCTCTTCAGCCATGGCTCTGTCTGATAGGGACAGATGTAGCCTATATCTGGATACCTTTGAACCTCAAGATAGCATCTTGTTTTAAATAATAGATATGTTTGTTATGGCCAGATCATCTCCAAATCTTTCCTTTGGTGCCTGAGAATATGATCATCCCCCATGTTTCAAATGGCAGAAGTTATATGTCAGTTTTTCTGCTGAAAGCAATGATGTCTAGTGTATACTAGACATGAAATGGTAGAGAACAATTTGGTGAATGGAAGGATATAGAATCACATAGACATGACATGTCTTAGAAATTTCACTGAATAAACTAGATTTTGTTAAAATCAGCACCAGAAGAATATATTAAGGAAAATATTTGTTGCCCTAACAGGTTGATCCATCAGCTATGTTGATTAGATTGGAATATTCCACTATATGAAGAGAAGGTAAAAGCCATAGAGGCATTGTGTGTATTGAATTTAGCTTTATTCAAATTGGCTGTCAAATTTTGTGTCTAAAGGAGTGCATTTTACAATGACAATCAGTAGCATTAAAATATATTTGACATTCAAAGCACTTCATAACCTGTTCTCTCCATTTCTAGCTTTCTTACACTTCACATCCACCCTACCCCTATCCCCACCTCTCCCATGTATTCTGTGATTTAGTGCCACTAGAATCCTTACTGTTGCTCAAACAAGAAGTTCCATTTCCTAATTGAGCATTTTGACTGGCTGTCCCCCATGCCTAGAATGCTAGCTAGAATTCTCCCTCTTCATTTCTGCCCCCTGACTTTCCTGGCTTCCTTCAAGTTGCAGTTAAAATCTCACCTTTCCATACTTTCCAATACATCTTAATTCTAGTGCCTTCTCTTCATTGGTTATTTCAAATGTATTCTGTATTTGGCTTGTTGTCTGCATATTGTCTCCCCCATTAGACTATGCTCTCCTTGAGGGCAGGAACTGTCTTTGGTCTTTCTTTGTATCCCCAGTACTTATTATAGTGCCTGAAACTTAAGTGTGTTATATCTGTGTGTGTGTGTTATATGTGTACATATATGACTGGATGGGCTGATTTCTTTTTTGTTGCTAAAACCAAAGATCAAACTGGTTTAATTATTTTATAACATAGGATTTCATAGAAGATAACTTTTTCCTCCCTCCCTCCCTCCCTCCCTTCCTTCCTTCCTTCCTTCCTTCCTTCCTTCCTTCCTTCCTTCCTCCCTTCCTTCCTTCCTTCCTTCCTTCCTTCCCTCCTCCTCTTCTCCCCTCCTCCCCTCTTTCTTTCCATTGTATAATTGAATTATATAGTTAGATTTGTGTTTTAGGAAGATAATTTTGACAGTGGAGTAGAGGATGGTTAAGACTTCAATGAGAACAACTGGAAAATGTACAGTGACTGGATTTTGAATTAGAGGACTGAGATGGAAATCCCATATCTGTCACTTTCTGTGTGATGATTAATGAATTACTTAACCTCTCTTGGACTTAGTTTCCCTACCTATAAAATGAGGGAGCTGGGCTAAATATTTTCTAAGCACCTGTCCTTTCCAGCACTGGAACTATGATCCCATGAAAACAACCTGGTTACATGAAAACGTTGTTATAAAATTGCTCCACGATAGTAAAATATGTGTATATGCACTCTGAACAGCCACAGAAGAAAGGTGGTAGGTATATGGTGTTGGGGAGAATAAAACAGTAACTACTACCTTTAGTTAGCAATAATTTACTTAGTTATAGTTTATTATTTTAGGCTATTAGAGTTGGAAGAGACCTTAGGAAATCATATTAAACACTTTTCTATTGGTTGTCTCCTCCCTTAAAATGTGAGCTCCTTGAGAGCAAGTATTGCCATGCCTTTCTATTTATCTCTCTAGTACAGTGCTTTGCACATAGTAGGAGCTTCATAATAAGTGCTTAGTAATCATTTCCTTCATTCATCACCTAGTCCAGTGCCTTATTTTTATAAATGAAGAAGCTAAAAATCAAAGAAAGGAAGTCATTTATCCCAGTTCACTCTTAGTGGCATAGCTACAACTTGACTTACCAACTGCTCTCTATTATTACAGCATGATGTAAATAAATATATAGAAAATATATTTTGTATAGGATGTATATGAAAATATGTGAAAAAAAAACAGGAGAAAATAAGTTGGTTTCATAGTAACTCAGTAGCTTCCTAATGTGAAGTCAGTAAAGAAATTGATCTGGTTGGAGAAGAAAGGATTTGTTATAGGGTAGCAAGAGATGAAATTGGGAGGAGATGGGAAGAGTTGCTAACACTCCCAAGCCTCAGTTTATCTTCAAAATTTAGACTTGGCATAAATGAACAGAAAGCCAGTCATTACAGGATCTTAAATGATCAATCAACCAATACTTAAGAAGCCTCTAGCAGTATGCTAAGTGATGTAGTACAGAGGGTTATAGAACATCAATCCTGTACTCAAAAAAGTAATAATTTAGTTGGGAGAATAAAGTATAAACAGAGGAACATTAATTTCAAAACTAGTAAAGGATTATAAATTGTTGGACCATGAGATCATAGATTCAGAGTGGTAAGGGACCATAGACATTATTTAGTTCAACCCTCTCTTTTTTATTTAACAAATTTTGATATATTATCTAAATTTTTCCTGCCCTCCTCCTGTATAGTCATCCTATCTAATGAAAATTTTTAAAGAAAAAATAAAAAGTAAAGGAAATAAAAAAATAATAAATACATGGGAAAAGTCTGAGAATATATGCCATGTCCAACACTTGTGGACTTCCCTCCTCACCAAAGGAGTGACATGGGAATGTCTTCTCATTTTTATTTAGGGCCATGCTTGCTTTATGTAATTTTTCACCATTCAGTTTTTATTATTTTGTGGTGGTTGTTCTTTCCATTTATATTTTTCAGACATGTTTTCTTGGGTCTGCTTATTACTTATTGTATCAGTTCATATTAATTATTCCATGTTCTTCTGCATTCATCATGTTCATGATTTCTTATAGTACTGTAATATTCAGTTATAGTCATGAATCACAATGTGTTCAGGCATTTCCCAATTGATGGACATCTACTCCCCCCCCCCATTTTTTTGTTATCATGTATTCTGCTATGAATATTTTGGTGTATATAGGGACTTTCTTTTTATTAATGACCTCCATGGAGTATATGTCTAGTATTTCAATCCCTGTATCACTCAGGGCATAGAAAATATAATCAATTTATTTGTAGAAATTGAAATATTTTTTCCAAAATGGTTATATTTATTCTCAGATCTACCAACAATGCACTGGTATATATTATTATCTAACTACAACCCCTTCCAACATTGACTATTCTGATCTTCTATCATCTTGTCTAATTGATTGGGTGTGTGATAAAACTGCAATGTGTTTTGATTTTAATTTCTCATATTATTAGTTATTTGGAACATTTTTAAATATGGGTCTCTTTTTGTGAGAATTATTTTTAATATCCTTTGACACTTGTCTATTGGAGAATTACTATTAATTATATATATGTAACAGATGCTGATTATTATATATCTTAGATAACAAACCTTTATCTGAGAAATTTGTTATAAAGATTTTCCCCATTCTATTGTTTACCCTTATCTTAGATGTGCAAATTTTGTTCGTCCATCAAATTTTCAAATTCATGTAATTAAAATAAATAGTTTATCTTTTATAATTGCCTGTATCTTTTGTTTAGTTGAAAATCTCTTACCTATAGCTGTGAAAGGCATATAAACTTCTATCTAATTTTTATGGTGTGCTTTTTAATATTAAAGTCACATCTTTTTGAATTGATTATGACATATGACATAGGTAATTTTTCTAAGCCCATTTTCTGCCAGACCAACCCTCTTATTTTATAGATAAAGATCTAAAGCTTAGATAGGCTCAAGGCCATGCAGGTAGTAAGTAGAAGAGGTGAGATTTTAACCTAGATCCTTATAGTCCAAATCTAGTAGTGTTTCCTCCATAACATGCTGCAGCGAAGGAACCATTCCCCCTTTAGTCATTCATTCCTTGGGGTTAAGCATTGACCTGTCCAGATACCTTTAAATAATAATAAGGAAATGACTTTATGGGCGGGGAATTAATTGTATATCTTCATAATGTAAAAAAGGAGAAAATAAGGTTCCCCTGTGTGTGTGTGTGTGTGTGTGTGTGTGTTAGGGGATGGAGGTGGGGTGGAGATGTTGGGGCCACTTGATGCTGAAAGGTCAGAAGGAAGGATGAAAAGGGAGTGGGGAAATGGGGACACAAAGATTAATGGCCAACTTTGGATTTTTCTGAGGACCAGTCCTGCTCTTCACAGCTTTTGTGTCTGTTTTGTACTTTAGGATAAACTTGTGGAAAAGGAAGACAAGAAAAGAAAATCAAATGAAATTTGATTCTCACATTGTATTCTTGGAGACAAATAATTTGTGTGACCCAGGGTCCACTTGTAATTCCATCCTGAATGATTTCTCGTTTTCCTTTTCAAAAACATTTCAGTGGCCAAGTAAATGAGCTCTTTGAAGGGGGCCGCTGCTGCCTGGCCTCAGTTCTGCAGTTAAGTGTAACTTCAGCACAATTCTAATTACAAAGCTCATTTTCCCCATTGGCTTGAAACTAGTCAAATAAGATCACTGCCTGGGTGCAATTCTTAACTGGTCTCAACCCTATTGTATTTCCTTTTTTCTTTTCTTTAACACACAAATGTCTTTTAAAAAGAGGAATTTAATTTTGCAGATCACTGGTTCATAATGTGTATTAAGACCTCTTGTTGTGTTATTGTGATGTCCTTCTTCTGTAAAGCTGATGCTTTTGACTCATTGTCAGGACCTAGAATTGTTTTTCTTGGAGTAAGGATGGCTTTGTTACTGAAGGGGTAGATTCTGATCACCGTTGACTTCAGAAGGTCAGTATTTGCCTGTATGTATCATAACTTACTGCTGCTTTGGATTTTTACGTAAATATATAACTTTGGTAGTTTTTTATTGCTGGTTTTTTGGATGTTTGAGTGGAATTATGGTTAGCAGAAGAAGCACTCAACAGGAAATCACAAGCTTTGGGTTCCAATTCCAACTGCTACTCCTAACTTAGCTGTTTAGTTTTTTTCACTTATAAAATGAGACTGAGCTAGATGACCCTTAAGTCATCTTCCTTCCAGTTTTATGATTCTATGTTACACAATAAGTTGTTAGTAAATGCTCATTGATTGACTTACAACTAATTAACTTTATAAACTAATTAATGCTAAAAGTCACAAGATGGTAGTTAGGAGTGGAAGGGACCTTATGCATCATTGCTTCCAATTTCCTAATTTTAAAGATGAGAAAACCAAGAACCAGAGAAGTTACATGAGCAGACATAGTAGCGTCTTCTGTGTCTTCATCCAGATAAAGATAGTAAGTAGGATTGGGTCAATGACATGGCCTTGTGGCCTACTACTAAAGACCTTTCTCTAGTCAAGTACTGACACATTCGTCAAAATTCTTTGCCCATGGGTATCGAATGATCTATAACTTCACTTAATTATATATTATCAAATAATCAATATTTCTTTATCCATAGGATATCATAACAGACTTCACGATAGTGTTACTGTTTTCTTCTTTTCCCAGAAATGTTTGAAAGCATAATTCTGGCCATCTCACTCCCCTGCTCAAGAAACTTCTTATTACCAGTAAAAAAAAATACAAAATCTTCCATTTGTCATTTAAAATCCTTCCTAATCTAGTTGTAGCTTAACTTTCCTGACCTGTCACATTTTTCTCCAAGCACTCTACATTCCAGTCAAACTGGTCAACTTTTTCTTCAAATGAATCATTCACTCTCCCACCTTTGTACCTTTACACTCCCTCCTCACTTCTTTCTCTTAAAATTTCTGACTTCTTTCAAGGTTTAGTTCATGATCTCAGGTGTTAGTCCCCTCTCCTTCAAACAATCAAGTATATACTTATCTGTTCACCCTTTGTACCATCCCAAGGAAATGGAGTCTCATTGAAATTCGGCACAGTTTTTTTATATTATCTTTGTAATCCTCAGTTCCCAGACTATGTCTTATATTCAGAACTTACTGAATGTTGTTGGATTGGTTTCATGAAAAAAAGCATCTCATCCTAAAAGAATTAATTTTGAAGTATAAGACTTTCATACTCTGAAAGATAGCTGTGGAGAACATTAATTTTTAAGAGGAAAAATTTGTGGTATCCCTCAAATAATATAATGTAGGAGGTTGACTAATCCACCTATATAATTAGAGCTGGTCCTTTTGGAGAACTATGACCAGGTTCTCTGTTTTTCTTTTAAGTGCCCCATTTTATCCTTCTACTTAATTACACTTGATTCCAATGAATTAAATGCCATAAAAGATAATTTTTCATCCCATTATGCTTTGTCAAAGTATCTAGGTATAATGAAGCAGAGAATTTGATCATTAATATATTCCCATAAAAACATGAAACTTGTTGCCCTTCATACATGAAGATGACTCTACTGATGCCATTAGGTTTGAAGGAATTACTGAAATGACAGGACATTGATAACCTGGAATACATTTAGAGGAAGGTAGCCAGGATGTTAGTGGGTGGATGGGTAGTGGAATGAAAGCTATACCATAAAGACTCATAATAGCTATCTTAAAGTTTTTGAATGGCTATTATGTGGAAGAGGGATTATATTTGTCTTTCTTGGCTATAGACATCAGAACTTGTTGATCTCTAAGCAGAAGTTGCTGGGGGTCAGATTTCTACTAATTTTAAAGCAAATGTTTTCTAACAATCGGAGTTGTCCAAAAGTATAATGGGTTGCTTTAATAGAGTGAGTTCCCTTGCCCTGGAGGACTTCAGATGGAATTCTGTATTGGTCAAGAATGTTATCAAAAAGGATTTTTCCTCAAACACATGTTGGATTAGATGATCTCTGAGGCTCTTTTCAATTCTGAGGTTCTGTGTTTTTACTTAAGACCTAAGAAGTGATTCACAGGCATTTCTTAACAATCAGAGCCATCTCAAAGTGAAATAAATTCCCCATCATTGAAGGTCTTCAAATGTGGGCATTTGGTCAGGAATGTTATTAAAAGGGTGATTCTGCTGAGGACCCAAGAAATGATGCACAAATACCCTTATTCCATCTACCTTCAGTACCCTATGTCTGATAATGGCACTGACTGTTTATCAATGTCTATTGCCATCTTTGGGGCCATTTGAGTGAATCAGTAGTTGGCAGGCATGATAATCTTCCAGGCACTTACCTTTAAGGTTAGTGATGTATCCTACCTATGCCCAACTTGCTGTAACAACCCATTATCATAACCATTAGGGGTTTGACTTAGATTCTAAATCTTTAATGAGAAGGCTCTAATGTTACAAAATAGGCATTGTAAGGGGCTCCCTTTGTCAGTGATTTCTGTAAAATATTTGGGTACCTCGGGAGGGGAAGTATCAGTTAAAGCAGGGAAGAAGCACACTTCTAGGCTTGGGAAATAAAAAAAATTAATAATGTGAGTTAAGGCAGAAATAAGAGGCAAAAGAAACTCATAAGTGATGCCATTTTCCCTTTTCCTTTATCTTCGAACTGTCAAATGTGGTTTTCAACAAGTCATTTTGCAACAAAAACATTGTCTTTGAAGATAAAATCAATTAATTGATAGGACTTTTTTGAGTATCAGGGTATTCAATAACAAATCTTGATTCATGCTGATCTTTATAATAGACTGGTATTCTCTCTCGCCTTTGGATTTGTTAGTTGCTTTTAATCTATGTTGTCATCCTCCTAGGTTCACCTCGTTCTCTTTCCCCCCTTTTCCTCTATCTTACCCCTCTCTTCCTTTATCCCTTCCCCACCCCTTTTCTCTCCCTCTCTCTCCCTCTCTCCCTCTCTCTCTCTCCCTCTCTCCCTC
>NW_027187325.1:6897532-6953957 GCF_028583685.1 Petaurus breviceps papuanus | reverse complement strand
CTCTCTCTCTCTCTCTCTCTCTCTCTCTCTCTCTCTCTCTCTCTCCTTTCTCTCACAATTCTTTTCAGCACGTCAGTGTAAGTTAAAACAGAACATTCAGACTGTCCCATTTCTCCATTTCACGATATTTATAATTAATTTCAACAATAGCAAACATTTATTAAGCATCTATTGTACATAGAGGTATGGTACGAGGTGCTGGGAATGTAATGATCAATATGCCATAGGAGTCATCTGAAGGAGTCCACAGTGGAAAAGGGTCAAGACACATAACTGTGATAATGAAAGCCGGGAGTGCTCAGGGCGGCCCCAAAACCGAACAATTTTTTTCCTTTGGTCAATCCTACCTTTTTAGGGATCTCTGTAGACATATAGAAGCATCCTGGTAGGGGTTACTCCACAGAGGGTAAGTATTAAGGGTCACGGGAGGGTTGACCGCCCCTCTCACAGTCTTGCACAATTTATGTAACTCCTGGTGCCAATGAAGGGCATATCTCACTCGCTACTCCTCATCCTCCTCCCCTTGGTCCAGAAACTCAGCATTAGTCAGGAATATTCTGTTCTTACTGAGAGGGATGAAGTAGGAGCACGGCATTGATCAGGAACTCTACCTCTGTCTAGGAGGCCTAGTTCGATTCCTCTGCTTATCCAGGAACTTCTGGTCGCTCAGCCTCTTCTGTTCTACAGCTCATGGCTTGGCTCAATTTTCATTGCTATGCCATCTTTGGGGCTATGTAGAATTTTGATATATATGTTTCCCTGGAAAGGGCCAACAGACTTCTTTCCAAGGGATGAGAACCCGTATCTATCCAGTTTCTTTCTATTCATTTCATCCCTCCCTCTCCCTGTCTCTCTTCCTCTCCCTGTCTCTCTTCCTCTCCCTGTCTCTCTTCCTTTCCCCCTCTCTCTCCTTCTCCCTTTCTCTGTCTCCCTCTCTCTCTCCTTCTACCTCTCCCTCTCCCTCTCCTTCCCCCCTCTCCCTCTCTCCCTCTTTTTCCCTCTCTCTCTCCCCCTCACTACCCCCATCTCTTCCTCCTCTAATTCTCATTTTAATGACCAAGGTCAATGGTATAACCCAGGCAGCCCAGAACTGACTGTGAGTGCATCATTCTTAATGTAATCTCAAAGGTCAACCTCTTCCCCTTCCCTCCCTCCAAGATGACTCCACAAACTATCAAAGAGAGGCAATGCTAGAAATAAGGTTTCACCCTTATTACTCTTGTTAAACATCAGAAGTGAATCTTATCTATGGTGTATAAACTTTGGTTTGTAGCACAGTAGGAAGAATATAGATTAATTATAGGAGAAACTTATGGTGAGTAAGAACTGAGGGAGATTGGAATGAATTCTAAAGTGTGCTTAATAGCATCTTTTTCTAGAGATCTGTACACTCAGGAGAGAATACCACATATGTGTGGGCATGACTTATACCAAGGAAGTCTTCCAGATGGCAAAGGGGCAAGTCTGAATCACCTTAGAATTCTTTTCCTATACTTATCAGTTTTTAGGAAAAACAAAACAAAACAGAACATCTTCAGCATCAGGTTTTAGCTCATTAGGTAGAAAGTTCTCATTAGGAGCCTGAGGGCCAGCAAGGAAAGAGTGATTATTAGTGTTCAGAGCTGATTGCTGGCAATTATTCTTAGTTGGGAGGGATCAATAAAGAGAAAAACAAACAGTTTTACGTGTTTTCTTTTGTGCAGGTGTTTGTAGAATGCTCCCTCAATTCTTTTTAGTAGAAGCATTCAAAATCAAACTTAATGCATCCATTGGAGTTTAGGTATAAAGCTATCACTGTGGCATGAAAGAAGAAAGATTTGTTAGTCAGGATTAGGACCAGTAGTCTAGGGATTTGGGAAGGAATGGAGGGATCATAAGTTTTCTATGGTCAGAGAGATGAAAGAAAGATCATGAGTCCATGAGATTTATTATGTCTGTAAACATCAGGTAGGATTGATATGAAGTTGGCTGGTTCCCAACTCTGTCATGGACTCTGATTTGATTCATGGTAACTTTTATTGATAATTTACCTATCTTGACTCATTTGTTTGAAATGGTTTGAAATATCTAAAGTTAATTTAGGCCAGAGTATTCCACACAGCCTGGCAAGGTAGCAGCATTGAATTGGAATAGTAATGAATGATAAATGAAAACAATAATGGTTGCACTCTTGGATGAGAACAATGTCCTTCCACTCTCCCTTCCAAAGCTATCTGGGACTTGTTCTGGGCCAGGCTTGACCCAGAATGGTACAGGGTCCAGGTTTAAGATTGGAATGAAAGAAGGCATCTGCAGAACATCTAGCAGTTAGCAAAAAAAGATGTCTGCTTAACAATAGCATAGAAAGCATATTTAGCAAAGATATTGCATCGATTCAGTTGGATGCATCTCCCATGGCCATACATAGGTCATGGTGGTACGCCTGGTCTTTAGAATATGTCAAGGCTGAGGAGCCCCCACTTCCTCAGTTGTATGTGCTGGGAAGTGACCAGGATCTATGATAATATTTTGAACCTTAGTCACCTGGATCAGATGTTTCTCTAAGATAGATTAATTGACTTTTAGGGAAAAAAAACTAGCCTAGCTTATATGGTGGAGATGTTCATTACTCTCATGACAAATACTCAGATCCTCTCTCAAGCTACCCTGTATGGGTGGCACCCAGGGGTTGAAGATTTCATTGAAGATTCCTGGCTGCCTCCCCCATTCTCATCCCTGTGTACATGGTTTGCAACTAGTTTCTGTTTTACATCTCCCATTTGGGTCCTGGCTTGGACTATTTGTCAACTTTTGGCAGTTGGATTGTATCTCTTCACTTTGCTTCATTGGGTTAACGCAGGCAGTGACCTCCATTCCTTTTCCATAGTTTCTCTATCCTTTAAGAAGGAAACAGCTCCTTCTAGCTGTTGATTCTTGTCTCCAAAGAGAATCAAGGGCAAAATTCCTTGGTTGATGGTGGTTAAAAAAAAGTGTCCTCTTCTGACTCCAACTTATGTATCTAGCCTTTCTCCCTCCCTTTGCTTTTAAAAATAAATCTTATTTTATTGGTCTTTTGTTTTTACATCACATTCATTTCTGAATATATCCTTTCCCCCTCTCTTATCCAGTCAGCCGTCCCTTGTAATAAAGAGTAAAATACAACAGTTCAGCAAAACTAACCATGCATCAACTGTGTTTGACAGCACATGCAATATTCCATATCCATAGTTGCTTAATTTTGCAGTGAAGGAACATTTTCTCAACTTTTCTGTATCTCTTTTTCTTTTTAGATTCTCTCTCTCTCTCTCTCTCTCTCTCTGTGTCTCTCTCTGTATACACACACACACACACACACATACATATATAAAACAGGTGACAATTCAAGGCCAGGGTCCTAGATGAGGAGGGGAGTTTAAGTTTCAAAGGTCGTTTTAAACAATAACCCATAGGTCCTAAAGATCTGAGAGTTTAAGAAAATAGCTCGAAGAAAGCAAAACATCAAAGTGAGCCTTGCTTCTAAGAGAGACAGCTAGGTGGCATAGCAGATAGAGGGCCCCTCCAGCTCCATTTCTATAACTCTATGATACCATGGCACTGAACAAATAATAGCCACTAGAGTTTATTGAGTAGAAGGGTGACAAGAACAGACCTGCACTTTGGGAAAATCACTTTGGTGGCAGAATGAGGGATGGACTGGAGTGTGGAGAGAACTGAGCAGGAAGACCCATGAGCAGGTTATTACATTATTCCAGGCATGAGGGGATGAGGGCCTGCCCTTGATTGAGAGCAGTATTAGAAGAGAGAAGGGGCTACTCCAAAAAATGTGAAAGTTCATTGAAAATATAGAGAACTATTCATAACAGATAAATAGAATGTTTTTATTTCTTTTTTTTTTTTTTAAAGCAATCGGGGTTAAGTAACTTGCTCAAGGTTACACAGCCAGTTATTTCTGGGTGTGGTGCTGAGTATATGAACCCGGATTTGATCCAGGTCATCCTGACACTGGAGCCGGTGCTCTTACTCGCTGAGCCACCTGGCCGCCCCTAAGCAATTGGGGTTAAGTAACTTGCTCAAGGTTACACGGCCAGGTGTTTCTGGGTGGATGCTAAGTGTCTGAGCCCGGGATTCGATCTCCAGGTCTTCTCAACACTGGAGCGGGTGCTCTTACTCGCTGTGCTACCTGGCCGCCCCTAGAATGTTTTTATTTCTTTTTCCTGGTGATGCTTAACATGATACTTAACACTTTGGTCACCTTGAAGAGAACAGTTTCCCTCAAGTGAGGTAAGAAGCAGGATTTCAAGGTAATAAGAAATGAGAGATGAGGAAGCAGAGTGGACTTCTTTAGGACTTAGGCTGTGCAAGGAAGAGTATCTGAATAACGATAGCTTCAATAGATAACAAGTTCAGCATAAAGATTTTTTTAAGGATGGAGAAGATCTGGGAATGTTTGTGAGAAATAGGAAAGAAGTCAACAGATGAGGAGAAATGTAAGATTCAAGAGAGAGTGGGGATTTGGAGGAGTTCAATGATTCATCAGTCGGCTGTCCCAGTTGAGGCCAAAGATGGAATCAGGAGTGGAAACAGAGGGCTGGACCTTGGTGAGGAGAAGTGCTACCTCTGCATTAGAGACTGGAATAAATAAAGGAAAAGACAATCGGGAATGATGCTGAGGAGTTTTAGGTATATAATTAGGGGAAAAGGAAGTTAATGATCAATACCTACTCCTTTGCAAAATGGAAGGTAAAATTTCTCTGTTGAGAGGAAAAGGGGAGGGGTGTTCTGAGTGACTTGAAGTGGGAAGAGAAAATTTGGAAAAGTAAATACAGGCTGTGAGAGAGAAAGGGGTGACAGCTTAAGTAATGATCTAGAGCAGATAAAAGGGAATGGGATTTGGGGTGTAGATGGAGGGATTTATATTAACCTCTCATTAAATTTGATTTTCTTAGATTTGGCCCAATGTTCTTACATGTCAGTTGGGATTTTTTTTTGGATTCTGTCAAGTGTATTATTTCATATCTATTGTATTATTTGTAAATTCAGTAAACATTCTGCCTATACATCCATTCAGTGCTGCATACATTCTGGCTTTAGTTCAATTTGGCTGTCTCTTTTTGATACTCTGAATTTGTTGTTTATTTCAGAGCCTCTTCACATTTAGGATAAGAGAGGTCATGCCTAATCAGCCATCTAATCAATCAGCCATCTCCTTCATGATCTTTACTATACAGGCGCTGGAATCAGTGTATGCATGCAGTGCATGGAATACAGATATATGCCATGGTCTTTAAAGGATTTCAGAGCAATTTCAAATATGGCACCCAACAAAGCATGACACATGTGGACATCTATGATGATATTAATGATAAAACATTCTAGTTTCCCCAGGGGATAGTTCAGTTATCTGTTTAATCAAAATCAATAGCCCTCACAGGTAAAAGAATGTACAACTATCATAACTGCTACACTGGGTCAGCTCCAAGCTGCATCCAGCTCAGAGATTCTCTATCTGATGGGGATACTTGAAGTCAACCTTATTGCTTAAAATGTACCACAAATGTTCTTAGTTTCCTTTGGCAACCTGCTTTGGAGTTGTCATTCACGAGTTTCACAAAATATTTTTGGGAACCAATTTATATTTTCATCCTATATCACCTCTTGTGGGCAATGGGGTCTATAATGTTACTTCCTGCTGGTGAAAGTAGATTTCCCTAGCTGCTAGTTATGTTCTCCCCCAAATCACCTCGTATCAGTTTTCTATGCATTCTTACATAGGATCAGAGAATCACATCATGTGAGAACTGGAGGGGACCACATTGCCTACCTTGTCCAATCAATAACATGAAAGGAGCTCCTACAATAACATAGCTGACAGGTGACCTCTGTTTGAGGATTTTTAAGGAGGGAAAACCTACCTTTCCACGTAGCTCATTCTACTTTGGGGAAGCTCTCATTGGTAGGGAGGTTTTCCTGACACCCAGACTAAATTTGATTTTTTCAACTTCCATCCAATATTCTTTTTTCTGCTCTCTGGGGCCAAATAAAATAAGCCTAGTCTTTCTTCCACATGACACCCTTTCAAATAATTGGAGACAGCAAGAATATTCTACCTTCTCTCCTACATCCATCACCTCCACCTCCTCAACCAGTCTTATCTTCTCCAGGCTAAACAGGTCTAGGTCCTTTGGGTCATCCTCACAAGACAGAGCCAAGGCTCTTCACCATCCTGACTGCCTTTCTAGATAGACTTCAACTTCTCAATGTCCTTAAACTGTGGTAACCACAACTGTACACAACACTTCAGATGAGATAGGACTAGGGGCAGAGTACAGTGGGACTCTCTCTTCCCTATTAGAAACTGTATCTCTTTTAATACAGTCCAAGATTGCATTATCTTTTGTTTCTGCCGACTTACATTAAGCTCACAGTATACTAAGACCTCTAGATCTTTTTCAGAACAACTGCTGCCTAACCATGCCACCTTCTTCAATTTGGACTTGGGAAGGTGATTTTCTTGAACCCAAATATAAAATTTGACATGTATCCTTATCAGATTTCACTTTCAGATTCAGTCCTATGCTATAGCTTGTCAAAATTCTTTTGGATCCTAAATCTCTGTATCAGCAATACACAATCTCCCATCCTGGCTTTGTGCCATCTACAAAATTAATGGCATGTCCCTCCCAATGGAAGGGATTGTTTTGATTTTGTCTTTGTATCTGTGGGGCTGAGCATAGCATCTGTCACATAATCATTTAATAAATGCTTGTTGATTGACTGGGCTTCCTTTTATTTGTGTTAAACTTACCTTTTTGGGTTTGAGGGTAACTCTACTATAATAGTGTACTGCCTGGTCAGCATAATGCCTTCACTATGGAATACGTTCAATAAAAGCTTTGTTGATTGGATGAATGCTGGGCTTTAGTGAATTTTCCCCTTTTACTCTAACTCTACCTTTTGGGATTTTCAACTGATAATAATCATCTAATTTAACCACCTAATTTTATTGATCAGAGGATCTTGGAGAACTTCTAAGCCAACGCCCTTGTTGTTAAGTCCAGAGAGTTGGTAAGCAGCTTGTCCAAGATCATATAGGTTCACAAGAAGCAGTGCCCCAACTTTTATCCAGGGTCCCCTGATACCAATACAATGAATTTCCCATTACACTGTAATTTCAGTATTTTAATCCACTTAATTTTCATCTTTCTAGACTAGTATCCTAATATTAAAAATAATGTTATTATTGCATTTGGTTTTATTTTGTATCACTGTTGGTTCCTAATATTGCCTTTCTGCAATTTTCCTTTTAACAAGAAAAGTTAAGACAAAAAAATGCATGTTGATCACTCTGGCAGTGTATGCAGCATTTGGTTCCTATAATCCACCATATCTCTACCCAGGTTAAAAACAAAAGAGTCCTAATATTTAAGTCTCACATCACAGTTCAAAAAAGGACCATGTTAAGTACTTCCTTCCTGCCATTGTTTTTGGTAATTACTCCATCTCTCTTTGCTCCTAGTCTATCAGCAAATTTTTAGCAAATAGAATTTAGGTAAGGGATCAATAACACCTGCCCTCTGAGAGTATAAGAAGCCCATACCTAAAAGAGATAATCATCGTCCACATAGTATGATGTAAAGGAGGAAGAAGCTATACAAACGTACAGGAAGGAAGGGGACAAGGAAAGTCTTCATCAGCATACAGTTTTATTCAGGGGGAAATGTTAACTTATTCTAAATGTCAATTAGAGCTGAAATTCATAAAGCAGAGGCAGGGTCCCCAATGAAGTCACAATATTCTGCAGGCACAGAATAACAGCTTTTTATCTGAAGACTATTTTATACATGCTCATGTTGGAGCTTTTCTTAGATAATTAGAAATCTAATTCTACTTGCACCATTCCTCATCTTCTATCGATCACAGTGGCAGACAATTGCTTAGTCAAGGTAAATTTTCTAGTTCAGTTTTCAATTGTGCTTTGTCTGGGAATTCATGACTACCAAAGTAAGAGAATATTTGAGCTAGAAGGGACCTTGAAAGAATCATTTAGTCTGTGCCTCTGTCTCTGGACATTGTTATCTCTGTCTCTCTCTCTGTCTATATCTATCTATCTATCTATCTATCTATCTATCTATCTATCTATCTATCTATCTATCTATCTATCATCTATCATCTATCTATCTAATCTACCTATCTGTCTGTCTGTCTATTTATCTATCTGTCTGTCTATCTATCTATCTAGTCCATCCGTCCCTATCTATCTATTTATCTCTCTGTCTATGTGTCTATCTATCTAGTCTGTCTGTCCGTCCCTATCCATCTATCTATCTATCTCTCTGTCTGTGTGTCGGTCTGTCTATCAATCTATTTTTCTATCCTGTCCTAGAGAAGAAGATGCCATTATCTCCCTTGGAAATAAGGACATGAAATAGAACAATAAATATGCTCTAGCGATGATAAAATAACCTTATTTTTGTATAGTACACAAATGTAATATGTTTTAAAGTATTTTTCAAACATTCTTTCAGTTATTTCTCACAACCCTATACTATAGGTAGCACAGGTAGGACTATGCCTATTTTAAAGATGAGGAAATGAAGACACAGAAAGAGAAAATAGTTAAAGCACATATTTTTGAGCTGAAAAGGACCTTAGAGTATATCTATCTAGTCCAACCTTTCATTTTAAGATGAGAAAATTGATAGGTGAAGATTTGATCAAGGTCACACAGTTAGTTAGTGGCACACCTGAAACTAACAACCATGTCTCCTCATTCCTAGCTTAGAGCTTTTTTGTTCAACTGCTCCTGTGTCATAGAGTTAATAAATTAAAATCAAGTAAGCCAAAGTGAATTGAGTAGCAACCATGTGCAAAGCAGTGAGACTGGATTAGAAACTGGACCTCTTGATTTCTAATCATTGCTGATATGTGTAATGATGTGAATGCCATACAAGTGGCAAGCTGTCTTAGAAGGTAGACAGATGCTGGTTTCTAGAAAGTCTGGTCCTCTAAGAAGCCAAAGGGAACATGGCCCTCAGGTACTCTGAGTGCCACAACTTGTCATTTGGTTGACAACCCTGAACTCCTGTCTTGTTCTGGCTTCCCTGACCTGTCGGCTCATCTCAACACTTTGTTCTTTTCCCAGCTCCTTTTCCTGCCTGCAGTGTATTTGGCTTGGCCTGAACTCTCTGACTTTTGCTTCTGCCTTCTCTGTTGCCATGGTGAATCTCTCTCTCTCTCTCTCTCTCTCTCTCTCTCTCTCTCTCTCTCTCTCTCTCTCTCTCTCTCTCTCCCCTCCCTCTCTCCCCTTCTCTCTCTGTCTCTGTCTCTCTCTCTGTTTCTCTGTTTCTCTCTCTCTCTCTGTCTCTGTCTCTCTGTCTCTGTCTATCTCTGTCTGTCTGTCTCTCTCCCCCAGCCTCCCTCTGGTTTGAACTTTGGTCTCATCTCTGTTTCTGCTTCTGAGGCCCAGCTCTCTCTCACAGGACAAAGAGCTTCTCCTCAGGGCTAAGGTCTGACTTTTAACTCTTTCAGTGCCTGGTATATGGGAAATGCTTAATAAGTGCTTTATTCAACATTCCATGGCTGACAGAAAGGAAGCTCATTGCCACAATTATACTTTGGGTGGTAGTGGTAGTAGGTGTTGTAGCAGTAGGAGTACTCTGAGGCTGTGCAGGATCATGGAATGAGGAAGAAAAGGAGCTCAGAGATTATAGCTACATGGCAACGGGGCATTTCCATCACAAACTCATTCTTTTTAATATACATTTTTGTGGATACCTTTTGTTTTAAATTGTCCAAATTTTCCCTTCTCCATGTTCCTTTTGTCTTCTCTCTTACAGAGCCATTCTATATATCAAATGATTATTTTTTAAAGACAAAGGGAAAAAGAAAAAAAACCTCAGAAAGCCTAATGTTCACATTGAAAAAATATCTGACAATATATACAATATTCCATACTCATAGACCTCTGCAAAGAAGGGGGACAAAGTATCTTCTCATATCTTTTTTAGGAACCACCTTATTCTTTGTAATTTTGCAGCACTATTTTTTATTGTTTTGTCACACTCAATCTTAGTACTGAGAAAAATACAATTCTGCATTTTAATTCACCAGACCCCCACTATGTAACGTTACTATCTTGGTTTACATCAAAGGACATTTTTTGAGGTACCCAAATAATTTCAGCATAAGTTTTAAGTGTACAGTCGGTTTCTGATATGGCTAGTTAGCATATAGTATGGTGTTGTGTGAGACAGAGCTCAGTAAATATTTGATCATCAATGTACATTAAGAATATTGTTTTGTTATAGTAAATCTTCAGTGAATGTTTTGAGGAGAGTACCAGAATAATTATAAATACGACCTGATTTCATCATTGTTAATACCTTAAAAGTAATACTTACATTGATAAATTATCCAGATTTATAACCATTAATTTTGACATCTGAATCAAACAAAACAAAATATATCTGGGGAAATCATTGGTCCTCTCAAATCAGCTTTATAATTCATAATGTGGAAATCATACAAAAAACAAGTAAGATAAATTCAGGTGAGCCATAGGGAAGACCCTGTGGCAGGGGTAGGGAACCTGCAGCCTCCTGTGGCTCTCTAGGTCCTCAAGTGCAACCCTTTGAGGTCGCACCCCCTGCCTGGGGTAGGCTTCTTCCATGAAGAGGGAGTCAGGGACACTAGGGCTTATTGAGGAAAACTCCAGGTCACCAGAAAGCCCTTCTGAAGAAATAAGTCTGGCTGAGGGGTCACAGGGGCATCTTGGAATCAGCTAAAACAGCCTTGGGAAAGCCAATTGTTAAATGTTCAGCGTGAACACTTTTATTTTAGAAAATTGGCAAATGTTACAAATCAGGGCTTGATTTACTGTTTTGTTGATTGTCTAGAGTTAAGAAAGTAATGGAGAAGTGTTAAAAATGCAGATTAAACTTTCAAAGTTTGTTTTATGTACATTTATTTTTTTCTGGACAGCAAATTGCTAGACATTTACCAGCAGCAGGCCTTTGGAGAAACGAAAGTCAGTTGTGGCTTGTTTGTGGAGGTTTTTCTATTTGAAAGAAGTATTCTTCCTATAACTGAGAGCTAAGCTCAAATGTTTCCTTGGTGTTTAAGGAAATGTCAAATATCAAAATACAAATATAACAATTTTTAAATTGCACAAACTTAAAACATTATCAATGAACCTGAGTCCTTTGATTCCAAAGACAATGTGCTTTCAACCATACTGTACTGCCTGAGCTCCTCATTTCAAAAATGAGACAACTGGGGCCTATAGAGGTTAAATGACTTGTCTAAAATCATGTAGATGTTAAATAGTCAAGTTGTGAATTGGGCCCAGGCCCTCTGGCCCCACATCTAACACTCTTTGTGCTGCATTTTTCTTTCCTAAGACAGGAGCCAGAAGTAGCATTTGAAAGCTATGGTAATATTTTTACAGTTTTTACAAAAGGTCAAACTGGAAATGTTGCCTCTGCCAATTTTGTGGTCCCCAGTGAACTATTTATATTTTCATTAATAGGTCTATTTATATAGTGCACATGCCATTTACACATGCAGAGATGCGATCTATGCATTTGAGGAATGTTTATGACCATGCCCACTCTATTATTTTACTAAAAGCTCCAGGAAATATGGTATTTTTCTGTGAATGCTGATATAAAAGTTGATATAAAGATTGGTGATGTGTAAGCTTTGACATTATATAAATATATATAGCTGTTGTAAAAGTTAACAACCATTTTATTTATAATTATATTGCAGATTGATATTTTTATATCTACATGGTGAATGGTAACCTTTCTGCTTTCACTTCAATCTTGGCAAAAGTGTTTATGTTGAGTTTTTACATCTGTGTATTATTCTGTGACATTGATGCTTACACCATTGGTTTATTCACAACAGCATTAATGTCATGCATTTCTCCCTCTAGGGGGAAAAAAAGAAAACACCTCATTAGAATCACATTGTAATTCACAGTATTCTAAGCCTTATGTTTTCTATCTCTTCAGTCCTGTGTAAAGTGCAAATCATACCACTTCCTTTTGGCGGATACTTCTTGCTAATATTTCCGGATTGCCACAGCTGCGTTACACGATAGAAAAGATGCATGTGGTTGAAATGTGAGCCTTTGGATTAAGAGATGTTTCTCTTATCTGGCCCTTCCAGGTTTGCAAGAGTGATAGATGCACACCCCCTCTCCATGCATACATATGAGAAAGATACCCTGTCTTTATCCTTTGCTTAGCTTTGTTATGAAGAAGAAAATCCCATCTTAAATGTTTGATCCTCTCTACAAAAGGTTTCTTGTTGTGGTACAGGGAGTTACTGCTTTTAGTCGGCAGAAAGTCAAGTTATTGCTTTTAAACTGGGTAGAGAAAGGAAATACCCATGTAATATGAGAAACTTTTTGACCCCCAAATAATGCTATCTTTTTTTCTAAATGGGCTTATACTAAAACAAAGAAACCCCAACAACTCAAAAATAGGCGACATCTGTATCATTCCGTGCTAGTGGCAAAAGGCAGTGGGAGTAATAGAAAGAGTATTGAAATCCGAAGGAGTTCTAGTGCTAATACCAACACGACAAGGTCCCTGCCATGTGACTGATTGAACTGGATTTCTTATTTGTGATGAGAGGCCACACACACGCACACACACACACACACACACGCACGCACACACGCAAACAACCCAAAATTTCAGGGGGATCAAAAAAGGTAAGATTACAATCATACTTCTAGTGAAACAAAGATTAACTGGTACAGTTGGAATACAGATTTTTTTTGACTAAAGCTGTGTCTAAAATAGTTACCTGCTATCAATAATTATGAGAAATTGTGAAAATTATTGGAAATTCTTTGCTCTCTTTCTCTCTGTGTATTTTTGTATATGTACTTCGACACTTCTGTTACCTATAGCCCATTGTCCCAAGTATTAGGTATAAGCTGAATGGGCTAAATTGTGTATGTGTGTGTGTTTATTTTAATTTTTTATTTTGTTTTGCTTAAAATTCAATTTTGTTTTATTTTCAGCCTTGAAATCTCAGCCTTTCTCTCTCTCCCTCCCTCCCTCCTTCCCTTTCTCTCTCTCTCTCTCTCTCTCTCTCTCTCTCTCTCTCTCTCTTTCTCTCTCTCTCTCTTTTTCTTCCTCTCTCTCTCCCTCTCTCTCTCTCCCTCCCTTCTCCTCCTCCTCTTCCTCCTCATTTACATGTAATGTTACTGGGAGTTGAAGATCTTCCCCTCCCATTAATAGACCTCATGTGGAACCCAGCAAGATAAACTTGATTAGGTGAGGCTTGTTTTTCAGGAAGGCCCACATCTTTTGTTACTTTGTAATTAGGCCATGGTTCTGAGGCTCCTGATGCCCTCTGGCTCGGAAGAATATATGTACACACACACACACACACACACACACATGCATACACTCTGAGGTGAGATTTTGCTCTTGAGCTCACTCGTTGGGAGAGTGCTCCTGTGATTTGGCCACTTGAGACTCTGGAGGACCTTGGCTTTGAAAATGCAGATGTTGGTACTTCTCTCTCTGGTAACTGTATGTATAGCTTTAGTCACAAAGCTAGAAGCCCTGTCTGTTGATTTGTGTTTTCTCTGTCTCTAATTTTTCTGCTTGTAATTTCTGTTTGTACTTTCTCTGAAGTGCTAGCAGCCATCCTGCATATGCTAGGGTGCTTGTTGTTAGAACTCCTAGAAAAGGCGAGAAAAAAAAAAACCACATCACAATAGTCATGCAAAATAAATTCCACATTACCTGGTCTTCCCACACAAAAAGAAAGAAAAATAAAAAGAAAATGTGCTTCACTTTTCACCCCTGCCTCATCAGCTCCAGCTGGAGGTAGATAGCATACGTTATCATGAAACCTTTGGAATCGTGCTTGGTTGCAGTGTTAAATAGAGTTCTTAAATTTTACAAAGCTGATTATATGTGTGATGTTATTATATAAATTTTACTGGTTTTGTTAACTTCACTCTACATAAATTGAGGGGAACTGAGGGACCTTGATCCTGCTGGTGAGTTAGGGGGATATCTGCTCCAAGCATGTGTAAAGACATCTGTTGGAGTGGTGAACATTATTCGAGTCACTCATAGGATTGCTGAAGGCAGACCCTGGTGGAGAATGAGACCACCAATCTTAGATCCTATTCTTGAATGTAAGTGACCTTATATGGTCCTGAAAAAGGAAAGAGTGAGTGAATTATTACAAATGAGTTTCTAGAATTGTTCATGTTCAAAGAAAGGTAACCAGTAAACCCCAAATTAACTGGGCAGTTTTTGACCATCAAAATTTATCCTTTTTTTGGAGAGGAGAAGGAGAGGAGAGTATGAGCTGAATTACCCATCTGGCTGGGTCTCCATTCAGGCAGCTTGGACTGCTCACAGGTTGTGTTTGTCCTTTGTTCTCAAGGAGGACCATGGCATAAGGGAGGTGATGACATGACTTGTAGTTGATTTTGAGTTGAGCAAGGTAGGGTTGTGCAAGGTCACCAGGAATGAAAAGACTCATACCACATTTTCTAGTATATCAGTCACTGACCTTTGCTCAACAGGATTAGAAGGAATTGTGGTGAAGGGGGAAAAGATAAGGCGAATACAGCAGTGTCTGCCAGACTCAGACTCACCTCATATTCATAGCAAATGTGTCAGTTTCACAAAGGAGGGTGTGCTAATTTTTGTGATCTTCAGGTATCCACAAAAGTCAGAGGAGTCCTGACTCCATATGAGCAATATTATTCTCTTGTATGACCAGGTAGCTGTATCAAGGGAAGCAGAGGCTAGTTGGGGTCCAAGAGCAGCTTTGTTGCCTGTTAGGGAAAGCTAATTTCTGTTGCAGGGAAGCAGGGAGAGCCCTGGTGCTATTATAATAGGCAATATTGAGACCTAAATGGAGGACATATATAATCCAAATGATAACTAGCCGAGTGATCAGTTGGCTAAGGCATTATTGGTGTCAGTCATTGGAGAGTTGAAGGCAGATTCTCTGGTAAACTATGAGACCACAAAGAGTAGATCCTATTCTTGGATGTAAGTGATCTTGTAGGATCCTGAAAAAGGATAGAGCAAATGAATTATTACAAATGAGTTTCTAGAATTGTTGATGTTAAAAATGATGCTATGAGAAATGATGAACACGATGGTCTTAGAAAAATGTGGATAGGCTTGCATGAAATAATAAAGAGTGAAATGAGCAGAACCAAGAAACTATTGCAGAAAATAATAGTAATATTGTTTTCAGAACAACTTTGACTTAGTAAATCATTTTGACTAGTATAAATACCCAAATTAATTGTAAAGGACATATGAAGGAAGATGGCATCTGCATCCAGAGAAAGAACTCATAGAAGTATGCATAGAATGATTTTGTGCGGGCATGCATGCACACACACATTTGTGTCTAATGGTAACCATCTCTATGGTAGGGGGAGGGAAAAAGGGAAAGAAGAAATTTACATGAAAACTTTATTATATATTTAAAAGGAATAGCAAGTTGTGCATAATATGTTTGCAGTTTCATGTGCAATCATCTTTTTTATTATACCATAATTATGAAAATGCTTGCTTTATTCCATAATTTAAAAGTTAAATAAATAAAAAATTAAAAAAGTATTCTGGAGTGACTTGAACTTTAAGTTCAAATGGGGAACATGAGGCTATTCAGTGGGTGAATTTCGTAGCTGGAGAAATGAACTTAGTGAAGGCTGATAAACTTATAAAAGATAACTCAAGTCCTCCAGGGTGCAGATGGCTGGAAAATAAAGGTTAATGACTTTAGTATTGTCTGGAGTAAAGAAATGCTGTTTTGATTTGCCTCTTTTTTGATGATCCTACTCCAAAGATTCACTAAAGAATGACAATCTCATAGTATCCAGTTTTATTTAATAAGACTTTTTTTTCATGTTTTAGTCAACAGTCTATTGTAACACTGCTCTGGACCTTGGACATGGCAAAGTCTGTTGAAAAGTAAGTCCTGGGGCGGCCAGGTAGCACAGCGAGTAAGAGCACCGGCTCCAGTGTTGAGAAGACCTGGAGATCGAATCCCGGGCTCAGACACTTAGCACCCACCCAGAAACACCTGGCCGTGTAACCTTGAGCAAGTTACTTAACCCCAATTGCTTAAAAAAAAAAGAAAAGTAAGTCCTGTGTAATAGATGCATTATGATGTCCCTGTCCTTTTAGCTGTCAATCTAGTAACAAAAGTAATGCCATTCTGCTGTGGGACTATGTATAACGACTGTGTTTTAATGCCTATTCATTGGAAATAGTCCCATCTTTCAGGCATCTGTATACTTTACTGATGCTTCTGACAGATTCCTAGCCAGGGGACTTGCAGATAAGCTGAAAGCCTTCTTCTAATAAATTTAACTTAATTTAATTCATTAAGTAATAAACATCCATGGTATATGAGAGAGATAAGGTAAGAGATAATCTGGTTCCTGCCTTGCAGCAATTTACAGTTTATAAGGAGACTAGGACTCAGGATACCCCCCCAAAGTCAATCAATCAATGCCAAGAACACTTGTCAAAGTCACCTTAGGACAGTCGTTAAACTGTGCTAATTCTTTTTCATCTACGGAAGTCTATTTAATGACATGATGGTTATATTTAAATACAGAGATAAAAGACCCAAGATTTTAGAACCCTCAACTTCTAAGATAGGCAGGGAAATTCCTTTTTCTTTCCTCTCTATTCAATTTAGAGACTCCATACCCAAATGGTCCAAGAGAAAATAAGAAACTGCAAGTTGTTATGACAAAGTATTAAGTAAAGAAAATAATCAGGACATTATTGCAAAGCAAAGACATAGGCTAAAAAATCATACCTCAATTCTAATTCTTAAATGAGTATAACTTCATCCTTGATTCCCACCATTATAATCTGAGAAAGCAAACTGAAAACCATGCCTTCCAGAAATAGTTCCTTTTTCTAGAACTAGAAGGAGAGAACTTTAAATGGAGGAAACCTTATTTGAAGACTGCTTTTATTGTCATCATGGTTTTCCAGTTTATCTCATGAGGTCTCAAAATCTTCCTAGATTATTCTTCCTGTTATTTCTCCATGGCACAATGGAATGCCAGTGTCTCAGCCATTCTTTTTCCAGAATCTGTACAAGCATGCTGTCATGAAAATGGCATGCAATACTGACAAACTTCTCTGGGCAACCAAGTCTTGCCATGATCTTCCACAGGTCCTCATGATCTACAGTATTGGACACCTTGGTTGGATTGAAGAATGTTGTGCACAGACCTCTGTTCTGCTCCTGGCATTTCTCCTGGAATTGTCAGGCAATAAACACAATGTTGACTATTCCTTGGTCCATTTTGGTGACCATTTTCCAGGTGAAGGATTATCTGATTAAGGATGGTTCTAGCAAGAATTTTTCTGGTAATGACTAAGAGAGAGACCTCCCTATGGTTGTCACAGGATAACCTGTAATTACCTTTTCCTTTTTCTAGATGGATAATAGAGGCATCCTTGCTCTTTGAGGGGATAACCTCTTCTTCTCATATAACCTGGAATATTTTATTTTGCTTTTTGGAGGGCAATTAGGGTTAAATGACTTGCCCAAAGTCACATGACTAGTAAGTGTGTCGAGTATCTGAGGCTGGATTTGAACTCAGGTCCTCCTGATTCCAGGGCCAGTGCTTTATTCACTGTACCACCTAGCCGCCCCTCACCTGGAAGATTTTAGTCAGCTTTTGTATGAGTAATGGACCCTTTGCCTTGTAGATCTCTGCTGGCATGAAATCAGTACCAGGTGCTTTGCCACATGAAAGGAGCCTAATGACATTTAAAATTTCTTCTTTATTTGGAAGTTCAGCTAGAGAGGGATTGACCTCAACCTGAGGAATACAGTCAACAGCTTGAGCATTGGTGGATGATGGTTTATTGAGAACACGATAGAAATGTTCAGCCAATCTCTCTAGGATCATTTCCATATCACTGATCAGTGTGGCTCTGTCAGCTTTGTAGCTGAAATTAACTAAAGGTCTCTGGCCAATAAATAGCCTTCAAGGCATTGTGAAATTGCCTTGGATTGTTGCCATCAGTGTAAAACTGAATTTCATCTGCCTTCTTGCTGAGCTAAGAATCCTACATCTCCCTAAGTTTAACTTGCACTTTTGATGGAGTTAAACACTATCTTTTTAGAAATGGATGAACTATGCTTCTGGTAGGTCCTGTAGAATTCTCATTTTTTTATCTGCTAGCTGCTGAATTTCCTTATTAAACCAGTCCTGATGTTTCTGAGTGTTTTAGCCCAGATCAGTAAATGTGGTGCTGTATACCCAATCACTGCCCATTCCTTTTTTGCTCCACCATTATCAACAGTGTGTTGGCTCATCTTTTCCTCCAAGTCAGTAAGAAAATGTTCACACATGGAGCAGCTCTCTAATGTGTTGATCTTATAGTCATCATACCCTGGGACCGTCACTTTTGTTGAATGCAAATATTTAGCTTGGAGAGGATAAGTCTATGATCAGTTCAGCACTCTTTACCACACATCACCATTGTCACTCTGACATCCTGTCTGTCTCTTCTCCTTACAACAGAATAGTCTATTAAATGTCAGTGTTTTCTGTGAAGGGTACATTCATGAAGTTTTATTGCATTTAGGTAAACAGAAGGCAATGTTGGTGATGAGGAGGTCATGAGATGCACAAGTAAGTGACCTTTGCTGTTGTTTCTGACTCAGATCCTCCCAAGGAGTTCCTACCATGTTGTCTATATCTACTCTTGCATTAAAGTCACAAAGAACTATAAACTTGTCCTATTTCAGCACCCTAATGATGAAGGTCTCTAGGTTTTCATAAAATGAACCTCATCAAAGCTCATCACGGTAGGTCATATATTCTGATGATAGCGGCATGGCATTTTCCTGCAAGTAGCAGTCTCAATGTCATGAGCCTGTCATTTACACCTTTTGGGAGACACACAAACTTGTTGACTAGATTATATGTGATTGTGAAACCTATGGCATCTTCATGGCACTTCCCACCCCTATGGCCACTCATCCCACCCCTACTTCATTAAGCTGTTCCTTATTTGCCAGCCTTGTTTCCCTCAGGGCTGCTGTTTAGATGTGATATTTGCTGATTTCTCTCACAACAAGAGCTGTTCATCTTTCAGGTCTACTGGATTTCTTGTTGTCCATAAGCATGCACACATTCTATGTACCAATGGTGAGTGGAATCATCTTTGCAAAAGTTTTTGTATATGTTTTTGTGTTTTGACCGTAGGGCAGGATCCCTGCCTGTCACAGTAAGCAGTTAGGTGAATCAGGAATATTATAGCCAAATCCTAGAGCCCCCAGGTCAAGGAGAAATATTGCAACCAGTCAGAAAGAAACAAGTCAATTATTGTGTAGAATCATGGTCAGGATAAACCAAGATTTAGCAGCTTCTACATTAAAAGATCAGAAAGTATAAGATATGATATTCTAGAGGGCAAAGGATTACTACCACGAATCACCTACCCAGTAAAACTGAGTATACTACTTCAGGGGAAAAAACAGATATTTAATGAAATAGAGGGCTATCAAGTATTCCTGATGAAAAGACCAGACCTGAAAATTTGACTTTTAAATACAAGACTCAAGAGAGGCATAAAAAGCCTAACAGAAAAATCATAAGGGATTTAATAAGATTAAACTGTTTACATTTTTACATGAGAAGATACTAATAACTTCTAAGAAGTTTATCATTATTAGGTCAGTTACAAGGAGTATACATGAAGGGTATGGTTGTGAGTTTACTATGATGGGATGCCATCCAAAAAAAATAAAGTAAAATTAAGGGGTGAAAAGAGGTATGTGCTTGAAGAACTAGGAAGGGAGATGTATAATGGGTAAATTATCTCACATGAAAGAGGATGAAAGAACTTTTACAGTGGGAAGATTGAGGGAGACGTCAGGCAATACTTGAATTGTGTTGTCATCAGAATTTACTCAAAGAGGGAATACAATACACACTCATTTGGATATAGAAATATATCTAACCCTATAGGGAAGTAGGAGGGAAAGAGAATAAAAGACAAGAGGGCTGATAGAAGGGAGGATTTGTCAGAAGCAAAAAACTTTTGAGGAGGAACAGGGTGAAGTGAAAGAGAGAAGGATAAACAGTATATAATAAGATGGAGTGAAATACATAGTAATTATAACTATGAATGTAAATGGATGGACTCTCCTATAAAAAGAAAGTGGATAACTGACTGGATTAAAGACCAGGATATTACAAAAACTAGGAAAATTTTTTTTTCATCAACTTCCTCTGATAAAAGCCTCATCTATGAGGACTGAGAATATGAGAACTGAGTTACATTTATAAGAATACAAGTCATTCTCAAATTGATAAATGATTAAAGGATATGAATAGTCAGTTTTTAGAAAAAGAAATCAAAGCTATCTGTAGTCGTATAAAAATGCTCTAAATCACTATTCATTAGAGAAGTGGAAATCAAAACAACTCTGAAGTATTACCTCACACCTATCAGTTTGGATAATACTGTGTAAGAGGAAAAATTCAAATGTTGGGAGGGGATGTGGGAAAACTGGAGTTGTGAACTGATCTAACCATTCTGGAGAGCAGTTTGGAACTAGGCTTAAAGGGCTATCAAACTGTACAACCCCTTTGTTCCAACAATACCACTACTAGATCTGTATCCCAAAGAAAATTTATAAAAGGAAAAGTTCCTATATGAACAAAAATATTTACAGCTGCTTTTTTGTGGTGGAAAAGAATTGGAAATCAAGAGGATGCTCATCAATTGGGGAATGGCTGAACAAATTGTTGTATATTATTGTAATGGAATGCTATTGTGGTATAAGAAAAGATGAGCAGAGTGCTTTCAGAAAACCTTGGAAGACTTGCATGAACTGTGGCAAAGTGAAGCAAACAGAACCAGGAGAACAGTTTACCCAGTAACATATTTTGTACAATAATCAATCGTGAATGACTTAGCTATTTTCAGAAATATGCTGATCCAATATAATTCTGAATGGCTTATGATGAAAAAAAGCTATCTACCTATAGAGAAACAATGGATGGTGTTTGAATGCAGATCAAAGCATCTTTTTAAAAACTTTTTTTTTGTGGTTTGTGCTTTTTTCATGACTAATATGGAAGTATGTTTGCATGACTATACATGTATAACCTATATAAAATTGCTTGCTGTCTTAGGGAGGGGGGCAAAGGGGAAGAGAGGGAAAGAATTTGGAAGTAAAAAAAAGAACTTTAAAATTGGTTTTCATGTATATAGGAAAACACTTTTAAAAAAGAAATGAATAATACACTGGGACTTGCACTTAATTCTTCAGATACCAAATCCAGGGCTCATTCCATTCTATGTTGCCTGGCTGGTTGCAACTATATCTGATGATTCAGGAAGCCTTTATTTAGAAGGTGACTTTTCAGGTGGGCTTTAAAAAATAGGTAGATTTTAGAGAGGAGTGATCATTCCAGGAAGATGCATGGTGAGAACAGAAGGAAAAGAAATAAGAAAGTACTATGAACGCAGACAATGTCAAATCTAAACTGTGTACTTTCTCGAGGCCCCATCACAGTATTCTGCTCATGACTGATAATAAAAGTTTGTTGAATGTATGAATGAAAACACAGAGATTGTTTGGGAAACAACAAATAGTGCATATTGTAAAAAACTGGAGAGCTGTAAGGCATCAGGTTAGATGGTTGTTAGCAGATTGTGGAGGATCTTAAATTCTGACTCAACAAATGTGGTTTTTGTTTGAGCAACCTGTGGTATGTTGTAGAAGGGCTTTTCTGTAGGAGTTTTATGGCAAAGGAAATACTGTAGACAAATTATTCTGGATTAGAAAAGAGGAGGACTGGGCAAAGTGAGAAACTTTAGGAAACAATTTTGATATTCTAGGTGATATTTGATAGAATCCTGAGCAAGGTTGAGCCAGTAAGAATGAAAAGGAGGCAATTACCAGTCAGGACTGTTCTTTCCTAAAGTGGAGTTCCAAAGTTGATTAGATTATCTCCCCATGGAGAAGGGACATGATCTCTGGTGCTGTTTTAGGTAAGGAGTGGAGATGGGGGGCCACAGTAACAGGGAAGATAGCAGGATACATAAGGTAGATGGTTGGACAGGTTGTTGCAGAGGGATGAGAAGAAAGTGCTTAGGAAAGAAGTGATTTCATTAGGTAAATAATTCTGACAGGTTTGGGAGAAGTCTTTACTAGAAGACCAGAGATGGTATAGGAAATGAAGAAAAGGAGAATGGGTAGGACAAAATGAGGGACAAAATTAATGGATCAGCAAACATAGCATTTACCAGAATTGCGAGAAGGATATAGATGATGATATGAAGAAGGGAACAAGACTGGATTAAATTACCTGTTAATGATAAGGGGGGTGGGAATATAAAGACCATATCCTGAATTGGGACAAAAGATTCTTGGCAGCACCAGATACAGCTTCATAATTGTTCTTTCTTGAAAAGTTAGTTTCCAGGGAGTGAAAAATGGCGCAGTTGCACCCTTATAAATGGTACATGTCCCACGTAAGCTGACTCCTGAAAATTAACAATTTTCTGAGTGTCTCTGAATGATACTAAAAATTGAGTTCTCAGTGTGGAGGAAAACAATTCTCCATGGGATCTGATAGAGTTGCTTGTAGAAAATGCTGAAGCCTTTACTTATAGACAGGAGATTTGATACAGTGGAAAGCTAAGGAAATGACAGACCAACCAGGGAGCTGGGAATGTATTTCTTTAAAATAGATTTTTACAATGAATTCTGAAAGGGATATCTATTATTATATGATCTAAATTGTTCTTTCTGTTTCTTTGGGTGCATGATGTTCAGGGGGAGTGTGAAGGGGGCCCTTTGGCATGTTTTTTTTTTAAGATAAGTGACCTAACTGGAAAAATCAAGGAATTTAAACCATGTGCTCACTATGGGAGTAGAGTCTGACTTGTCTATATTATCAGCACTGAATTGTTGGCTATTGTTGAATAAAATTCTCAGCCCTGAGAATCTAATAGTAACAATATTAGGTAGTGTGGTATTGTGGTAGAGTGGAGAAAGTTCTGGATTCCTAGTCATAAAGGGATGAGTTCAAATTCTACCTCAAGTACTTTCCCATGGTCGCACAGTACATATTTGAGGTGATATTTGAAATAGAACTTAATTCTATGGGCCTCAGTTTTCTCATCTATAAAGTGAGGGGGTTAGATTCAATGTTCCCTAAATTCTTCCCAGATATAATTCTGTAACTATATGATCCTACGATTTCCTTGATCTCTATTGTTGCCAAATTTTCTCCCAGTGACAAATTTGGGTTGTGGAAAATGAAGATGCTAATGTTGAGAGTGGGGTTACTTTTGGAAATTCCAGACTTCTCTCTACCCTTGGGGAGAAGGGGTAGAGATGACAGGTAATGAGACAAAGAAGAGGGAATTTTCAGTGAGACTCAAAAGGAAGGTTCAGATAGAGAGAACAGTGATAGCCCAAAGGAAGTGACTACTCTATGTTGTTACTCAAAGTTCCTGGGGGGAGGTGGTGTTTCCCTAGGGGCTTATTTCCCTTCCAACATAGCCCTTACAAGAATAATTTTTAAGGACTTTGGAAATAAGGAATTAGGCACCCAAACATTTTCTAAGGACAAGGGGTGTGTGTGTGTGTGTGTGTGTGTGTGTGTGTGTGTGTGTGTATCCCTGGTAAACAGTATTCATATCTGTGGGTGATCTTTTTGAGTAGTTCATGCAAGGGCTGAGACTCTTAAAAATTTTCTTTTAGATGAGGCAAGAATCTAATTTTTATCCACTGATGGTGATTTTCTGTTTTCTACCATAATCAAAAAAACTTGAGAAGGGGAAAATTTTTACAGTGGGAATGATTTATGCCATATTTGAAGAATAACTTCTTTACCATAGAGGGCAGTAGACTTGATTTCTGATAGAAGCTTTGGAGTCTCTTTCCCCAAAGAGTTTTTAAAAATAATATTCATTTGCCTAGGTTAATGTATCCAGTTAAGTGGTTTGTTCTATACAGTCCAAGAGATTCACACTAATTTTTTTTTAATGGCACCTTAAGTAGTAAATAATTTTCCAGTTGTGTGATAAAAACATTTTTTCCTCCATGAGAAACAAATATGAATATTTGAAGCTTTATAGATTTTTTTGTAGTATATAATGATTGCAGGCACAATGATTTTGGTTTGTGTGTAGGCATTACATAAAATATTATTAAAAATGAAGCAATACATGTAATTGAACTTTAAGTATATTTATCATTCAATACTGTAATTGTTATTAGTTAATAGAAAAGTGAATTGACTAATAGCAATTTATTATCACAAATGGCTTTTCATTTTCATCTAATGTCCATCTCAGCAAGAGAGCTTATAAAATTCTCCTAGCATTTTCCACTACTTATTTTTGTGAGCAAGCATTTTCACCTTATTCTTGTTTTAAATCAAGATATAGAAATACATTTTAGATGTAGAACCAGATAAAAGCCTGTGGTTTTTTGGGGTTAAGAAAAATTTTGCAAATCTTTGTTAAAATTTTAAAAAGACATTGAAATTAAATTTATATGTGATTATTATATTATTTTAAGCATCTTCCTACTTCAGTAAAATATTATTTACGTTCAATAAAATTTATAAAATAAAGAAATTTTGAAGTCTTACAGATAATAGTAAGCATATGAGATCTTGCCAGATTATTTCTTTTAATTTTTACAGAATGCCCTATACAAAGTATTTGTAATTATTACATGGTTTTATAATTTTATATTTAGAATTTTCAAAATTATATTTTATACTTACAGATATTTAATAAAAAGTTAATTTAAAGCTTTTGGGGGCAAATGTTTTTATGGTAGTTGTCATGAGCCTTTAATGGATAAATCTAAAAGAAAATTATGAATAATGTATCAAATTACTTTGGATGTTCACAACATATTTGCACTGTCGTTATTAGAAAGGATTTTCAGAACAAAAAAGTGGCCACTGGCCACTGGCCTAGGTCAATTTAAGAACAAGATTTCTTAGGGGCAAGTAAATGATATTGGATCTAAAGCCTGGGATTCTGTGGAATTAAAAATAAGGCAATTGAATTATAGAATGTTAGAAAAGAAAGTGTCTCAGAGACCTCAGTCTCTCATTTTATAGGTGAATTAATTGAAGGATAAAGTGGCTTATCCAAGGCCACATAATAGCAAAGCTGGGGTTAGAAGTCATCTCCTTCCTCCCAGCTCTGTACTCCTTTCATATAAACTCATCTGATTGTCATTTAAATCTTGTTGCAATTTGTCTCCAGGTACCTTTCCAGGCTTACTACACATCACTCCCTTTATGCGGTGTGTTCCACACCAATTGGCTTATTACTGTTAGTCGTAAATGTGATTGTGTCTCCTATTTTGCTCCCTTTGCCCAGGCTTTCTCCTGCACCTGTAATTCCCTGCCTCAGTGTCAACCTCCTCTTACCCCTAGATCCCTTCAGAGCTTAGCTCAAGCAGCATCTCCAGCACTAAGCTCTTTTCTGATGCCAGTGTTACTAATGCTTTGGAAATCATTTAGTGTTTACTTATATGTGTACTTCTAGTGGCCACCAAAAGAATACAAGGGGCTTGAGGGCAAGGCATGTTTAATTTTTGTCCTCATATCCTCTGTAACTAGCATAGGGCTTAATAAGTGCTTGATAAGTAATTGAATGAATTGATCATTGCAAATTACTGCTTCTGTGATTTATTTATATTATTTATTGTGTATAGATGAAACAATTATAAAATCATTGAATTTCAAGAACACATTTTATTTTACAGTAGCACCACACTTAACCAATGGTCACGGCTTATATCCAATGGAGAGAGGCCTGGCTTGTAATTGAAAAGGACTGAATTTAAATGCAGCCTCTCACACTTATTACCTCAGTGACCTTTGGCAAGGCACTTAAATTCCTTCAACTTCAGTTTAGTTGTCTGTCAAATGAGAATAATAATAGTACCCATCTTACAGGGTGAGGATCAAATGGATGATATATGTAAAATGCTTTGTGGAACTTAAGGCACCATAGAAATACTGGCTATGATTATTTATTCCAACTGGAGTTTATTTTTTAATTTTTTAAACGACCACCACTACCAACCACCAGCACCAGCATCAGCACTATCCTCACCACCACCAAAAGCCCTTGTTTATTTTTTTAACAGCCAAAACAAATTTTACAATGCCTATGTATTAAAATTTATGCTCTCTACTCTCAGAATCTATTCACTATTAACTTCCATATAGTTCTAGGAATCTCAGCTTTATGATTTTTCAAGCAATAGCAATTAGAAGCAGTGAACAGGAAGGGGATGAAGTACTGGCAAAGGTAGACTTACTTATATTATTTATGAGTGACAGAGGGAGAAGACAGGAAAATGTAATATCAGATAAAACTCTCAAAAATCACTGAAGTCTTGGATCATTTAATGAAGGCAAAATCAGGCCTTTACCCTTCAATCACTACTGAGGGTATTATTAAGAAACCAGTGATGTTCATAGTAATATCCCAGAGTCAAGAAAAAGTTATTTTTAGTATACTAGGAAGTCAAAAAAAATGTGTAATGTCCTTTAGAAAGGGCTTCATAAAAATGACCAAAATGAAAAAAAAAGTTTTGGTTCTTAAAGGAGTTAGCTTTACTTACTTGGAAAACCTATTTATATAGAAGGGTTCACTCACTGACAATGTTGGATAAATGAGGTGTTACTGAACTAGAGTACATTTAACAGTTATCATTATTATGAATAACCACAAATCATTTTTATTTTTTTCCTTTTTCATTTTTTAAAAGAATTCTGGGTCCAATAATAAGCATATTAATATAGAAATTCCTTATGCCTTGGAAGATAAAAAAATCTTTGGCATTAAAAGCATATTTTTTCTTTTGTAAAAAAAATTTATGTATTTATTTTTAGTTTTCAACATTTCCTTTTATAAGATTGTGAATTCTAAATCCCCCCCACTCTCCCTCCCCAAGATGGCATGCAGTTAGCCCATAGGGGAAGAGCCATGGGGTTTGGAAGTCAGCTTCAAGCCAAGATAAGAGAGGACTTTACTTGGATACTGTGTATTGATTGAGGAGATTGTGACTTACTGTGACCTAGGGGTGGATGGTGTTTGTATTTTCTGCTACCCCTTAAGGATGTGTTGTGCTAGGGAAGACGCTAGCCTGGCACCCCCTGATTCTGATTCTGTAAACAAGTATTTTGGGGAGTGTTCCTGAATGCAATGATGTATCTATGTACCATATGATATCCTGAGTGTTATGATTATATATATATATATATATATATATATATATATAATGTTTTGCTTAAGGATGATGCTATGAATACTATGCTTTATTGAACAATGTTTAGTTTATTGTTGAATAAATAGAGAGTTTATTATACTATGCGATTAGACCCTTCATAGCAGCAGTCCTCAGGTCTGCTTCTGTGATTGATGGTACAATACCATAACTTGTTCAGCCATTCCCCGAGTGATGGATATCCACTCAATTTCCAATTCTTGGCCACCACAAAAAGAGCTGCTATAAATATTTTTGTATTTGTGGGTCCTTTCCCCCTTTTTATGATCTCTTTGGGATAAAGATCTACAAGTCATACTGCATTCAAAGGGTATGTACAGTTTTATAGCCCTGTGGGCATAGTTTCAAATTGCTCTCCAGAATGGCTGGATCAGTTTACAACTCACCCACAATGCATTAGTGTTCCAATTTTCCCACATCTTCTCCAACATTTATTATTTTCCTGTTTTGTCATCTTAGTCAATCTGATAGGTGTGATATGGTACCTCAGAGTTGTTGTAATTTGCATTTCTCTAATCAATAGTGATTTAGAGCATTTTTTTATATGACTGTAGATAGTTTGAATTTCTTCATCTGAAAACTGCCTGTTCATATTTTTTGACCATTTATCAATTGGGGAATGATTTATATTCTTATAAGTTTGATTCAGTTCTCTCTATATTTTAGAAATGAGACCTTTATCAGAGACACCGACTGTAAAAATTGTTTTTAAGCTTTCTGTTTCCCTTCTGATTTTGTTTGCATTGCTTTGTGTAAAAACTTTCCAATTAAATGTAATAAAAATCATCCATTTTGCATTTCATAATGTTTGCTATCTCTTTTTCATAAATTCTTCCCTTCTCCCTAGATCTGACAGGTAAACTATTCCTTGCTTTCCTGATTTGCTTATAGTATCACCCTTTCTGTCTAAATCATGTTCCCATTTTGACTTTATCTTGGTATATGGTGTAAGATGTTGGTCTGTGCCTAGTTCCTGCCATACTATTTTCTAGTTTTCCCAGCAGTTTTGTCAAAGAGTGAGTTCTTATCCCAGAAGCTAGAATCTCTGGGTTTATCAAGTAGTACATTACTATATTAATTGACTATTGTGTCTTGTGTACTTAACCTCTTCCACTGATCCACACTCTGTTTCTTAGCCAGTACCAAGTTGTTTTGATGACTGCTGCTTTGTAATACAATTAAGATCTGCTGTGGCAAGGCCACCTTCCCTTGAATTTCTTTTCGTTAATTGCCTTGATATTCTGGACCTTTTGTTCTTCTAAGATGAATTTTGTTATTATTTTTTCTAGCTCTGTACAATAATTATTTTGGTGATTTGATTGGCATAGCACTGAATAAGTAAATTAATTTAGGTAGAATTGTAATTTTTATTATATTAGTTTAGCCTATCCATGAACAACTGATATTTTTCCAGTTATCTAGATCTGACTTTATATGTGTGAAAAGTATTTTGTAATTATATTCATATAGTCCCAGGTTTGTCTTGGCAGGTAAACTCCCAAATATTTTATATTGCCTATAATTACTTTAAATGGAATTTTCTTTATATCTATTGCTGCTGGGCTTTGTAGTGATATATAGAAATACAAATGATTTATGTGGATGTATTTTATTTCTTGCAACTTTGCTAAAGTTAATTATTTCAAGTAGTTTTTTTAGTTGACTCTAGGATTCTCTAAGTATACCATCATATCATCTGCAAAGAGTGATAGCTTTGTTTCTTCATTGCCTGTTCTAATTCCTTCAATTTCTTTTTCTTCCCTTATTGCTAAAGCTAACATTTCTAGTACAATATTGAGTAACAGTGGTGATAATGAACATCCTTGTTTCACCCCCGATCTTATTGGAAATGCATCCAGCTTATCCCCATTACATATAATGCTTTCTGATGGTTTTAATAGATGCTACTTATCATTTTAAGGAAAACTCCATTTATTCCTTTGCTCTCTAGTATTTTTAATAGGAATGGGTGTTGTATTTTGTCAAAAGCTTTTTCTGTATTTATTGAGATAATCATATGATTTCTGTTAATTTTTGTTACTGATACTTTCAATTATACTAATAGTTTTCCTAATATTGAACCAGTCCTTCATTCCTGGTATAAATCCCATCTGGTCATAGTGTATTATCTTGAGGACACTTTTCTATCCATTATGCCAGGTTGCCTCTTACAAAGCTTTCTAATAGTGACTAAGTCCTACTGTTTCTCAGAAAAAAGTCTTCTAATTCATTTTCTTTTACCATTGCCTCTGTCCCACTTAAGGTTTTCATTACCACCTGCCAATAACCTCCTAATAGATCTTTTTGTCTACAGTCTTTCCATTTCCAATAACTTAACTCTTCACATGACTGCCAGGTTAACCTTCGTATATACTAATATAGTCACATTACTCCTCTGCTCTAAACCCTTCAGCGGTTCCCTCTTGTCCACCAAAGAAAGTTTAAACTCTTTGTGTTGGCATTCAAGGCTCTTAACAATCTGATACCATTCCGCTATGTCAGTTTTATACTTCTTTATTTCACTGTTCTGGATTGGATGACTTGCTGCTTTCTATAAATATCTTGTTTGGTCTCTAGGTCTAGAATGTTCTTTTCCCCTGATACCATTTTTATGTGTTAAACTCCTATCCATCCTTAAAAGCTTAATTCAAATAAATGAGTCTCTAGGAATACTTTACTGATTACCTCATTATATAATGGTATTCTCCTGCTCCACCACACCTTGCATTATAACTTGGTTAATACTTCTTTTGTGTACCTATATGTCATTTTCTACTGTATGCAAGAAATGTGTAATTCAGTTTTTTAAATCTCCCCCAGCACCTAGAACTGTGTCTTATAGGTGATTAAAGTGTTGCATTTTGAAGTTGTTAAACTCTATAATCCATCATTTTGCATATCACTGCCAGATAAATGTCCCTAATGAAAATTTCTAATGGTTCTTTACTTCTTGTACCTTTTTTTTTTTGGCTAACATTTATATGGCACTTAAAAGTTTGAAAAATGTTTTATAAATATCTCCTTCAAACCTCATGACAACTCTAATGGGTAGGTAATATTAATATCCTCATTTTACAGATGAGGAAACTGAGGCAGATAGAGGTTAAGTGACTTGCCTAGGTCTTATATCTGGTAGGTATCTTAGGCTAGATTTGGACTCAGGTCTTCCTGAGTCCAAGGAGAGTACTCTGTTCATTGTGCCACCTAGTTACCCTAGCAGAAGTTCTTAACTTGAAGTTTGAAATTGTCTGAAAAACATTTTCATTTTTTTATTTCAATACAACTGGTTTCTTTTGTAAGCCTATATATTACATTGAATGCATTTAAAATTATATTTTTTTCTAAGAAAGGTCTATAGGATGCATTAGACCATCAAAGGAGTCAATGACACAAAAAGAAAAGGAACTGCTGTTGTATAGGTCAAAGTTCAAACTTCTTGAGCAAGAGTCCAGGTCAACCGCTCCCCTATTCTAGTCCAAACCCACTTCTGTATTTGTATCTTTACTACTCCTTTGCATAATAATTCACCCCAACCATACCTGTTTATCATTTCCTGAACACACCTGCCCCTAGGTCTTACTCACAAGATTTTCCCATTTGCCTTTTTCCTCTGTAGGCCTCATTTCCTTTCGGCTTTCCATAGGTCAAGTTCTACTGCCCTTCTAGACTCAACGTAAGCTTCACCCCTGTGAGGCCTTCCTTCACTTGGCTATTCTCTAGCAATCTTTCTTTTTTTAAGCAATTGGGGTTAAGTAACTTGCTCAAGGTTACACGGCCAGTTTTTTCTGGGTGTGGTGCTAAGTATCTGAGCCCGGATTTGATCCCCAGGTCATCCCGACGTTGTGCTACCTGGCCGCCCCTCTAGCAATCTTTCAATGCTCTTAACTCTTACAGAAATTAAGTAAACTATTAATCTGATACTTACTTCATACAGAATGGTTTTAAAAATACCTTTTTATATATTTATGTGTATATACATACAAGTATATATGAAGATATGTATGTGTATATGTTTATGTGTGTATATGTATGTGTATGATCTGAGTTCAATCCCAATTCTGAGCCTTAGTACCTGTGCGAACATGGGCAAGTCATACTGTTGAGCTCTAGGGGTACCAGGAACCCCAAAACTCAAAGGCAAACGATGTGGCTTCTCCCTGGAATGAATTGGACCCAAGCTTTCTTTCAGTTAGAGACAAAGTTTATCAAAACACCAGTTGGGTTGGATGAGATTTTAAGAATCTGAGCATTAATCAAACTCTTAAGGAATCTGAGCCTTCATATTGCTGATGCAAACAGGTCAGCTTCTTAAGGAATCTGCACCCTTTAATGGAGGTAAGATGGATCTTTTGACTTTCAGCTTGGATACCTTTTGAACACATCCAAGAACAACATTATCCTTGGCCATCATAGGGCTGAATAAATGGTGGTGTGCCCATATCCCTGTTCTTCTTACATGCCACTGATAACTCTGTTAGACTTGAGCCATCTGTCTTATTTGAAGGATGTACCTTATATTTCCAAGACACTTCTAAAAAATTCATACTCTCATCTCTGTCTCCATAAGCATGAGACTGGTGGTCAGCTAAAAAAAATAATAAATAAATCTAATCATGCAGGGGAGATCTGGATGTGATCTAGGAGTGACCTAGTCTGGGAACAGAGAATGAGTCTAGTTGTAATTAAGGTGCAGAGGGATAGGGTGGGCCAGGTGTAGACAATGAGGACCACAATGAAACGGTTAACTGGGAAGGGCTGGGTTCTCCAGGCAACTGCCAGGGACCTGGGTGTCCTTGGGAAAACCCAGGGGCTTTTCCTTTTGGGGTCCAGATCCCATCCCCATCAGTATCATGATTGCAAGTCACAGTTTCTTCATAATACTATAAAGAGAGGTGGCATTGTATATCCAGACGAAGCCAAACTAGGAACCAGGAGTCCTTCCACTGACCCATATTGATTATTTCACTCTGGGTACATTATTTAATTTCTTAGGACCCCAAGTTACTTTCTTTTTAAAATTAAAAAAAATTTAGACAAATACTAAAGCTTAAATACATAAGAAAAATGAAATATTATAAACTTAAATATAAAATAAGAAAAAAACATGTCATGTGCACAGCAGAATGTAGGAGAGGATTCAGAATATATACCAATAATTTTCATTTCAAGAAATTCTATATGTTAAATACTGCAAATTATGTTGAAAGTTGTCCATCTTTTTTTTTCTTCCTTGTAGGTTTTCTTTCGTTCTCTGCTATACACTTTTTACTTTGTCCTTCCCCCCCCCCCCCGCCATCTTCCCTTCCCCTGTACCTGAGGCTACATTTAAGGGTGGACACACATACACACACACTTTGTCCTTTTCCCCTCTCTTCTTCCCTTTCCCTCCACTTGAGGCTACATTTAAGGGTGGACATATACACACACGTACACATATACACACACATGTACATACATACATATATAAACATATACTTTCCCTAAGAGATTCTACTCCTAATCTTTGTTTTTTATGTTTGTACCTATCTCTTTTTCCTGTCTCTCCCAACTCCTCTCCTTTAATTCTATCCTTTGCTTTCTCCTCCAATTACTTAACCTACCCACCCTCCAGTGATCCCTTCCTTATCCTCCCATTCCCCCAAAATCTAAATATCCTTTTGTACTCCCATTTGACCTATTCCCTCACCCTCCCCTTTAAAGATCCCTCCCTTGTCCTTCCAAGAATCTCTCCCTTATCCTCTCACCCAAGTTACTTTTTTCCCCAAGTTACTTTCTTAAGATTAAGTTGTAGAATAGTTGCTGATCTGCATTGGCAAAGGGTGTTTCCTCACTAGGAACACCAGAGAAATTGTAGGGCAACATCAAAATAATAATTTGAAAATACCTGTAATAGCCTTCTTTACAGAGGTATTATAATCAATGAAATAAATCCCTTTCAAACTTGGAAGAACCATCTAAATTTCTGCTATTACTATGTCATGTTTATATCTTTCATAGTATGTTGTACATGTCAGATGCTATATAAATATTGGTTGATCAATCAGTTGAACTCTGGACATTTGATAGGGATGGGCAGATCTGTTGATTTTGAGATAGGGCAGAGAGATTCCTTTTTGGGGTGTGGGAATGGCTATAAATTTTAAAGGGACCAGCTGAAGCAATGTCCCTCTACCCCTTCTGGGCGAGACCTAACCCCAGGTCAATCTGATGGTTTGGGTTTGGAATTAAAATGAAATGAAACACTTGTAGAACATCTAACATTTAATGAGAACAAAGTTACCTAACAGTACAGGGTGTTTCCTTAACAATAGCATGGACAGTATATTCATCAAGGTCATAGAATTGTTTCAGGACACAGATAAGAAGCTTGAACCTTGTCTGGTGAAGGGAAGGGAGAAAAAGGAAGGACTTCTGGTCACACATTAAAAGAGAGAGAGTCAAGTTGAGGAAGTCCCTACCACTTATGAACTGGCCTTTCATGTCTTAGGCGACTGTAAAGTGACTGTAGTTGTTTGAGCCTTACTCCCTTGGATCCATTTTTCCAATCTTTTTAAAACTTGAAGACGGTTTCCTTGCCTTTTAGGGAAAAATTAGCCTAGCCTATGTGCAGGAGTGTGGTAAATGTTTAATAAACAACTTTCTAGAAAAAAAAATTGCCATGGCACACTTTAAAATTTAATCTGCGTTATTAACATTTTTCCTATCACTTTCTTCAGTTTAGACAATCAACAAAACAATAGATTAAGCCCTAATTTGTAGCATTTCCTAATTTCCAAAGTGTAAATGCTCACGCTGAAGATTTAGTAATCAGCTCTGGGAGCTGTCTCCAACACACTCTACCAGTATGGCAGGGACTTGATTATCTGTTACTGCTATCACAACAACCAATTAAAATGGAAAAACTCCCTTGATCTGGTTGCTTTGTCTACAAGACAATAAAGTACTATTTAGTATTGATTTTTAAAAAATCAAATTGACTGGTGGTTTTGGCATCATGTAGATACAACCCTAAGCTTGATAAAATTTAAAAACTTTGAACTTCTTTCTGTTTTTTAGCCACCATTTAAAATCCTATTAGATTCAGTAAGAAGGCTACTAAAGCTGCAGAAAGCAAAATGCCTGTGACTGAGTGGGATGATGAATTGTAATAGAGAACTGGAATCTTAGATCTGTCAAGGAGCTTAGAAATCCTCTCCAGTGATTCTTAACCTGACATCTATAAACTTTTATTTTTTATTTATTTGTAGGGGTTGGAATTTTGTGGAATGGGAGTGTGGGTTCATTCCTATACCTGCCAACAGAGTTATCTCCCAGCTATGCTGGGCTGCTAGGGTCTTTATTTTTTTTAATTAAATTTTATGTTAATTTTAATTTACATCATTCATTTCTACAATATTTTGAGTTACAAAATTTCTCCCCATCTTTCCCTTCCCCACTACCCCAAAACAGCGATCCCACTGTATATATCCCCTTCCCCATTCTGCTGTCTCCTATAACCTCCTCCATACCCACTCCAACTTTCCAGTAGGGCAAGATGGATCTCTATACCCCAGTGCCTGTATATCTTATTTCCCAGTTGCATGTAAATAATAATAATTATATATATATATATATATATATATATATATATATATATATATACATATTTTAAACATTTGATTTTAAAACTTTGAATTCCAGAGTCTATCCCTTCCTCCCTCGTCACCCACCCTTACTGGGAAGATAGGCAATTCAACATAGGCTGTACACATGTAGCTATACAAAACATCTCCATAGTGAATATATTGTGAAAGACTGACTGTATTTCCCTCCATCCGATTCCACCCCTCACTTGTTCTGTTCTCTACTTTGACCCTGTCCCTTTTCAAAAGTATGTGCTTCTAATTTCCTCCCCACCAACCTGCCTTCCCTTCCATCATCCCCCCTCTCATTCCCTTCCCCCCTACTCTCCTGAGATACCCTATTTTGTGTGTATATCATTCCCACCCTAAGCCAAATTCAATGAGAGTAAGGTTGACCCATTCCCTTTTGCCTTCCTATTCTTCCCCTCCATTTTAAATTTCCCCTTGCCTCTTCTATACGAGATAATTTACACCATTCTGTCTTTCCCCATCTCTCATTACATTCCTCTCTTAACTTTCAATTTCACCTTTTAAGTATCATCCCTTCCTATTCATTTGGTCCTGTGCCCTCTATCTATGCATACCTGTGCACATATATACACACACTCACATATGTATTCATATGCCCATATACCCTCCTATATAGTAATATATATGTATGCATGCCTATATATGTATACATTTATATCCCCTTCAACTATTCTCATACTGAGAAAAGTTTCACAAGTTACAATGATCATTTTTCCATGTAGGAATATAAATAGTTCGACTTTGATAAGTTCCTTATGATTTCTTTTCCCTGTTTATCTTCTCATGCTTCTCTTGCTTCTTGTATCTGAATGTCAAATTTTCTATTCAACTCTGGATTTTTCATCAAAAATGCTTGAAAGTCCTCTATTCCACTGAATGACCATATTTTCCTCTGAAACATGATACTCAGTTTTGTTGGGTAGGTGATTCTTTGTTTTAATCCCAGCTCCTTTGACCTCTGGAATATCTTATTCCAAACCCTTTGATCCCTCAATGTAGAATCTGCCAGATCCTGGGTTATCCTGATTGTGTTTCTGCAATATTCAAATTGTTTCTTCTTGGCTGCTTGTAATATTTTCTCCTTGATCTGGGAACTCTGGGACCTGGCTATAATATTACTAGGAGTTTTCTTTTTGGGATCTTTTTCAAGAGGTGATTGGTAGATCCTTTCAACCTCTATTTTGCCCTCTGGTTCTAAAACATCAGGGAGATTTTCCTTGAGAATTTCTTGAAGGATGATTTCTAGGTTCTTTTTTTGATCATGATTTTCAAGTAGTCCAAATCATTTTTAAATTATCTCTCCTGGATCTATTTTGCAGGTCAATGGTTTTCCCAATGAGATATTTCACATTGTCTTCCATTTTTTTCATTTGTTTGAATCTGTTTAATAGTATCTTGATTTCTCATAAAGTCACTAGCCTCCAATCTAATTCTGAGGAATGATTCTCTTCAGTGAGCTTTTGAGATTCTTTTTCCATCAGGCAAATTTAGATTTTTCAGGCATTATTCTCCTCATTGGCTTTTTGAGCCTCTTTTGCCATTTGAATTAGTGTATTTGGTTTTCTTGCATCATTCTCATTTCTCTTCCCAATTTTTCCTCCACTTCTCTTATTTGATTTTCAAAATCCTTCTTAAGCTCCTCTGTGGCCTGTAACCAGTTCATATTTTTCTTGGAAGCTTTTGCTACAGGAGTTCCGACTTTGTTGTCTTCCTCCTGTTCTATACTTTGATCTTTTTGTCCCCAAAATAGGAATCTAAAGTCAGATTTCTGTGCTTGCTTTCTTTCCTTTGCTTGCTCATGTTGCCACTCAATTACTTAACTTTTGAGCTTTATGCCAGAGTATAACTCTGCTTCTGGGGAGGAGAGCTTTGTCCCAAATTGCTGGGGTTTTCATTGCTGCTGGTGTTATTAGTTGGCTGCCCTCTCTGAAGCCTCCACTGGTTATGGCACTTGGTCACACACCCTAGGACTTCCACCCTAGACAGCAATCCAGATCTAGGCATGTTAAAGCAAGAGCAATTGCCCCTTAGAATGGTTGCTTGGTCCCCCTACAATCTGCTGGTCAGGAGCTCTGAAGCAGCCACACAGCCGTGTCTGTGGCCACCTGCCTCAGCCACTTCTCCCTTTGGGTGAAGAGGCTGGATTGCACTCCTGGATGCCCTGTCCCCATGATAATTCTGGAAACCAACACAGCTGCTGGTGATCTACTCTTCCTATGTCCCTCTAGACATGGCTGGTTGTAGCCACCCTGGGGCTAAAACCGCAGGTTCATGGGGCTGGGCTCTGCTCCCAGGTCTGCGATATGCCCTTCCTGTCCGCCTGCCGAGCTGTCTTCAGCAGGAGATTTGTTTCGCTCTGTCACTTTGTGGGTTCTGTAGCCCTAAAGTTTGTTTAGAGTCATTTTTATAGGTATTTGAGGTAGTTATGGGGGGTGCACAGGGAGTTTTCCTGCTTCTGTGCTGCTATCTTGGCTCCTCATCTATGAACTTTTAAAAATATATTTTGATAACTGTATTTTAATGTAATTGATATCCATTGTAATCTTGTGTTTATTTATACATTTAAAAGTAGTATTGTGCGAAGGGGTCCATAGGCTTTACCAGACTGCCAAAGGTATCCATGACAAAAATGGTTAGGAAACCCTTATTTAGTCTCTAGTTTTACAAATGAGGAAACTGAGTTCCAGAGAGGGGAAGTAAGTTCATATAACTAGTGAAGGCCATGAACGGAACTGAATCTGGAGCCCTAGTTTAGGACACTTTCCAATATACTGTGTCATCTGCTATAGAAAGGGTGGATTTTGCACATTACTTGTCTTATTGCAAGTTTTTCTTATTACAGTTGTCTTATTGCCATTAAGTTTGGGAATCAGCTAAGTCTGGACTAGTGTGAATAATGAATCTCCTGAAGTGGTCTCATGTATTCGAATTTGAACCATTCAAAGTTATAATTATATAAAATATGGTAATTGTTTCCAGCCCAATGGAAATATGCAGTGAGAATTTAAATGATGCAACCACTTCTGGGTGATTCATTATTTGAACTTTGCAATACAAGGAAATGTGTGAATAATTGGGGAGAGGCCAAGTCTAGGTCTATGGCTGAGGAACCAGGTTTCTTGGATCCCCTCGGGGCCCTTTGACACGTTACCTGTCAGCCACAAACTGAGGCAGTGTATTCTAAGTCACCCTTTCCTCCCCCCCCCCAGGTTTATCTTGCTTTACTTACCTAAGCTTTCCCCTCCTGCAGCTATTCAAGGCCCACTACCTTAGTTGTCCACACCTTCTACACTCAAGTTTCCCACTGATTATATTTCCACAAAGCTCCTCCTCCTGTCTTAATCTGCTCCATTTTGTCACAGTTCCTACTCATTTATCTTCGCATCCTCACTAGGGCATCTTCTGGCTGAGCTTTTTTCCTGGAATTAGGTTAGAATCAGGCAATTTCTACATATTTTTTCTGTTTGACTTTGAACCTGTCAGGTGGGTATGAGGTAGATAAGGAAACTGAAGCCTGGAAAGGGGAAATGAGGCTCCAACAATCTCCAACACCTGTAAAAAATGACTATTCAAATTTTAGAGTTACAGAACTCACAAAGTGACAGAAACAAATCTCTGTAAGGGTTATGGGATTTAAAGATCTCCCATGCCCCATGGACGTGCTGACATAGCAGAGCAAGAGAAAGTGAAAAGCCGAGCTAACGGTCCTGCGGTTGGCAGTTGGCGGTGGTTGCATTTTTTTTTTTTTGAGTTAGGACCCCTGCTGAGAACTGCCAGGGGGCCGGAGCTGCTGGGAGCAGGACTTTCTGCTAAGGACTCCTGCTGAGGACTGCCAGGGGCCGGAGCTGCTGGGAGCCCGCTTCCAGGGCGCTGGGTGGTTGCTGTGAGTGGGGAGAGGAGGACCTTTGCCTGAGGTAGCCTGTTCTGTTTTAAAGGCTTGAAAATGTGGGTGCTTTCTACTTTATCTACCTGTGCCAATATCATAACTACTCTGATGGCTTTCACTTTCTGGTTTTGGGACTCAGTCTTTTGGTATCTTAATAAATTTTCTAGTTTATTTCCCCAAATGGCAAACCTGACATATTTTGTGATGGATAATTATATCAGCATATTTGTAATCTCTATAGGCATTGTGAATATGGCATTGCTGATACAAATCTCCCACTGAAGGCAGCCCGGCAGGACAACAGGAAGGGTCTATCTCACTGGGCTGGGGCCTAAGCAGTCCTGGGGCAGCCTTGGCCAGCAGCCCAGACCAACCCAGAGCAGACTTTAGGAGAGTGAATCACTGGTAGCTTTGGTGGTTTCCAGACTTCTCAACCCATAAACACCAAAGAGAAAGTCAAAGGTCAATGGGGAAAGGGGAAGCACCTCACCAAAGGCTATGTTAGCAATTGCGTAGCATAGCTAGGATTCAAACCCAGGTCCTCTGACTCAAAATTCAATCCTTTTATCCCTATGCCTTCAGACCAATAGAATTAGATTCAGAATAAGATATAATACAATTATTGATGTTTTTTTTTTTTATCAGCACAAGCTAGTTGGTAGAAGGCTATAACATATAGGAACACAGTATACACTGTCATTAATGTTCCATTACTGGTCTTAATTATTTCCTGTGCCAACCCATTCACTTCCTCCTCCATAATGCCCCCCTTTGCTTTACTGCATTCTATGTAGTACAAATGAAGAAGAGTGTGGACAGTTATAGGATCACTTATTTAGAGTTAGAAGGGAGGCCAGTAGGTCTAACTGCATCATTTTATAGATGAGGAAACTGAATCACAAAGAAGGTAAATGACTTTCCTAAGGTCATATAGTGATTTAAATCTATGAGATAGGATTGAACTCAGGTTTCCTGCATACAAGTCCAGTATTCTTATCTATTATAGCAGTGTTGTCAAACATATAGAAACAGGGGTCTGCAGGATGCATATTGACTTAGTTTTGAAATATAACATTATCTATGTTTTATTGTATTTTTTTGTTAAATATTTTTCCAAATATATTTTAATCTGGTTTGGTTGCAGTTGAGAGTGGTGTAGGCCGTGTGTGTGTCTGAAGGCATGTTTGATATCTCTGTCCTAGACCATGATGCCTCTACAATAAAATCTTCCTCTTATAGACGATGGAACTGAATCCCAAGGAGGTTAAACAATTTGCTGAAGGTCACATAGGTAGTACTGTCAGAGGTGGGATTTGAACCCAGGGTTCTATGGCTCCAGAACCAAGTTTTAGTCAATACCATGCTCAGAAGGCAGTGGAGAGGAATGCAACTTGTGCTAAGGTGGGGGTGCCACAGGTGACCCTGTTGTGACACCACATGTTGACCCACTCTTGATCTTTAAATTTCAGAAATGACTCAGTCTTTGGGAAGAGCTTCTCCCAGGCTTGTAGTCATTGGCAGCATCTACAAATGATTTCCCTGCATATATTTGAAATTCATTAAATGTGGTATTAAGGCTAGCCTTGGCACACATGCTGTATTTACATAGACACCTGCTCTATTTATATAGTGATAGCAGTCACTGCTTTCTTAAGCTCCACAATTTACCCAGAGCCCAGGAGTAGGACAGAATTACTGAATTAATTCAAATCACATCAAGTGGAATTCCCTTTATTGAGTACCCACAATGTAGGACGCTCTGGGTTAAGTGTTGTGCACTCATGGTTTTCAGGTAATGACTCCATAAACAAAAACAGCCATTTCTTTGGAAATTATTTTTATTGTTGCTGCCATCTTGTTAGTGGCAAAAATAAAGTTTCTGGCCCAAATATTCTAATCAGGGGTTTCTTGTACAAAATCATAGAATATTCAAGAGGATCGAACTACTTTGTACCATTTTTAATTATGCACGCAAATGGATTGTAGGAAGAGTGGTGTTGTCTATGTTGTTTGCTCTCTGCACAGCATCCATGACTGAGTTGGCTACTTCAAGAAAGCCTGTGCTCTAAGTGAGGTGAGACAATGGGAGCCCAGAGAACTCCAAAATCAAGAACAAAATGAGAAGATAGGAGAGATGAGATGGCCAAGAAAGAAAAAAAATCTGTAACTTGGGATCACCTGTTGATTACCATAAGTTGGAAATAGAAAGAAAGCATTAGAAAATGGAACACATGAGATACAATGGAAGTCCAGGACTCAGAAGACTCAGATTTTAGTACCAACTGAGGCTCAACAGTTACGTGACCTCAAGTCAATCACTTTATCTCCCCTAGCCTTGGTTTCATCATCTGTAAAATAAAAGGGCTATACTTCATACTTTATTCTTTAATACACAGTAGAAGTCACTAAAAGAACTCTAGATATGATTCTTACCAATAAAGAGGAACTGATGATTTAAAATCTTTACTCTTAGAATATTTAGCTTCCTTTAAGGCTTAACTTAGATGCCACTGTCTGTGGACAAACCTTTTTTGATCTCATTTTTTTTAGTGCTATCTTCTTCCTTAAATTATATTTTATTTATTTCTATATTTAAATGTATCCCAGGAGATTATAAGCTCCTTGAGAGGAGGAGATTTTTTTATATCCCTAGCTAGCAGCCTGTGCCTTTGGCATAATAGGTGTTTAATAACACTTTAATACTCAAATGAATCTGTAATTTCAATGATTCAGGAGCTCCTTTCTATGATGCAGATGGCAAGCATCCACACCCACCCATCCCATGCATGTAACTCACTCCCTTCTCAATTCCCATTTGTGTGGTATTCATCTTTACTTCTTTGCAATTGTTAGTGTTCCCTGTCTTGCTACTTTAAACACTGATAAAAGGATAGTATTAGAGTGACTTAGTCACTAGCTAGCTGCTCAATGGTAGTTCCTTGGGCATTTAATTAATGTTGAACTGAAGTCAAAATAGTGGAAATTTAGGGAGGAAGTGACAATTCAATCTTAGAATTTGTTATAAGGCTGGACATTCACATACACACTAGATTGTGGGCTAGCAAATTTCAAAGAGTTCAGGAACAAGGATAGGTAGATGCCAACAGTCTGTATTTTAGGGGAAGTAGGTCTGAGAAAGGTGGTAAACTCAAGAATAAAATTATAATGACTTAAGCAAATATTGTTCCAATGAGAAAGAAATGTCAAAAGTGATTGGTATGGTTGCATAGGAAACCCATCAACCAAATCAGACTTTAAAAATTCACATATAGAAATGGAAAGCAAAGGCCAGTAATTGAGTATGAGTATAGGCAGGAAGAGGACGAAAAGGGGATAATGCTATAATTTGGCATTGGGTATAACAATAATAGTAGTGAGGTAACAATTACTCAGTACTGATTTTGCTTTTTTTGTGTGAGCTAAGAAAAATAGTATTCACACATGAAGGATATAAAAACATGCGTAATAGGAAATTGAGACCCAATAGAACTGAGAAGATGGTCATCAGTACCAAATGAACTACATCTTAGGAAATTGAAAGATTGGCAAATGTGATTTCTCAACCATCATATAAATTATCTTTGTAAAATTATAGAGGATGGAATAATGCTAGAGAAAGGCAAATGTTGTTTTGGTTTTCAAACAAAAAGAAGGAGGTAGAATGTGCAACAATAAACCAGAGAGCTTGCCTTCAGTTTTTGGCAATAACTCAGAATATGGTTTTAAGAATGAACTAAATCAAATGTGCTTCAAAATTCCATCTATCTCTGAGATATGGTGAATCCATCTGTTAATGATAGTAGCTTACTTGTAATTTGGTCATTTCAGCAACCCAATAAAATCAGTAGGGCAGGTATTGTTCCCATTTTACAGATGAGGAAACAAGCATTTTAAATGGTAATTATCAAGACTAAGTGAAAAAAGTTCACTTAATTTGATCAGTCATTGTTAAGAAAGTTGTAGTACTGAAAAAATTCCTATGTGTGGGAGTTGAGTCCATCTCTATCCAATAAACTACACAGTCTCTGGTTGTGTCCCTTTCGTCTTGCCCTACCTCTTTCCTGGGAACCCCCATTTTTGGGATTTTCTGTGCTCAAACCCTTCAAAGCTCGAAGCTTCCAATTTTCTAACTGATTGGTGTTTTCCTTCTGGTAGCCTTAAGGAATCCAATCAGTTCTGCCTGAGAAAGACCCCCTTCACTTCTTTACTAAACAAAATAAAACAAAGCACTCAAACTGTTTGAATCCCTAAAGATACATGAAATGAATATGGACCCAAAGTCCCACTCAGAGTTTGGTGTAAGGATGTACAAAGTCTTAGGAAGAACCTTTCACAAGATTAATGTGGACTCCTTGCCAAGGCTGGAAATCTCTTGTTTCCAAGTCTCATTGGTGACTTTTTTGCTCATGTCTCTTCCCTGTCCTTCCCAGACTTGATCTGGAGATTTTGGCCCCAACATGGAAGAATTTGGGGTCGCACTAGTCTTGGAAATGTCAGCTATTTCCTCCACTTTTGTGGGAGAGGGGAAGTGGATGCTGCCCCAGTGGGCTTTGCTTTCTCCTTGGTATCCTTTCGGGTATGTCCAGTTCAGCTACGTGGCCTTCCTTTAACCACACCAATTAAAAAGGTCCCTTTTTTCAGCACTGACTGACTGGCTCATCTAATTCTGCAAAGCTACTCTAAGTCTTAACTATGGACCCCAACAGAGGCTGAAAGAAAATGGTGGTAAAATACTCTCTGACAAACCAAAGTGACTGCATGTTTTCCTTTTTTAACCATTTGTTGGTGCTGTAAACCCGGCCTCTGTTTTAAGGGAAGCTTTTCTTTTTTCGGAGTGTGGTTTGTCCTGCGACTCTCTCCTCATTATTTTCTTCTGCCATTGAACTTCAGATTTCTATAGGTTCAATGTGAACATGCTGTCATCTGTCAAAAATGATTTCCCCTAAACTTGTCTGCAGCACTAAACTCCCAGCATGGACCCCTTTTCTCACTACGCAGAGAGCTGGCTTTTAAAATCCAACTTCTGGCTGCTAATCCACGTGAAGGTGAAAGCTCCAGCTGCCTCATTCTCTTTCCTTCTGTCTGATGCCACTGCTCTTTTGATTTGATATGATCTGATCCTACACATATCACCAAATGTGAAAAGATTACAATGCCTCTTTTCTTCTGAAACTTAAACAAGCACCTTTTCTCCTTTTTTCCCCCTACTGCTTTTTCTTCCACTCAAATTACCTGTCGAAGTGGCTGATTTCCTTCTCCCGAGGTAGCTTTAAAAAGAGAGGATATAAAATTGCGTTATTGAGTGCTGCCCGCCTGTCTACTTGGCCTTACACACACTACAGAGAGAGCAGCAAGTTTTAGCTCGTGAACTTGCAACATAAAGAAGATGGATCAAATAGCTCCCGAGAAGAGGTAATAAGTATCTTGGGTGACCAGTGACATGCTCTATGCCTGAATGCTCTCTAAGCTCACCCTCTCTAGCCATTTGAATGGCTCCTGAAAAACTCTTTGCTTCTTCCCTGATTCACTCTGAAGCAGAGCTGCTTTAGCTACAATAGAATCACAGAATGAAAGATCTGGGAGGAAAGTTAAGACTTTTTCTAATCCAACAAATGATGGTGTAGATGGATGTGACTTGTTTTATTTAATTTTCCCTTGGCCGATTAGCTGGTTTTGTTTGACAGGAGGAGCTTTGTTTCTTATTTATTGCTGAAAGGCTTAATGGAAGAATTTGATTTCATTCAATAACATCTGGATAGGGGCTACCATGTATGAAATAGCTTACTGGAAGTTTTGGGGATACAAAGATGAATAGACAAAATATAGAGCTATCATCTAGGACTCCACAGTCTAATCAGGGATATAACACAAATACAGAAATCATTACAGAAAAAGGCAGATTGTAAATGTCATAAGAAAAGTAAAAAAAAAACAATGTGTTGCCGGAACATAGAGAAAGAAGAGATTACTTTTATCTGGAGCCTCAATCATGGAATGATTCATAAACAAAATGGAATTTAAGTTGTACCTTAATGGATGGATTTTAATGGTTGAAGTTTGAGGGGGAGGATCAGTAGCGTATCCCAAGAAGAAAGAATGACTTGAACAAAGCATGGAGGTAGGAAAGTTAATAATATTTTGGGGAGGGCTCATAATATTCTAATTCGATGGAGCATGGGGTACTTTAATAAGTGGGAAATGAAGCTGAAGAGGTAGGTAGCATCATATTGTGGGAAGATTTCCTTAATGTCGTATTAAGGAGTTTAGACCTTCTTTGGAAGGCAAATGATGGAATTATTGAATGTTAGTGGCTAGTGAGAGACAGGGTCATATCAGTGCTTTATGATTACTCGTATTAAGGAGTTTAGACCTTCTTTGGAAGGCAAATGATGGAATTATTGAATGTTAGTGGCTAGTGAGAGACAGGGTCATATCAGTGCTTTATGATTACTCTGACAGCAGTGGATAAGTTGAATTTGAGTGATGAAAGACTGTAGGCAGAGAAACCATTTGGGAAGTTATTTGGATAAATAAAAGGCAGCTAGATGGCACAGTGAGTAGACTACTGTTTAAATCCTAACTTGCTATCTGACCCTGGTCAAATCACTTGACTGATTTCAGCCTCAGTTTCTTTGCCTGTAAAATGGGGATATTAATAATAATTATCTCCAAGGATTGTTGTGAGGATAAAACAAGAGATGTGTTTGTAAGATGCTTTTAAAACCTTAAATGCTTGCTACTATTATTATAGTTTAGGTGAGAGTTGATGAAGTAGGCATTTCAATGGTAGAAACTATGGGACTTATTCACTGATTAGATATTGGAAGTGGGAAAGGAAAAAAATAAAAGATAACTATCAAGTTTTATGATTAGGTATTTGGAAGGAAGGTGATGTCAGTAATAAAGATATTGTAGGTAAGACAAGAGAAGGATCCAGTTTGAGAAAGAGGAACGGGCAAGAGCATGACAAGTTTGATTTGGGGCATGTTGGCATCTAGTTTCAGTAGCTAGTTGTGCCTACATGTGAAAAATTGTTAAGGATTTAGAGGGGCAGAAAGATAGTATAGTGAGAAGAGATCTGTGCTAGAAGTCAGGAGATATGGGTACCAATGTCCTCTACTATAAAATGAAGGGGTTATATAAGATTATGTGGACTATTGCATCTCTAATCAGAAATGGTAGAAAGAACCTCTCCTCTTCTACTATTTCTGATTTAAGGTAGAATAGTCCACATAATCAGATGAATGGAAAGGAGAGTGAGTAAGGAGGATTATAGAAAGCTGTGCATTTTTATCTGGTCAATTGTGTCTCTCTAAGGAGACAATCCAGAACATTCAGGCCAAAGGCTCAATTTTCTCTGACTTCCTATGTAATCATTTGACATTTTGCTTGGCAGTGGACACTAAAAAACAACAATCCAAAAAACCAAACTTAAAACACTTAAGTGAGCTTCCAAGGCCAGCAGAAAACAGGAAAAGACCTTTGGTTAATGCTGCATTAATCTAGGAAAGAAGAAAATAAGCATTTATTGAGTATCTATCAAGTACCAAACACTATGATAAATGCTTTACAAATACTATCTTTTTTTCAAAGAATATTTGAAAACTGGTTGTATGTTTTCTTTGATTTTAAGGTCAGATGATGACTTTTATGTTCATAATATAGTTGTTGCTTGATATACCCTGTTCTGACTTGAGCCCTCTTTTCTTACAGCAAAGAAAAATTGATAAAATAATTGTGCTAGACTGACTCTCTTTTTCTCTGTCGCTGTCTGTCTGTCTCTCTCTGTCTCTCTGTCTCTGTCTCTCTGTCTGTCTGTCTGTCTGTCTGTCTCTCTCCCTCTCCTCCTGTGGTTCTCTACCTCTCTGTCACAATCACAAGCAGAGAAGTATTTCATCATCTGTCTTCTAGAACTAGTATTGGTCATTATAATTTATCTGAATTTGGCTGCTTTTTAATGTTATTTTTGTTTACCTAGTGTATATAAATCTTCTGATTCTACATTATTTCATATACCTGTTCTTACATTTCTCTTACATTTGTCACATCTTACAATGCAGCAGTATTCCATCAATTACCAAAATTGTTCAGTCCTTTCCTATTCCAGCTTTTTGTTATGACAAGAAGTGCTAAAATGTTCTGGGACTTCTTTTCCAGAACATTTTGACCAATTTACCACTCCACTAATTATGTGTTAGTGTGCTTGTCTTCCTACAAATTCTGCCACATTGATTATTTTCATCTTTTATCACTTTTGATGACTCATGTGTGTGTTATGTTAAACATTAGTTTTAATCTGTCTTTCTCTTATTATTAATGACTTTGAGCATTGTTTCATGAAGTTGATTATATTTTCCATTTTTTGTGGAAAACATCTTTATATTGTGTTATTTTTTGTCTACTGTGAATGGATTTAAGCCCTATCTCATTTTTTTTATATAGATCTTGGATATCCAACTTTCACTGGAAGTATTTAGTAGCAAAGACTTTATTTTCATTTAAAAGTTTTTCTCCTTGTTTTAGTTGAATTGGTTTTGTTAGCTTAAAAACTTGATTTTGTGCAATTGAAATTTTCCATCTTATCTTTTGTGATTATTTTTTATTTGGTTGTGAATTTCCCCCTCCAAAATTTCTGAAAGGTACCTATCTAAGATCATGAGTCCAGTAGGACCTAAGTGAAACATGTGGTATGAGTTGCTAGTCTAAACCTATTTCCTTCCAAACTGGTTTCTAGTTTGCCCAAGATATTTTCTTGAATAAGGAATCCTCCCAGTATTTTGTACCATTGGATTTATTGCACTCTATACATTTTTGTTCTATTGGAGCTGTAGTCTGTCCATGTTGGACTGAATGGCTTCCTTGAAATCCTTTCTTAAAACTATTGGGGTCTGTTACCAAAAAAAAAAAAATCTCACAAAGCTTTCTCAGCTCCCTGGAGGAAAGAGGACTTTTGAAAAGGTAAACACACAAAAACCAACTAAAGTAACACTTTTTTGGTTATACATTGAAATGCAAATTTTTCATTTTATAGAGAATGATTTGTGGTATAGCCATTAAGAGGGGACCTGGGGACAGTTATAAGTCATGCAAGTTATTGACTTGATTCATTGATTCTTGGGTTCTTTAATTTGATTGCTGCTCTAGAAAGATACCTTGGCTGACTGAAGCATAATAAGAATGAGTTGAGGAAGTAGCTGGAACAGTTCCTTGACCTTGTCTAAGAATCTATTTATGTGCATATAAAACTGAGGTGTAAAGAATTATCCAAAAAAAGTCCCCAATAACTCGTCATTATAGAACAATTTGGTATATTAGAGTCGAATTTTAAGTGAAACCTCTAAAATACCACCAGTCCCCTTCCTCCAGTTTATACCCTTTTCATTAATCAGTGACTCTTGAGGCCAGAAAAGGCTATTACAAGTTAACTCATCCATCCCTCTTCTTATTCACAGGACTATTGTACTTGAAAAATAGCAGGCAGGGGCAGCCAGGTAGCACAGTGAGTAAGAGCACCAGCTCCAGTGTTGGGATGACCTGGGGATCGAATCTGGGGTCAGACACTTAGTACCCACCCAGAAACACCTGGCCGTGTAACCTTGAGTAAATTACTTAAACCCAATTGCTTAGGGGCGGCCAGGTGGCTCAGCAAGTAAGAGCACCAGCTCCAGTGTCAGGATGACCTGGGGATCAAATCTGGGCTCAGATACTCAGCACCACACCCAGAAATAACTGGATGTGTAACCTTGAGCAAGCTTAACCCCGATTGCTTTAAAAAAAAAAAAGAAAAATACCAGGCAGATGGCTGACTCTCTTTTTTTCAAAGGTTCTTGGGAAATAGTTCTCAGCATTCTAGCTTAGGCATGTCAATGTCTAATACTGTGCATGTATATCCTGAATCTGAATAGTTTTAAAAAGAGGTGGTTTAGGTTTATGTTTGTTGACAAAGATCTCATGTCTGAGGAGAAAATTGGTGCAGAAATTAAATGCATCTGCAACTTTGAAATTTATTGCTTTGTCAGTGCTTCTTAAGAATAATCTGTGTAGTTCCTTTGGAGCTTTATTTTTTTGCATCTTTGTCAACTTCACAGATGTAAGATGAAACCTCAGGATTGTTTTAATTTTAATTTGTCCAATTGCTGTGTTTTGGAGCACTTTTTCATGGCTATTGATAATTTGCAATTCTTCTTTTGAAAATTGTTTATATTCTTTGAATATTTATCCATTGGAATTTACCTAGATCTTAGCAAAGCACTGGTAACATTTCTCTTGCTATTCTTGTGGAAAGGATGATGAGCTTGACACTGCTGCAAGTAACTGGAGTTGGCATGAATTAAATGACAGTGCCCTAAAAGAAAATGAGTTAAAATAAAATATGTGGAATGTGGACAGAAGATATACGAAATCCAAAAAGGCATTTTGTTGAAAATTGTGACTACTGGTGGTATAGATATGTATGTAGATATGTAGATGTATGTAGATATTATGAAGTTGAGAGGGATAACTAATACATTTAATAACAGAGTCAGAGTTATAAAAATTGACATAGAACATTGGGCTGCATGTAATAAAATTACATTTAATTGAGATAATGGTAAAGTTTTACACTTGGGTTCAAGAAATCAATTCCACAGGCACAATACCAAGGAAGTATAGCTAGACAATAGTTCGTTTAACAAAAAGATCTGTGGTTTTTAATGGGCTAGAAGTGTGACATGAGTGATTAGTGTGATAAAGCAGATTAAGATAGGTTGAGTTAGGTAGAATATACAGAGCTTGGGAGGTAATAGTTTTGCCACACTTTGCCCTTATCATACAACAACTAGGACATTGTGTTTAGTTCTCTGCAATTTTGGGACAAATATTGATAAGCTGAAGAGCTTCCTAAGGAGCGCAATCAGAATGGTGAAGAACCTTGACATTGTGCATTATGAGCATCAGTCGAAGGAAGTGGATCTGTTAAGCTTAGAGGAGACAAAACTCAGGGAAATTTTGATCACTGTCTTCAGGTATTTGAAGGATTGTCATGTGGAAAAGGGATTTGATTAGTTCTGTGATGCTTAGAGATGATTGTGTAGAAGTTGTAAAGGGAGAGATGTAAGGAGTAAACCCAATAATTGGAGCTGTGCAAAAATGGAATGTATTGCTCTGAGATGTATTGGTAGGTTATGCCTCACAAGAGGTCTTCAGGTAAAGGCTGAATGACTACTTCTTGGTCATGTTGCGGTGGGAATTCTTGCTCTTTTGTGCATTGGGCTGGGGTAGAGGCCTCCTGCTTAAGCCAATCAATACTCACTGTCAGTTCTCCTTCAAAACTTATTCCATTGTTGCTCTCCAAGCTCCAGCCCCAGCACCGATAACATGGCTAAATGTACCAAGAAGGTCAGAATTGTTGGTAAATATGGAACACATTGTGGTGCATCCCTCAGAAAACTGGTGAAGAAAACTGAAATTAGCCAGCATGCCAAGTATGCCTGCTCCTTCTGTGGCAAGACCAAAATGAAGAGATGGGTTGTGGGCATCTGGCACTGTGGATCCTGTATGAAAACAGTAGCTGGTGGTGCATGGACCTACAAGACCACCTCTGCTGTCACAGTCAAATCTGCTGTCAGAAGACTGAAGGAATTGAAAGACCAGTAAAATCTTATCACGTATCTGAAGCCCACAGTTCAACGATAAAAGGGTAAAATTATGGCATAAAAATTTTAAAAAAAGTTTATTCCGTCGTAACTAATGGTACTAATCTTTTCTGCTTTACCAGTCCATATCAGTTAAAATGCACCTGAACATCTGTAACTCCACCCTCTAGTTTCAAATGAGCAGATAGGCCAGTCTTTTTACAATCTAGGAAGGCTACAAACATGATCATGGAGCAGTCAGTTTTAGACCTGTTTGAATAGATTGTTATATCTATTTAAAAAAATATAGTACCAATATTCTTCCAATCATCAAAATTCATAGCCTCAGTGTAATTCCAGATTCTTCCTTTCACACCCATATCTTATCAGTTTCCACGAATTGTTGAGTCTAACCTCACAGTATCTCATTTCTTTTACTGTCTCTACATTCAACAGCCGTCACCTTTATTTATTACTATAGCATTTTTTCCTAGGTTGTTGTGATAGATTCCTAAGACATCTCTTTGTTTCTAGTGTCTCCTATCTCTAATCCATCCTCCACCCAGATGCCCAAATTGTCTCTCCAAGGTGCGAGGTTGACTCTGCAACCCTCCTGTTGAAAAAAATTTCAATGGCACCCTATAGGTTCTAGAATAAAATACATACTGTTTAGCTTGGCATGTAAGGCTCTCTACAAAATGGCTTCAACCTACCTCTATGGCCATGTTTTACAATATTCCTATTCATGAACTCTGCAACCTTTCCAAAGTGAACTATTAAGTAACTATAAATCTGATATTCCAACTTTATTTTGTTTTTCTAGCACCTAACATAATGCAGGTACAAATAGTAGGCACTTAATAAGTGTTTTCTGATTGTTTGAAAATAGGTATTTAATAATTGTTTGCTGACAAAAATATTCTGCTATAGCCCATGGTATACCTCCTCCCATGTGTGTGCTGACCAAATGTATGTCACTGTGTGTACCCTCTTCACGTGCATTCTAGTTACACAGGTTACTTACTCATAGTTGTCTTTAATCCTCATGCCCTAAACATAAAAGTTCAGGATGTGTGCCTCTTTAGTCCTACACATAATTCTGAGAAATGCATATTTTGATTCTTCAGAGCTTCCAATATCAACTGGTGAGGTTATTATGCTGCTCTCTGGAAGGCATTGTTTCCACTTTTCCTTGGGTTGGGCAGTTCTCTTCAGTGTATTATCTCTTCAGTTCTTTTCTGCCACCTTCTGGGCTGCATCCATTAAGCCCCTTTAAGGTCAGCTGCAGCTTGTTTGCTATGGTCAGAAAGCCTCTCTCTGACAGGGAGAGGCATAATGAGCTATAATATAGTTCTATGGCAAAAGTAATATTCAGTATTCTTCTGACTTAGGGTTAGAAAACTCCTTAGAATTACTATTTGATTCATGTTGGTGAGCTGATATTCCCCCAAACTTAATTTAAGTTTCCAACTCTAAAAATCCCTATAGGAACCATGTGGAGACTGGGACATGAGCTGAGTCTCATCCCCAAGACCTTCTTTAATTAGCATGTAATGAAATCAAGTGAAAGGAAGCCAGGGCTTCTATTCTTCTGAGCTGCATTTTGGTTGTTCCTGTGTATATCTTTTAGTAACTAACCTTGTTAATCTCTTTTGTTAACGTCTTCTACATTGTCTCTCCATATTAGACTTCAGGTAATTCTCCCAAGATACACTTAGGCTAGTCACTGGAAGATGAAAGGTTATAACAATTTTGCTCAACAAATATTTAAAAAAGTCTTAATAAGTGGTAAAGTCTTTTGACTCATCAGTGGAGGGCTCTCTGGTTCATATTGTTTAGCTCCATTTACTCTTTCCATAAGATGTAGTGTTTTCCATAGCAACCTTCAGGCAAGTCAATTAACAGCCTCAAATTTCTGTAGAAACACTATAATTATTCAGCTAGGATTATCAAGTACTGCACATTTTGCCTTTAAATGTTATAATTACATCAAAACTTAAAGGGCAATATTTTGTCCATTAGATAACACTGTGCAGAATTTTTGCTTTTCTTTTTAAACATGTTTAAATTGTTAATAACTTCTTTTCCTTGATATCAATTCTGAGTTAGCTGTAAGACTAAATGCATACTAGTAATTTCAGGTAGCATAATAAATCAATAGGATACCACTGTCTGGGTGAAGAATACAATAATCCAGTGTGTGCTTTTGGTCAAATTGCTGCATCCATTGAAGATGTTTTACAATAATTTAGATAAGACAAGCAGTGGAATATGGTGAACGTAGTTGTTCAATCCAATTTTTCTTTATCTCATTTTATATTGATTTATTCATAAAATTACACAACATGCCCCTCAGTAGTATATATGCCCTAGTGAAATTATTGGGGAGGAAAATCCAGAAAGAATGATGGAATTATTCCAGAACTGCTGACTTACTTTATCTGGGAAGACTGTCCATCCACTTTACTCATTCAAAATTTCTTCTACTCTACCCATCAAAGATGCTGGGAAAGGAGAAGGGGCATTATTAAGTTGACCCTCCCCTTTATTCGAGTGGAGCTGCTAGGTTTAATAAGGTGCAAGGTGACCAGTATAGCGCACTGGTGCGTATATAGCAAAAAAAAAAAAAAGCAATTACCTTTGTGAGAGGAAAGAGTTCATTCACCTCACTTGGTTGAACAGATTACTTCCAGAGAGTAATTTACTCACCATAGGATCAGGACCATTAATAAGTAATCAAAATGGCGAGGACAAGAACTACAACAATAATAATAATGTGTAGTCTAATAATAGTGATGTGTGGCCACCCACCAGCCTTCTGCTGTGGGGAAGTGGAATTAATCTCCTTTCAGAGACGGGAAAACTGAAATATAGAGAAGTTCAATCACTAGCCCAAGGTCACCAAATAACTCAATTGTAGAAAAAGGGAAAAGACACCTTTCTTCTCTCTCTGAGCAGGTAAGTATATCTATCGCACTGTGTCTCAGACACAAAAGCTACAAGTCCTAAATTCCTGAATACAGCCCTGTCATAAACAGACATTTTGAACTGCCTCCTGTGAACCAGCTAGTAGGCTAGGTGTCGTTATGGGATAAGTATTAATATGTGACAGTGATACAGTCACACAAGTCTTTGAAGATGTGTGAAAATGATATTAATTGGTCACTCCCATGGCTGAGATCGTAGAGTAAGAAGGGACCATGCCTGGCACACTGCCACCGTGAAATAGCACTCTCTTACAAAATGGAATGTAGTAGCACAGTCCATCCCTTTGGCTGATGCCTAATTTGTCCCAGGCATCAGGTACACACCATGCTGTAATGGGAATGCAAATTTGGAAGATCTTCCCTGCCCCTAGGCTAAAATGCACCTGGAGCCTGGGGTGGGAGGCTTGTTTTTCAGGAGATACTTCTTGATTGGCCAGTGAATCAATAAGGTTGTTACATTCTCTGAGCCAGGAGAAGGCTATATAAGCCCTGATGTGTAGCTTTGTTTTGGGACTCACTTTGAGAAATGTTCTGTGATTTGATCTGAATTCTGGGAAGCCGTTGTTGAGAGTCCCCCGGCTTTGAAAAACCCAGAATGTGGAAACCCAGATGTTGACTGGGTATGGATGTAATGGTTGGACAGTTTGGAAATCTGTCTACTTGATGTTTCTGTCTTGATAATTATGCCTGTATACTTTGAGGTTCAGGGTGCTGACCTTTTCTCCTGAACAAGGTAAACGATATATGTCTGACTGATTAAAGTAAGCTTGTTAATCCATTTTGAGTTGCTTTCCTTTAACAAAGCAGATCCAAGAACCTGTGGTAGCTGCAAACCCTGAGGACGCGCTTGGGGTGCTTGCTGCTACACATGCCATTCCCAACTTTGGTCATTATTTATACCTCTTTCCTACTGGAACCCCTGAACTCTGCTCCTGAAAAAACCCTGGGCTCTGAAAGATGGCCTTTTGCCTTCTCTTTTCTGGAATTAGGCCTTTAGCTACATACCATGTGCCTCCCTCTCTCCTCTCCTGCCATTCTCTCTCTGCTTTATATATGATTGTCCCCAAAGAGAATATAAGCTACTTGAAGGCAGCAGTTGCTTTGTTTGCTTGTATTTATATCCATAGCATTTAGAATAGTACCTGATGCATAGTAAATGCTTAACAAACTATCTATCTAGCTTTTCTCTTTGTCCTACCTTCACCCTGATGGATTCCATTGACTTTTTGACTTTGGAAACACTACTGTGGATTCTGTTCCAATCTCTTTGGGTTGTGTGTTCCAGTGACCTCTGACTTAACCTCCAAGACTTCTAAGTTACTTTCTCTTGGTAAGACTTGGAACAAAGACTCTTTTCCCAGTATGATTCTTCCTACCTGGGAAGAATCTGTTGCCCTTCTATTGACTTTAATTTCTGGCACCTGTATACTCAAAGGAGCAGGGATTGAACATTAATTTCCTTCCAAAATTAGCAAAATTGAACTGGGTGAACCATTAGCTCAGGGTCATCAGACATATCAGTTAAATAAAATTGACAAGGACTCTTTTATTACAGAACTACAGTATTAACAAATTTTACAGATGGAAGGAACAATCTTCTGCAAAGCTGCCAAAATTATTTATTTAAAACATAGGTAAAAAAAAAAAAAGTATTATTCTCTCACTCAAGAACCTGCAGTGGCTCCTTATTTCAGCTAGCATAAAATGCAAATACATCTGCTTAACATTTTAAAAGACCTTTATTGGATTTGCCTAGGGCAGCTTCCACCACTTGCTGGCTGGGATAGGAATACTTAAATTCTGAGCTATCTTACTATTTTATAAGAAACTCATACTGTGTGAGTTGACTGTATTAATTTAGTATCTTTGACAGATTGACTGATTTAATGGTGGTATTCTCTGGTAAAGGTATCAGGGCCAGAGAATCCTGTTTAGTTACTTTAATTTGGGTGCAATGCTTTCTTGCTTGCTTGACTTCACCCTATATTGAAGGGGGAGCTATTTCATCTGAGTTACTGAAAGATAATCCCGTTAAGTTTCACAGACACAGCAATACTTTTTTTAGCCTAATTTTGACTGAGGGTTATGTTCCCATTTCTCTCTATGGTGAGCTAATAGTTGGTGCCACTTTTAACTGGGAAGGCTATCAGATTGTTGTGGAATGAATTAGTTGCTGTCCCCAAATCTATCGATAATAACAACACACGTATTTATATCATGTTGTTAACCTTTAAATGTATTGTTACAGCTGTTCATTCATTTGCTTATCACCTTAATTTGTAAAGTAAGAGTCCAAGACTATTAGAATTGTTACTTAGTAAATATCTAGTCCAACCCCTTCATTTTACTGATGAGGAAATAGAGATCAATGGAAGTTAGGTTATCTCTTACATGCCGTGCTACATCTCTTCCCTCTTCCGCACTTACAGAATAAGTTCACCTACCCATAACACACACACACACACAACTATATCCTTTACACATATTTAAAGCAAAGAACTCTCTCTTTTTTCCTTTACATGCTCACCCCCATGCCAAGACACAGAGCTTTGTCTCGATTTGTCAAAAGTCATACAGGTGCTAAGTAGCAGGGTTGGAATTTGAATCCTAATCCTGTAACTTCATAGAGTTCTTTTCATTCATATTATTTATTCTCTGCATTTGGAGCTCCTATGAGCTCTAATTTCTCCAGTTCTCAGGCATTTTGTTTTGATAGAGGTTTTACTTAATAATGTGAGAATTCTATGTGTTTAAAGTAAGAAATTAGCTCAAAAAAAAAAGAAAAGAAAGGAAATTAGCTCCCTGTGTGTGGGTGTCATACATAGAGAAGAGGTAGATTTATCTTTATAAGAGAAGAAATGAAGTTAGCTCTCTCTCTCCTTCTCCCTCTCCCTCCTCTCTCTTTTTATAAGAAAGATGGTGTAATGTAATACCAAGCAAAGGCAACTTCCCAGGTTCAAAATACCA
>NW_027187325.1:6789678-6897522 GCF_028583685.1 Petaurus breviceps papuanus | reverse complement strand
AAAACCAAGCCAATACAGGGGAATCTTTAATTGCCATTACTATCACAGATGGCTAGAGGGAGATGAATATAGAGAATTAGGAAGAGAGAGACAGAGTAAGAGGGAGAGAGAAAGAGACAGAGGCAGAGAGACAGAGAGATAGAGGCAGAAAGAGCCAGAGTGTGAAAACTTTGTGCTTTGTGTGTATGGAAGAAAATGCACAAAATAAGTATTTATATACTGCCTACTATATGCCACACACACTTTAAAAATCTTATTTGATATTAATTCTTTGTACATATTGAGTCAGACAGTGAATAAACATTTATTAAGTTCCTACTGTGTGCTAAGTAGTGGGGATATAAACAATGGTAAAACACAGTCCCTGTTATCAAGGAGTTCATAGTCTAATAGGGGAGACAACAGGAAAACAATTATACACAAATGAAATATATACAGGATAAATTGGGGATAATCTCAGAGGGAAGGCAGTAGAATTAAGGGGAATTGGGAGCAGCTTCCTATAGAAAGTAACAGCAAGGGAAACCAGGAGGGAGAAAAGAGGAGGGAGAGCATTCCAGATATGGGGGAGAGCCAATGAAAATCCCCAAAGTCAAGACATGGAGTATCTTGTTCAAAGAACAGCAAGAAGGCCAATGTCCCTGGATCTCAGGGTGGTTGAGGGAGAAGTTTAAGGTGTAAAAGGATTGAAAAGGTGGGGTGTCAGGTTATGAAGGATTTTGAATACCTACAAGAGCATTTTATATTTGATTTGGAATTGGCTGAGTTTATTGAGTGGAGGTGTGACAGGGTCACACCTGCTCCTTAGGGACATCACTGTGGCAGCTGAATGGAGGGTAGACTGGAGTTAAAAGAGACAACAGCAGGCTCTCTCAATAGTCCAGCGAGGAGGAGGTGGCCTGCACCAGGGTGGTGGCAGCATCAGAGGAGAGAAGCGAGTGCATCCAGGAGATATAACATCAAATTGGATATGGGAGGGTGAAAGTGATGAGCTGAGTATGGCACCTAGTTTTTGAGGGTGGGTAGAGGGTGTCTTTAAATATAGAGGTTATACCTACCATATCTAAGTATAGCAATAGGGAGAGTTACAGCTATGCATGTGAGGTGTGTGTGTGTGTATGTGTTTAAAGAAAAGGAAGAGCTCTGTGTGTTGTCTGTGTAGAAGGAGAGATCCATCTTAGTGTGAAGAAGGAGAAATACAACTCTCAGCATAGCAGGAGAAAGATATAATTCTGTCTGTGTGTATCTACAAATAGAAAGCTTGTTTATAATGCTCTGTGCACTCATGAGTCATGAAAGATATTCTAGAGTCATCCCATATCTTTTAAATAACACCTCATCTGGCCCCTAATGGACTCTTCTAACCCACTAAAAGTGATTGCTCCCTTTAGTCCTGGAGGGAATATCAGATATATTTGATCATTGGTGCACTGATTTGTAAAGTAGGACTCACAAAATCAAAGTGGATTTAGGAATATGGAGGGTTGCATTGGACTGTTTCAGAATCTGACATTCTAACTTCCTCTTGTCTTTTCTCAAAGGTGGGGATAATTGAAATGACTGTTTTGGGTGGCCTCTCCTCCTTCCCTAATAATCTTATTACTTAAGCTTATTCTTACTTGTGGTCTCAGAATTGCCTGGTAGCTGCAGGAAGAAAGGAGAGAGAAGATGCAGTTAGGACAGAATTCTTAACCTTTTCCAAAGTATAGATCCCTTTGAAAATCTGAAGACTATGGACTCCCTTTCAAAAGACCACCCTATGCATAAAATAAAATGCATAGAATTACAAAAAAACCAGTTATATTGAAATACAATTGACAATATATCTATATGTTATATATACATATTTATAGCACTTATCTATTTATATGCTTTGTATATCAGATCTTTGTATATCTATCTAATCATCCATCTATTATCTGTCTATATAATGCAAATTCATGGACTTCATGCCCACCCTCTTCCTCTAGCTGGGGATTTTAGAACAAAGAGGAAATATTTTGAGGGGGGTTTCAGAATGTCTTCTAGGGGTATTCTTATGAATTAGACTAGAAAATGTGATATAGATTATCTATTGTTATATTATATTATATTATATTATATTATATTATATTATATTATATTATATTATATTATATTATATTATATTATATTATGTTATGTTATGTTATGTTATATTATACCATTCTATTTTTGGAAGGTTCTATTTGTTAGGAAGTTCTTTGAGTCAAAATCTATTTTCTTGCAACTTCTATCCTTGGTTCTAGTTTTGATAAAGTCTCAGAGCTGAAAGGAACAGTAGCAGTGATTTCATACCTACTGCCCAATGCATGAATTCCTTTCATAGTATTCCTGGTAAATGGTCATATACTATTTTTCTGAGCATCTCCAATGATGGGAAGCTCTCTCCCTCCCTATGAAGGGTGTCCATTCTATTGTGACGCATCTCTGATTGATAGGAAGTTCTTCCTTCTATCAAGCCAAGATCTTATTTCCTATGATGCACACATCACTGGGACTAAGTCTTTATTGCTGGTGAATCTCTTCATTGTGAATTGAAAGCCTATTACTCTTAATAAACAGATACTTTGGAATTAAAAGGCAGATAATAATGAGTGGAATTTTAAAAGGTGTAAGTAGAAGCTAGAAAGAAGAGTGGATGGAGCAGTGGACTTGAGGTCAGGAAGTCCTGAGTTCACATCTTGCCCTGGCTACTATATTGTGACCTTGAGTGTCAATTGACTTCTCTGAGACTCAATTTCCTCATCTGTAAAACTGGGATGGTATTACCTACCTCATAGGCTTGTGGTAACAACTGAATGAGATCATGTATGTAAAGATCTTTGCAAAACATAACACACTATATAAATGCTAAGTATCATTATTATTATTTATCATTATTAATAATCTAGGCCATGGCCTAAAGCAGGGTCTCAACATTTTTTGTTACATTGACCTCTTTGGTCTGGTCTAGCGGAGGCTATGGACCTCCCTCTCAGAATAACATTTTAAGCTAAGTGGAGTTTTAGTAAGAAGTTAATGAAAATAAAGTAAGTATCTTCCCATTCAACTTCCTGGACCCTCTGAAATATCTTCATGAGCCCTCAAGTGGTTTGGGTATCCTAGGTCAAGAATCTTTGTCTGTCTCTCCAGCACTTGATGGGTGACCATTCCAGAATTTAAGCATGCCTCAAAGAACCAAACTCTGTCCAACAGAGCTGGGAACTTGCTCATACTGGAGATAATAGAGTGAAATTTGTTAAATTTCAAAGTAATATATAATATTTGCTCATAAGGAATTGTATTTAACTTTGGTAAGAGAAATTATAGTGAAATATTATATTATCAAAAATTATTTTCACAATTGGTCCTTTTAGATTATTGATGGTAGTTGGTTTTCAGAGATCAAGAACCTATCTGATGGAAAGGGTCCATTATGTCTCTATAGACTAATACAGTTAACCAACCAACCCATCCATCATCCTAAAAGTAAGGCTCAAAATGGGAATTAAGAATTAGGAGCCATGACAAATTCAGAGGATAGGAATAGATGCCTTGTCTCTGGGAAATTCCTCAGTAAAGCCAAATTCTCATTTGTGGTACATGTAATCCTGTAGAAAGAGATTAGCCCAGAAAGGTCAATGGCAAATGTGAATATGACAGACATTGACAGAGATCATCTTCCTAAGTAAATTTGAGGTGCCCTTTGCCCAGAAACAGGAAGATCATCTGGCCTGACAAAAACATGACATGAAGAACTGTGCTATTTAGTGACAATGGACAGACTGCAAAGCAAAATGTGAAAGCAACATTAGAGAGAGAAGTCAGAAGCCTTTGGGCAAGGAGGGCAAATGTATAGGTGATTTCTATGATTTTGTGGTTGAGTTTTTAGGAAGACAAGGTGACTAGCACCCCAAAGTTCCTCTTGCCCTTTCTCACTATGCCCACCCAGATAATGAATGATGACAAATATGGCATATCCAAATTACATTGAACTTGGAATCTGGAGACCTAAATTTGAGATCCAACATTAATTCTTAGTGAAACTTTAGTCAGTCACTTGCCTCTGAGCCTCAGAGGAACATTAGAAGACAACCTGGTTGGTGATAGTTGTCCTTCTGCTTGAAGGGGACCAAAATGACATCACTATGTCAGGGTCAAGGTATGGTATGTCCAACTGTGACTGATCAGATTGAGGTGAGCTCAGAAGGCTCTGGCACAAATAGTTCACATGAACATCTGAAGTGGAGACATCTCTAAAGTTCTACGTCTCCCATTTCTCATATTTCTCACAATTTGCTCCTAAAGCATTGCTCCTTCTTTGATGCAGTCATGCCATGCTGGGTGGCCCTGTGCTAGTGTCTCTCCATGATTCACAATTGATCCCAAAGATCTTCAGAGAGAACTTTAGAGTTTCCTTGTATTGCTTTTTCTGACCGCTATGTGAGTACCTACCTGGTGTGAGTTCTGCATAAAATGGTCTTTTAGGCAAATATTTTGATTTGGCGTCTGAACAACATGGCCAACTGTAGCAGCAAGCACCCCAGTGTCCCCAAGGTGCCTGCTCACACAGGTTCTTGGATCTGCTTTGTTAAAGGAAAGCAACTCAAAATGGGTTAACAAGCTTACTTTAATCAGTCAGACATATATCGTTTACCTTGTTCAGGGCAAAAAGGTCAGCACCCTGAACCTCAAAGTATACAGGCATAATTATCAAGACAGAAATATCAAGTAGACAGATTTCCAAACTGTCCAACCATTACATCCATACCCAGTCAACATCTGGGTTTCCACATTCTGGGTTTTTCAAAGCCGGGGGACTCTCAACAACGGCTTCCCAGAATTCAGATCAAATCACAGAACACTTCTCAAAGTGAGTCCCAAAAACAAAGCTACACATCAGGGCTTATATAGCCTTCTCCTGGCTCAGAGAATGTAACAACCTTATTGACTCACTGGCCAATCAAGAAGTATCTACTGAAAAACAAGCCTCCCCCACCCCAGGCTTCAGGTGCACATTAGCCTAGGGGCAGGGAAGATCTTTAAATTTACATTCTTATTACACCAACCCATCAGAATTGTACTCCCTGCAGGAGAATTTGAGTGTTTGGCAGTTCAGTTCAAGAAAGGACCTCAGTGTCCAGTGCCTTATCTTTCCGGGTGATCTTTGGAATCTTCCTAATTCAATTAAAATCAAAGTAGTTCAGTTTCCTGGCATGGTACTAGTAGACTATCCAGGCTTCACAGGCATATTTCAGTGAGGTCAGCACAATGGCTCTGTAGACCGTCAGTTTGGTAGACATCCTGATACAGGGGTAAGGAACCTACAACCTTGAGGTCACATTGGCCCTCCAGGTCCTTAAGTATAGCCCTTTGACTAAATTCAAATGTCACAGCAAAGTTTGGATTCAGTCAAAGGGCTGGCTTGAGGACGTAGAGGTCCACATGTGGCCATGAGGCCGCAGTTTCCCCACTGCTGGATCTAATATTTCTTATCTCCTACACTTTCCTTTGGAGCCTCTCAAATGCTGAGCTAGCTCTGGCAATGTATGCATCAACCTCATCAAGTATGTGTACTTGCCTAGAAAGTATACTGCCAAGGTAAGTGAACTTATCTGCAGCATACAAAATTTCTCCATTTGCTTGAACCAGTATTTCCAACCAACGCTGGCTGGTAGAAAACCTCTGTTTTCTTGGTGTTAATTGTCAGGCCAGAATTAACACAAGGAGCAGAGAATCAATCCATACTCTGTTACATCTTAGCTACAGAGGGTGCATTGAGTGCACAATCACCTGTGAACAAAAAGTCACATGCCAACTCTCCCTTCACTTTAATCTTGGCTTGTAGCCTTTTCAAGTTAAATAATTTACTGTCACTGTGTCAACTGACTTGATGCCATTTTTGTCATCTGCATCTGACAACATTGCTGAAAATGTCATCTTAAAAAATATGGGAGCAAGCACAAAGCCCTGCTTCATTCCATTGGTGACTGGGAAAGTGTGAGAGTATTGTTTATAATCTAGGACCTGTGTAAGCATGCTATCATGAAACTGATGTACAATACTGATGAATGAACTTCTCTGGGAAACCACATTTTTCTAGAATTTTCCACAAGTCCTCCTGACTGACAGTCAGGGTTCTTGGTCAGACTGATGAATATGGTGTACAGACCTCTATTCTGCTCCTGGTATTTCTTCTGAAGTTGTTGAGGACAAATACCACATTGACTATTCCTCAGTCCTTTCTGAAGCAGTGGATTGCTTTAAAGGAGAAGCAGAGAAAAGATGATGGTTCCTTTGAAGTTTTATTATTTCATCATCCATAAAATGTGATGAATAGAATTTGTCATGCTTCCCTTTCAGAGGTGAATATATATATATACATATATATACACACACAATATATATATATATATATATATTAAATGTGAAAAACCTTTAAAATTATAAAGAGGAAAAGAAATGTTAGAGTGTTATTGTAGACAAATGCACAAAAGGTATAGTAAGTAACAATGTATTAAGAGTTTAGGAGACATGAGTTCAAGTCTCACTTGCACGGCTAATTCTTTCTGTGGATTTAGTTAAGACATTTAAAATTTCTTGAGCCTCAATTTCATCATTTATGAAATAGAGAAAATTATTTCTGAGGGATATTGAGGGGATCAAATAAGGTAAGTCATTATCTTCATTTTAGAGATTAGGAACCTGAAGTCCCACAGAGGTGAATTGACTTACCCCCAATCACTTAACAGTCCCAAGGGTGCTACTTGTCCGATTTGTAATGTGACACTTCTTTGGACCTCAGTATCCTTTTCTGTAAAATTAGGGGCTTGGATTAGTTAGGCCCTTTCCATCCTTCCCTTCTAGTCCTCCATCCTATGATCTGTCACCTAAGTCCGGTACTCTTACCCCTGGGATACCCCGATGTGCCCTGGGAACACATAGTGGATAGGTAGAGGGGAAAAGCAGAGAAGGACTCAGTGAAGCCTTACCTGGAGTACTGATAGGCAGCGGGTTTATAAACTACAATTTTTAGAGAAAGTGACATATCTAGACTTTCTAAATTTTATTTTTGCTTTTGAATCTGTAGATAGAAGAGCTTCCTTTTACCATCTTTCTTCACACAAAGGACTCATCCAATGATTTAGAGCATTTCTGAGCAAGATTTGAATGAGAAAGGTTTTACTTCATAGTTTCTGGACATATATACATGCAATTACATATTTCAATAATATAGCTTTTCATGCTTTCCAGAATGCTTTTACATCTATTACCTTATTTGATGAAGAAGTATAGACCCAGGGAGGTTGTGACTTATCTGGAGTTGCCCAGGTAGTAATTTTCAGAGGTGGGATTTGAACCCAGGTCTTTGGATTCCATCATAGCACTGTGTCTTCCTGGTCTAGAAAAACCTAGATTCTTTAATGCAAATCTAGTGTTCTTTTTACCATATCACAGCAGCTATTACCAGTGATGATAGGATTACATTAATATGTTACGATATTATTGTTCTGTGACAATCCATCTCTAACCAACTTTCCAAACTTATCTTACTCCTTTCCCTACCACATCCCTACAGTTCAGTCAGTTGATGTTCCAAATATTTACTTTGTCACCTCCTCAACTTTGCTCCCATCCTCCTCCTTTCCTTCCCTTTCTTTTTGTTGACCTAAATCCAATCGATCTTTATGGACTCGGCACAAACTCCCACTTCCTTTTCCTTTGCTCCTTTAGACCTAAGGGATCTCCTCCCCACCCCCAACTCCCATCAACTTCAGTAGTCCTTATTATCTATACTCCTTGCTCGAGACATGGCAAGCATTGACCTGTACCATTACTTTTCTTTTTTATGTATGTCCACAATCAATCAGTATTTATTAGGCACCTACCGTATGTGAGACACTATGTTATATTATGGGGATACACACACTGAAGCGAGAGAGCCCTTGTCTTCAAGGAGTTTATATTATGGTGGATTATAATCTTAAAAGCAGAGGTGAAGCATTAATTTTCTTTGGATCCTACTCAGAGTCTTGCATTGCACCTTGCACAGAGTCGGTGTTTGATCAGTATTTTCTATTTGATCCTTAACTGACTTGTGATATCCCTTATATAAAATATTATGTCAGTCAATTACTGTTTGTCTATTCGGGCTCCAGTCTCCGGATGAGAACTTAAAATGACCAAATTAGCATGTTTCTTGCCCTCTCCTTTCCCTGCCATGCTTCCCATTATCAAGCAGTATCCTTGTCTAGCTACGTGGTACTTTAGAGTTTGCAATGTGCTTCAAAAGTATTATCTCATTTGTTCTCAGGATAACTCTAGGCAATAGGCACCATTTTACACATGAGGAAGATGATGCAAGACAGAGGTTAAGTGACTTTCTCAGTTAGTAAAGAACAGGAAGCACAAAACATTTCCTCCCCTCCATGAACTAGAACACAGAAGTTTCTCAGGCACACACAGTCCCATGGTAGTGTGGGTCCAAACTTCACGTACAAAGGTAGTGAGACCCCTTTGACCCCTTCAGTCAAAAAGTTTGGGCCTTTCGTGTTTCAACTAATTCATATGGGGGAGGGCTTCTGTTCTTATTCTTACATATTACATCTGGTGTGCCTAAACTGAATATTGTAGGCAGTGAGTTCTACAGTGTTTAAATTCCTTGTATTATAACCTAATCTGGTATATCTTCAGATACAGGGTGAGCAGATACTAGCCATGGCATAGTATAGTATAATGGCACATATAACAATTCTGTCAGTGAAAAAAAGATTTGCTTCTCATGCCTAGATGTCTGAAGTCATCTAACTATGTGAAGTCCTCTAACTCCTTGTATTAGAGCTTGCTTAAATCTTGACTCTCTGAAGATACTTCCTCCAATTTCCATGATTATTTCTTTGCTTGATGATACTAATCCCTAGAAATTTCTTCTACTTAACAATGTCTTGCATTTACTTTGTCTGTCTTAAGTCTTTGACACATAACTTAATGATTCACTGACTCATGACATCTTTTGTGGTGCTTCCATGTTCTCTGATTTAATGGTATATTGTTAGTTTTTTAAAAATGTATTTTAATTATGCCCGAAAGGGCAATCACACTGTACATACCCTTTGATCCAACAATACAAGGTCTGTATCCAAAGACATTTTTTTCAATGGGGAAAAAGACCTTGTGCAAAAATATTTATAGCAGTTCTTTTTGTGGTGACTAAGAACTGAAGACTGAGAGGATGCCCATCAATTGAGGAATGGCTGAACAAGTTGTGGCATATGATTGTGATGAATATTATTGTGCTATAAGAAATAACAAGTAGGATGATTTCAGAAAAATCTGGCAAGACTTACATGAATGGACACAAAGTGAAGTGAGCAGAACCAATAGAAAGTTGTACAGAATAATAACAATATTATAATGATGATCAACCATGAAAAACAGCTGGTTTGATCAACACAATGATCCAAGACAATTCCAAAGGACCCATGATGAAAAATGCTATCCCCTCCAGAGAAAGGATTGATATTGTCTGAATACAGACTGAAGCACACTATTTTTCTTTCTCTTTCCCTCCCCTCCCTTCCTTCCTCCCTTCCTTCCTTCCTTCCTTCCTTCCTTCCTTCCTTCCTTCCTTCCTTCCTTCCTTCCTTCCTTCCTTCCTTCCTTCCTTCCTTCTTTTCTTCCTTCGCCTTCTGGTACAAAATGACTAATATGGAAATGTTTTACATGATTGCATATGTATAATCTATATCAGATTGTTTTCTGTCTTGGTGTAATGGTTATGGGATTTGAAGATCTTCCATGGCCCTTGAACTTGCTGAGGTAGCAGGAAGGGGTGGGGCAAAAGGAAGCCAGAGCCAAGCTAGAGTGAGTCCAGTGATTGGAAGTGTGGTGGCAGCAGTGTGAACTCCTTTTTTTTTTTTTTTTGAGCCAGCCAGAATTTCTGCTAAGGACTCCTTCTGAGGACTGCTAGGGATGGGAACTGCGGGAGGCCAGAGCTGCTGGGAGTGAGCTGCAAGGATGCTGAGTAGTTGCTGTGAATGAAGAGAGGAGGAGGACCTTTGCCTGAGGTAGCCTGTTCTGTTTTGAAGGCTTGAGAATGTCGCTGTTTACTGCATTAACTATGTGTGCCAACTCTATAGCTACTGCAATGGCTTTGACTTTCTGGTTTGGGGACTCAGTTTTCTGGTATTTGAATAAATGTTCTAGCTTTGTCCCACATTTAGAGAGCCTGTTATATTTTGTAATTAATAACCATATCAAAATATTTATAGTTACCGTAGGCATTGTGATTATTGCATTGTTGTTACACTTGGCGAGGGGAGAGAGAGAGAGGAAGGCATGGAATTTAAGAACTCAGAATTAGAAAAAAACAAATGGCTAAATTTTTAAAAACAAGTCATTGGGGAAAATAAGATATTAATTTAAAAATATATCTTTTTGCTATATCTCCCCACAAGTTTCCTAAAACCAGGATTTTTGTGTTATTTTTCTACAGGATTTTGCAAATAGCTATTATATGAAATTTACAGTAAGTACTCAATAAATATTTGTTGAATGTATAAATGATTGAAAATGTAGGGATTTTTAAAAAAGGAATGTAGTATATCTTCTTTAAAAATGCTTTGCAACAATCCCCAAGCAGTTTTCTATGACCAAGGCTCAGGAGACCCTGATTCTAGCCCTAGTTCTTCCATAAATTATTTGTGTCTCCTTCAAAAAGGCTCCTTCATAAGGCTCAGTTCTCTCATCTGTAAAATAAGAAGTTTGGAGATGATGAAAGCTCCTTCCAGTTCTCAATTCTATGATCCCTTGGTTTATGTGGAAATTTGAAAAGTGCATGGGTCTTTCTTTTACTTCATTTTTATTCAAGCAGTAGAATGTTTTATCTGCCATCATTTTTCTTTCCTTTGGCTATCTCAGTTTTTGTTTTGGATGCCGTAAGTTATGATTGTGCTTGTGTTGCAAATCCAGACCTCAGGCATGGGAATCATTTCAAGTTCATTTTCTCACCCTTTTTGAATTGCATTGAAGGAGCATGTTAGCCTTTTCTTTGATCTAGCTTCATGGCTACCACAGTCAAAGTTTATTGCTAATGTTATTAGTTTCTAATCAGAAACTACTGCTATTATTACCTAATAGTTATTGCCTAGCACTTCCAACCAGATGTCAAAAATAATGAGCCAATAAAACTGCTATTAATTTGGACTCAATGACAATTTTAGGCCCTCCAAGCTAAAGATTAGGAACCTCATAAAAGCAGGGCAAAAATAATTTGAGTAATCAAAAGTAATAACAAAAAATGGTGAGAATGTCAATTAATATGCAAGTGTTTCTAATTTAAAAATGAAACTTGGAGCTATGATTATCAGTATTTCTCATAAACTTTCCCGAAATGAATGGAGAGCTCATCGAGACTCCTCTCCTAGAGGGTTTTTTAAGGAGAAATTTGCTTTTTATGGAAAACTGCAGTGTCATTGGTAACTGCCAAGGAGATCTTGTTCAGTTTGGGAGGAAGTGGAGGCCTGGTACAAATGTGTGCCTGGAAACATCACTCACTTTTTAAACTCTCAAGTAAATACATTTCATTCCACCTTTACTCCCCTTTCACCTTCTTTATCCCTCTCCCCTCCTCCATTTACTATCCCATCCTATCTTTTGGATGCTATTTTCTTACTGTATACCATGCTCATGATTTTCCTTCTCCTCAACAATCTGATGCAAGTGGAAACCATGCTGATCCTAGAGCCAGAAAGACCATGGTTCAAATCCTGCCTCTGACATTTGCTAGCTGTGTAACGATGATTAAGTCCCTTAACCTCTCTGAGCCTCAGTTTCCTTATCTGAGAAAGGGGGATAACAATATAAGTGTAGTAACTCCCTTCCTGGGTAATGCTAGTCAACAAACAATTATTAAGCACCTACTGTGTATCAGGAACTGTTCTAGGTACTGGAAATAAAAAAAAGGCAAAGGACAGTTACTGCTCTCAATGAGCTCACTGTCTAATGATGGAGAAAACACAAGAACAACTATGTACAAACAAGATATAGACAGGAAACATTGCCAGAGAGAAGGAACCAACATGTCAGGGGAGGCTTAGATGAGATGATGTAGGTATGGTGCTTTGCAAACTTTGAAACACTATATAATTATCAATTATCCTTAATGAAAATTTTTCTTTGTAAGAGATATTGTACCTACCCTAAGTATAGTGCTCTGTGCACAATAGACACTTAAGAAATGTTTGCCAAATTGAACTGAGAAGAGTCTTAATCCCTTAGCCTAGAACAATTGGGATATACATGTGGAACATTGATGGTTCTAGGTTTTCATTGATGCAGGAACTCTCTATGTAATCCTTGCCCACACCCTTCCATAAATCTTCTGTAATGAAAACACACAATGGTGCTAGATAGCTTTCTCCAGTTCTTAGTATTTGATTGATATCATTGCAAAACTTGTGCACCACTTGATCTCAGTACATGACTGAAGATGACTATTTCTTTAGGAGCTTCAGCCACGTTCACCTCATCACCAGGTCTTCTTCACCTTTTCGCCAATTACCTTCATACCCTGGAGATACCTCCAACTCAAGGCCCTCTTTTCTGAGTGATGCCTGCTTAGCCTGAACCATTATTTCTCAAGGAACCCTAGATATGCTCACTTAACTGTTGTCTTGATTTATTTTTTGGAATTCTCTACCCCCCTTTACGTGGCCACTAACCACCTTGTCCCTGTGTAGGTAACCTCTCACTTTCACACTCCCCTTTTTGTGCTGTCTTCCCCCATTAGAGTATAAATTCCTTGAGTGTAGGATCTGTTTTGTTGGTTATATTTGTATTTCTAGCACTTAGTACAATGCATGGTACATAGTAAGGAATATGCATTCTATCTGTCTATCTGTCTGTCTGTCTATCTATCTATGTATCTATGACTGACCCATCTTTTTTCTAGTCATTCATGTTTTTGATTATTTCTGTGACAATGGGAAATAAATGGAGGTAATGAAAAGAGCCTATGGTTATTGCAATCTAACTTGACCAACACCTTTCATTTCCCAAAGACACTTTACTCACAAATGCACTCTCTGGCCCCCTTTAGGGTCTCATCTCTCCCATGTAAGATGCTTGGCATTGCAACTCATGTTTATGATTTGTGGTTTACAAGCAATTTTCAGAAATGTTCTTGTAAAGTTGATGGTTTCCAGGCAATATAGAAACTAATGGAGAATGGGTTACATGAGGGGCAAATAGAGAAAGAAGAGAAAAACATTTATTTGCAGAGCTTATTTATCTGCATCCCAAACTCTAACTATATTCACCAAGGTGGTACCCCTCCAACTATAAGTGGTCATGTTGCAGTGGCTCTAAAACTCAGCATGAGCTATTGTCTGTTCTAATTGTTCTTGACCTGGTCATTCCCTCAGTTTGTGGGAGGGTTATTTGAATAATAAAGTGTCTCTGATTGAGAAAACATGCAACTACCTTCCTAGTATGTCTTATGTGAATTTATTTTCAGGTCAATGAACTGGATACTAATTAATGGGAAGCATGTGGATGAGAACTCTCCAGTAAGATTCTATTGGTCTTTCTTTGCCTCTGTGAGGCTAGAAGGGATTTATGAACAGATCTGGAGCTATTCACATAATCAGGGGTGGCTAGTATTTATGTGAACCAACCTCAAACAACCCTTGGTTCATGTTTGAGGCTCCCCCTTATATCTCAGTAGAAGTAGCTAGTGCATCAAACAAAGCCAATGTAACCAAGATTAGAAGGAAAGCAGGAAGCTGGGAAACAATTTTTACAGCCACTGTTTCTGATAAAGCCCCATTTCTAAGATACAAGAACTGAGTCAAATTTATAATAATACAAGTCATTCCCCAATTGATAAATAGTCAAAAGATATGAACAGGCAGTTTTCAGATGAAGTTCAAGCTATTTATATTTATATGAAAATTCTCTAAATCACTATTGATTAGAGAAATGCAAATCAAAAAACATTGAGGTACCACCTCATACCCATCAGATTGACTAACATGACAAAACAGGAAAATGATAAATGTTGGAGAAGGTATGGGAAAATTGGAACACAAATGCATTGTTGCTGGAGTTATGAACTGATCCAATCATTTCTGGAGAGCAATTTGGAACTGTGCCCAAAGGGCTATAAAACTGTGCATACCCTTTGATCCATCAGTACCACTTGTAGGTTTGTATCCTAAAGAGATCATAAAAATGGAAAAAAGGATCCACATGTATAAAAATACTTATACTAGCTCTTTTTTGTGGTGGCTGATATTTGGAAATTGAGGGGATTCTCATCAATTAGGGAATGGCTGAGCAAGTTATGATATATGAGTGTAATGGAATACTATTGTGCTATAAGAAATGATGAACAGGCAGACTTCAGAAAAACCTGTAAAGACTTAAATGAACTGATGCTGAGTGAAGTGAGCAGAACAAGAAGATCATTGTACTCAGTAATAGTCACATTGTGTAATGACTTTCATAGACTTGACTCTTCTCAGCAATGCAAGGATCTAAGACGACTCCAAAAGACTCATGTTGGAAAATGCCATCCACATCCAGAGAAAGAACTTTGGAGTCTGAATGTAGATCAAAGCATTCTACTTGGTCTCTATTCTTTGTTGTTGTGTTGTTTTGTTTCTTCTTTATTGTGGTTCTTCCCATTGGTTCTAATTCTTCTTTACAATATTACTAATGTGGAAATATGTTTAATATGAATGTATATGTAGAGCTTATATCAGATTGTATGCCATCTTGGGGAAAGGGGAGGGAGAGAAAATGTAAAACTCATATACTTATGGAAGTAGTTTTGAAAACTAAAATAAATTAAAAAACAAAACAAAAAAGGTGCGTGAATGAAACAAAATCATTTATTAAATGACTAAGGTATTTCCAGGCTTGTGTTAAGTGCTAGGGATACAAATATAAAAACAAAGACAGTTCCTGCCCTGAAGGAGCTCAAATTTCAATAGGGGGGCACATTATACTTTGGATAGTGTTAACCAGCAATGGGACCATTGGTTCTGAAAGTTGCAGGGAAAGTAGACAGGGTCAGAAGGGAATACATTAATGCATGATGTTGTAACAATGACAAAGTTGATCTGAACATGGTTCTAGACCTGGAGTTGAATACAGTAAGGAAAAGGTATGTATGAGGCAACCAAGGTTATTGGTGAAGCTTTGGAAGAAGACAGAAAGTATGGAGTGAATTATGAAGCATAATTAAAGCAATGGACCAGGAATGACAAGTCAACAATCAGGACAGTGGGTCTGGGTCTCTAGGGTAGAAGTCCCAGAGATGGAAGAGTAAAGACCTCAGGGCACGGTCTCTGGTGTTGGTAGCAAGGTAGTTGGCAAGTTTGTAGAGAAGATGGCTGGAGATTAGTGGGAAAGACCATACCTGAATCACCTCAAGCAAACCCAATTTAGTTGTAGTTTACCTCTGCTTTGCCTGGGGATGGTGCAACAATTCAAGAGGAAGTGCAGGTGTTACCTACAATTTTCCCTTCCTTCCCCATTTACTAACCTTCCCTCCTAACCCTGCCCCCCCAGTAACTGATGAGACTCAGAATTTCCAGACATGAAATTGGGAGGGAATTAAATATCAACTTTTCAACCTGTGGCCCTAGCCATACCATAGATAATAAAAGGGAGACTCATAACAATATTAATTTTTATATTTATTGGGTCATATATCATAGATTCAGAACTGGAAGATTCCTCAGAAACCATCTAGTCCAACCCCCTTATTTTGCAGATGCAGAAACTGAGGCTCAGAGGAGTTGTTACTTGCCCAAGCTCACCCAAGAAGTAGTTGGCAGGGGTGAGACTTGAATCAAGGTTCTCTTTTTGCAGAGGAAATCTTCTTTCAACTGTACTGGGTACTCCTGTATTATTGGAAGACCAGGAATAGTATAATGACTATAAAGATCCTCTCATTTTTATGAGTGTTTGTGAAAGACAAATATTCTTTTTTCTTAATTAAAAAAAATAAACACCTCCTCCAAACAAAAATCCACCAACCTCAAAAATCAAGAATTCTTCTTTCTCAAAGAGTCAATTTTTGGAGTTGGAAATCAGAAATTACCTATCTTATCTAATTTCCCACTAAAGAATCATTTTGACAACCTTCCTCACATTTGGTCACCCAGCTTCTCTTTGTGCATTTCCTCTGATGAGAAATTGACTATTTTATTGGGGCTTCTAACATGTTTTACTTGTTGTATCTTATTTTGAATCAAAATTCACTTCTTCATAACTTCTACCTATTTAGTCCTAGTTTTGCCCTTCGGAGTGACACAGGATAGGAATTTTCCTTCCTCATGACAATATTTGAAGACATGGATCATGTCCCTTTCAAGTCTTTCCTTTAGCAACCTAAATATCTCCACTTTTTTAATCACTCCGCAGGTATGATTTCCTTTTCTATCCTGCTCTTCCTTTGAAAACTCATTACTTCATAATTCCCCACTTAGAATGTAATTCCTAGAATTGAACACAAGACTCCAGATGTGGCATAATCTGTTCACAGGGCAGTGGAATGATCACCTCCCTTGATCCAGATGCTATTCTTCCAATAATGCAGACTAAAGTAAAATTAGTTTTTTGATTTTGTTTTATTTTAGCAAAAACACTACACAATCGCATCATATTGAATTCGTAGTTGTGACACCCTCAATCTTTTCCAAGCTATCTCTTGCATCCTGACCTTGAATAACTGAGTATTTGAACCTAAGTATAAGAGCGTTATGGGAGGCTAGGTGGATCAGTGGATAGAGTACCAGGCCTGGAGTCAGAGAGATCTGAATTCAAATTCAGCCTAGGACACTTACTAGCTCTTTGACCTTGGGCAAGTCACTTACCTATATTTTTCTCAGTTTCCTCATCTATAAAAATGAGAATGATAAGAATAGCACCTACTTCCCAGGACTGTTACAAGGATCAAGTTAGATAATAATTGTAAGGTGCTTAGCAAGGCACCTGGAACATAGTAGGCTCTCTATGAATTTTAGCTACTATGATCCTATTACTTACTTTGAACCTTGATGCAATTGCATATTTCTCTTCCTTCGTCCTTTTCCTATCCTATGCTTTACTACCTCTTCTTTTCCCTTGCTTCAGCTACCTCTTCCTGCATTCTTTCATCCCTTTCAGGAGATACATTGTTCTGGTTGTCACAAAAGGTTTTAGCCTAGGATTTTTCCTCTGGAAGCTTATGATCTAAAGCAGGGTTCAGCAAGCTGTGGCCTGAGAGTCAAGTCTGGCCTGCCATAGCACTAGGGCTAAGTAGGGTTTTTACATTTTTATATTCAATAAAATTTTACTTAAAAATGTAAAAACAATTCTTGCCTCATGGACTATATAAAAATAGGAGGCTGTAAGATTTGGTCCATTGGCCATAGTTTTCTAATCTAAATAGAGGCAATACTAACACAGAGAAAATGTGAAGGTGTTCAACAAAATATAGTCCTTTTGCCAATTCTTTTAAAAAGTCTATTTCCTTTTCTTGAAATCAGAACCATCCTGCAAAATCCAGGACACTTGGCTGTAGGATTTCATTCTGTCTCTTCCTGTCCTCTACTGGCAATCAGCTTGTTCTCTCCTCTTCTGTACTTGTATCTTTGCTTTTTTTTTTTTGGAGGGGCAAGTTAGGGCAATTGTGGTTAAGTAACTTGCCCAAGGTCACATGGCTAGTTTTTTTGTGTTAAGTTTCTGAGGTTGGATTTGAACTCAGGTCCTCCCGACTCCAGGGCCAGTTCTGTATTCGCTGTGCCACCTGGCCGCCCCAGTACTTTTATCTTTGGAATTTGTTAATCAAGGGCATTAAGCATACACTTAGATGCCTACAGCTTATAGATGCTCATCTCTAATTTTTTTGCTGTGTAAAGAGAACAAGGTACTTCACCTCTCTATGCCTCACAGAATATAAGTTAGAAGGAACCTCAATGGCCACCAGTTAACTCATGCATGAAAGGGCTCTCCATTTCAATGTGCCCAACAAGTAGTTGTCTAGCATCAGCTTAAAGAAACCAAGAGAGAGTCATCATTCCTTCCTTCCCTATCTCTAGCCTTCTCTTCTTTAGGTTAGTTAAATAACCCTAGCTATCATTTTATTTTGTTAAAGCATAACATATCACTTAAAATTTTATATGTTAATTGAGCCCCAATTTTGCAAGATTATTCTTATTGTGGTAAAAGGCAGAAAATAATATTAATATATCCTAATTGTTACATTATTTTTTTCCTTGATAAAGGGGAGTGTTTTTTCTTTTTCAGTGACTTTGTTAGCTTTAAATTATCTAATTGTGACTACAATTTATAGAATGTTTTTCTGAGTATAGTGAAAGTTTGTGATGATGCAGCATTTCTCCTTACTTCTGTGATCAGTATTTGTAATAGATTCACTTTTATGCTCAGTTCCTGAAGAACACTTTCATTATCTGATAAGAGAAGATTATCTCCACTTACATTCTGAGGGTAATGAATTTTCTTCATTTGTATTCTTGCATAGCTTTGCTCAGGGAACACAAGATAATTATTTTCCAACTCTCATATTGTCAATGTTTTGTTGACCACTCCCCATCCCCTTGCATGCACTCTCTCTCTGTCTGTCTGTCTCTATCTCTTTTTCTCTTTCTCTCTGCCCCTGTCTTTCTCCCTATGACTTCCTTTCTTACCTAGGCTCTCCCCTCTATTTCTGACCTCTTCTCTCACTCTCTCTCACATCTACCAAGCTTCCCTTTACGCTGTATGTCTAAGATAACCATTGTACCTCCCAGTGTGGAATGATTTGTGCTATGCATTTCTGTATATATTGCTCTTTCTTTGTACTTAGTCTCTTGCACTTGGTTTATAATTGGTAATATGATAGTGGCAAGAACACTAAACTTGGAGTCCGAGTAGTGGGGTATTTGGGTACAGATTACTCCAGTCCCTGCCCTGATTTTCAGTTTCATTGTCTGTAAAATGGAATAATGATACTTCTACTACCTATCCCAGAGAGATTTTGTGAGGCTCAGATGAGTTGACATAGTTAAAAAGTGCATTGAGAAGGGCTCCAGAATTCATAGAATTTACAACTGGAGGGGACATATAAGGTCACCTAGCTCAATGCTCTCATTTTATATTTGAGAAAATGGAGCTTGAGAAGTTAATTGTCTTACCCAAGATCACATGGGTAATACAAACCGCTATTATTTGCTTGCATATCTATTTGTAGCAGTAATTATGTGTTTATTTTTGTATGTTTGTTAGTATCTCATCCTCCTTCATTATTCAAATCTTGTCAGTCACTATATCCTGTCATTTCCCCCTTCCTTTCCATTCTTCATTCCTCCCTTCCAGTACTCTGGTGAAAGCCTTCATTTTCTCATGCTTGGTTTACTCCTTGTCACAGGTTATCCACACTCTAGGCTCTCCCTGCTCCAGGCCATTCATTTTGCTAGACTAATCTTTTTAAATCATAGCTTCCATCGTGTCACTCTCTTAAGTGCTGCTCAGTTTCCTAAGACATCAGGTCTTAACTACTTTTCCTGACTTTCAAGGACCTCCATAATCTAGTCTCACTCAACCTGTCTAATCTTATTCCCCATTATTCCCAAACATACAAGCACAGCTCTGATTTCCTTATGACATATTCATGGGAGGCTTTGTGGAGAATGACTCAGGTCTCATTGAACTCACTTTCTTCCAACTTCCTTATAGTGCATATAGTTTAGCACTCAGTTTTACCTTTTGTATTTGATTTTGATCTGGATGTTTATGTGATACAGTTTTATGGACATGGAGGGATTAATTCTTAAGATATTTAAATGAGGGGAGGGTAGCAAATGACTTAAAAAATAAATGTTAGAAACCCTGTGACTATCCAGACCAAGAACATATATATATATATATATATGTATACATATATATATATATATAGTTATTGACCTGTAGAGTCTCTTTCTCATTGCCTCAAAATATTTATGAGAATAATCAGCGTATATACCAAGAGCATCTCTGATGAAGGCATAAGAAGGGAATCGACAGGCTTTCAAAAACTATATTCGATGACAGATCACATCTTTAGAATCATAGCACTGACTGAAAAGGCCAGGGAATACTAGTCCTTCTGTGCCTATTGTCAAAAAGCATTTGACTTGGTGGAGTAAAATGTCTCCTTTAAAGACTCTCCTCCAACAAGGTCACCCCTATGCATATGTCAAAATCATAAAGAAGGACTTACGGGTATGTATAACAACAGTAATAATGGTCCTCTGATAATTAACATTGAGTGAGGTATAAAACAGGGAATGTTTGTTTGCCAACATTGTTCACTGTTATGAAGGATGTCCAACATGGAGTCTAAATGGAAAGATTCCCTAGAGATGTGGAAATCCTTCATATGTTCTTGTTTATGGATGACTTTGTGCTGGTTGCATCAGGCTCTAGGACACTGTAGAATCTCCCAGATGATGTCTGTGATTACTAAAAAGAGTTTGGCCCAAATATCCACAAAGTGGGATTAGGGGGGACCAAATGGATGATAGATGCCTATTGTTCAGACCGTGATACAAAGTTGGATGGACAAGCCACAGAGCTGATTCATCAGTACATTAGATACTCGTTGCAGATGGACAATGAGCTGTGGCAAGAAGTGAATAGGAGGGTGAGAGTGGACCGTATTACATTTGGAAGAGCTGTTCAGTGCTTTTAATGACCAAAAAGCTTTTTCCTAAAAGAAAGGCCCATCTGTTCTGCATCAGTACTCTTCTGTTGATGCCTTATGGCTGCAAATTGTGGAAAATCAGTCTCTAAAGAATTAGAGATGCAAGGCAATGGAGAATTGCATGGAGAGTATGAGTAGGTTACAGTAATTAACAATGAGGAATTACTAAAAGAAAGCAGTATAAAAGTCATGATCAAAGAGTGTGGGGAAACAGAGAATAGTTAGCAGCAAGATTGAGAGATAAATGATGGACATCACAATTACTCCATTGGTAACCAACCATCCAATGTCAAAAGATCAGCAGGAAACCTCCCTAAAATGTTGGCTGGACCTCTGATTGAGATTTTATTGAGGACATGAAAAATAGTCAATAAAATGAGAAGGCACAGATGGACTATGATAAGTAATACTGGAAGGATTGTACCCATATCAGTGAGATCAAAGATCCCATGAAGTATGACAGTAAATATTATTCCCCCAATTTAATTGTAAATTTCTTTAGGATGAAGAGCATAGATTATTCTGTTGAATGTGTTTGTCTAATTCCTAACAGAGGAGTGGTCCCAGAGTAGTTGCTTAATCTTATTAATTGGTTAATCATACAATGAACTTTGTGCATGTTTTGGTAGAGCAGTGGTCCAAAACACCTTTTGGTCCTTTTGCATAGTATTCTTGATTGAGTCTTTATGTCATGACTCTGACTTGTTGACATGCCTTGCCCTGTGTAGTCCTTTCCTTCATTTGTACAACTCATGTATTATAGTGATTAATTCAGGCCTGGCCTTATTGTTTGCCTCCAATAATTCGCCTCGAGACCTTGGATTTCTTTGAGGCTACTTCTTAATGGAATGCACTGCTTAGTTTGGGATTTGTGCTGACTTGAGATGCTTAGATCTATGGAAAAGTCTGTTCCCATCTGTCATATCAGCTAGGGCTATTGATCTTAAAGAGAACCTGGACATCTCCTGCTTAGCAAATACTTTGATGCTATCTGTGCTTCTATGCATCCTAGAGTTTGGTAATCCTGGGACCCTGGGGTGGCTACAGCAAATGAAGCATATGCTCCTACATATCTTTTTACAAATAACAGGACTGGATTGTTATTATCTTCCTTGGCTCAACTCCAAACACAGACAGGGATATTTGCCTAGCTGATACAGGTGGTCTTAAAACCCTCAGGTTTTAGGAACTAAGCTAAGATAAAAAGGCAGAATTTCAATTAAACGTTCTTTCCATCAACAAGCATTTATGGTTTGTTTAACCTCTCTTCTTGCTTCCCTTTCCTATGTATGATGATGATTTCAAGACTTTGTGACCCAAAATGATTTGTGATCCTCTAAGGCAGGATTTCATTTTTATCTTATTTAAATTTCAAGGCTTCTTAGGACAAAACTCCAGTATTTTTAAGACCTTAAAGGACAACTCCCTCCATTAAAGAAATTTATGTGATGCAGGGTTTCCATGGCCAAAACATTCATTAACTTGTGACCAACATGCTGGAGGTTAGCATCTCCATACTTAGCTAGGCTGATTCTTGGACAGCAGAGGCTACGCACTGGCTTCTCAGTGAGTCAACAAAATTGATTGGGCTGCTCACACTAGTTATCTTAGTTATCATGCAGATTGGTCTAAAACCGTACCTATACTTACTTGTGTTTGGTGGTGCTGGTGGTGTGTAGTCACATTTTGAATGTGGTTGGGCAAAAGAATAAATTATCAAGAAAAAATGTAAAAATCTCTTCTCCTATGTTATATAAGAATAAGAAACAAAATTAGTCATCTTCCATAATTTAGGTATATTACAGAATGAAAGTAGATGAAGGGACTTTTTGAAACCTGTCTCAGAACTCCAGTTTTTTGATTTGTATAAAATAATATTTGATATGTCTATCTTTTCAACCATTTATTCCAATCTTCAACTGTATAGAATCACAGAATAAGGAGAGTCATCAAAAAGTATCTAATCCAGAGGTTCCCAAACTTATTCAGCCTGAAAAAAATACTCAGTGCCCCCTGGAAATCTATTTTCTTTAACCCTTTAACTTTTAAAAAAAATTGCATCATTTAAAAAAATATAAAATGTTTAAAAAATGATGTATCTTAAATTTAATAATTTATTGTAAGTTTGTGAGTTTTTTCTTGCATTGAAATTTTGATGATGCAATATTGTTTCATATAACCATACAGTATAGTATTGTAAATAAGTCATTACACACATATATTCCTGATGACGCATGATGGACTTCCCAACAATGTGCGACACACTAGTCTGCTGACACTTGCTTGTTAAGACCTGTTGGTGAACTTGACCACTGATCAGTTATAACTTGCATTTTGTGTGTTTATTTAAAAAATAATGTAATCATTATGACTTTAACTCTGCTACACAAGAGAAGAAACATGTATGAATGATTTTTCAAAATTATTTTCTCTTTTTTCCTTATGCTTTCATCACCCCCTTGTTTTTACTCAACCCCTCTAAAATTGTACCCGAGGTTACTACTGTCCACCCTAGGTCTTTTCATCACCCTTGGGGGTAGTATTATCCACTCCAGGAACCTCTATATCTACCTGTATCTGCCCCAAAATCCCCTCTGTAACACTGCCAATGAGTGGCAATATAACTTTGATTGAAAAAGGCCAAAGAGGAAATGGAACTCATCATCTCCTGAAGCAACTCATTTCCCTTTTAGATAGCACTGATTATCAGAAAGCTTTTCCTTACATTGGACCCACATTTACCTTCTGAAACTTCCACCCACCTTTCCTAGCCACTCTCTCTTGGATCAAGAAGAATAATCTAATTTCTCTTTTACATTGCAGTCTTTCAAATACTTGAGGACAACTATCAGTTCCCCTTTAAGTCTCTTCTCAAGGCTGATCACACTATTTTCTTTCAGTTGATCCTTATAGGATGTGACTTTGAAACATCATTCTGATTGTCCATATTAGGATATCTGCCAGTTAATGGAGGTCCTTCTCAAAATGTGACACCCCATAATTGAACACAATACTTCAGCTATGGTTTGACCATATGGCAGAAACCTCAGCTCTCTTCTTCTGCAAACTATGCCTTTCATAAAACAGCTTACAAGAACATTAGTTTTTATGGTTACCTTGTCCCATCATTGATTTGTATTGAATTTTAATCTACCAAAGCCCATAGATTGCTTTTCTGCTGAATTTTACTCCAACCAAAGGGGTTTCTTTAGAACCTCTTAAAAACTGAATTTACTTTCTAATATCTGTAGTACTCCCCAAACTTGTGTAATGGGAATGGGAGTTTGAAGACCTCCCTTGCTTTGAAAGTAAACTCTGCCCCCTAATAGGTTGAATGTAATCACATGGAGCCTGTGATGGAGGGAATTTGCTAAAGGGTGCAGCAGAGCCCACAGGAAGCTTCCCTACTGTGAAGATAAACTCTTCCCCCTAATAGGCTGAATGTAGTCACATGGAGCCTGTGATGGGAGAAGTTTTGCTTAAGGGAAGCAGAGCCCACAGGAAGCTGGTGTTCAGGGCTAGCCAGAATGTGGGGGACAGAGGAGCTCAGGCAAGGAGACAGAGAGTTTTGTGAGTAAATATTGATCTTGTATTGGTTTGTGGGAAGGCTAACAGATGGCATGGCTCTCAGCATTATTATGGCTTCTGAATATCTTTGGTACTATGATGGAAGCAGCTTACTGGTTTGGGGATTCAGTTTTCTGTTGTCTAAATAAATGCTTCTGTTCTATCCTCTATCTGGAGAATCTGGTATATTTTGCTATTGAACGTCATGCAGTACTTATAGACATGGTGTTTATTGTGATCGTGGGCATTGCAAATATTGCATTGGTGTTACATCTTGTCCTTTCCATTTATTTCAATCTTACTCTTTTTAAGTCCTTATTTTCCATGAAGACTTTTCATGGTATTACAATTCTTTTTCTGCTGAATACTGTGTATTTAACACACTTACCAAATTATTATGTCATATTCTATGAAATATCTAGTATTCATTGCATGTCTGAGAAAAGGGCTCCAGAGTGTTTGGTTCCCTATTGCCCTTCCCTGAGTATAAAAGTAGGTGTACTACAGTAAATAACACTTGAAGGTTTATAGATTTATTATCTACATTTTAAAAAGAAAGAAACTGAGACAGAACAAATGACTTGTTCAAAGTCACACAATTACAAAGGTAATAATTATCAAACATATTTCTTCTGATTACAAGACTAGCAATCCTTCTATCATACAACTCTCCCTTTTCCAACCTTTATTATGAACCTAGTCATCATCAACAAGCTTGATCAATTCAATATACAAAGAACAAAACATTCCATGTAAAAATAATGAAATTCTATTAGAATTTTTAAGAAGTATACTTTAAATTTATCATGGTGGGAACAAAATTGTTTTATTTATATCTCCTTCTGAATATCTTTTTTGTTTTCCTCTGTGTTTTAAAAATGTTTTATTCACACTTTTTTCTATATCTCTATTGCTACCCACTGGTTCACCTTAACTCCAAGAGAAGCCTTCCTTTGTAATAAAGGAGTATAGCCAAACAAAATAAATCAACATATTGGTCATGTATCAAAATGTGTGTCTCATTCTGCACCTTGCATCCATCACCTTCATCATTAGTCTTCTCACGTCATGACAGGTAACTGGGTCCATTAGAAATATAAAATTTTTTGAACATAGAAATATTATTTGATGAGATCTGTGGACCCAGAAGTTGAAGTGGAATAGTGGGAAAAGAATTTGTGGTTATAGGTCATGGGTGTGAATTTTCTAATTAATATCAGTGTGATTTTGAACAAGTTACTTAACCTCTTTGAACCAGTTATCCCTTCTGAAAGAATGATGAACTTGATGAACTTTAAGGTTAGTTCTTGTTCTAAATCCATGATCCTAAAAAAATTGTTGATCTTTCATTAATTAACTGAATGAAATAAAAGAAACAAATGTCTTCCCTTCTTTGGCCTTTGGTTCTTTAACCTATAAAATTAAGAGGTTTAGAGAAGATGATCTCTAAAGTCTTTCCAGCGCTAATGGTCTTTGATTCTATGATTTATAAAAACTAAGGATTTATAATTGATTCACTTTATACAAAAGATAATAGCTCCAAAAATTGTAGGGGCAATAATTTATTTTGAACTTTTATACTAAAAAAAAAATTGAATTGTGAACATGTGTAGCTTCCCTCACTCATGCTTGCACTGTCAGATTGGGTCCCAAGAAAATGAGAAATCTTGACTTGAGAATATTTTCAGTGAGTTCTTGTAAATGCTCCTCCCCCAATATCCCAGATGTCGTGACCCAATGTGTGGTACCCCTTCTTGTTTCCCTTTCCCAACTAATATTTGCATTATCACCATTGAGAGCAATTGCCTACTTTCCTCCAGAGGCTATATGAGCAACCCTGAGTGGATGGGGTTTTAAGAGTTCCTGAGACCCTATCAGATATGGTTCCCAGTTTCAATCAACAAATTAAGATCAATTAGCACCCACCAAAGGATATTGCTAAGATGGTATAGCAAGAACAGCCATTATAAAACATTCTTTTGAACACAGGAATGCACTCTGCACTAGCATACACAGGTCCCTAGGGAGACGTGACTCCAACTTAAATTACACCCATGTGTGGGGGTAGTGGTTGTTGTCTTTTATTCTTGAAGAGGACCAAAATGACATTATGTGTTGGGGCGGCCAGGTGGCTCAGTGAGTAAGAGCACCAGCTCCAGTGTTGGGATGACCTGGAGATCGAATCCCGGGCTCAGACACTCAGCACCACACCCAGAAATAACTGGCCGTGTAACCTTGAGCAAGTTACTTAACCCTGATTGCTTAAAAAAATGACATTATGTGAGATCCAAGTTTCAATGTGTTCAACTGTGGTTGATCAGACCAATAAGAGTTTGGGATGCTCTACCACAGGTTAGGCACAAATAGTACGTGTGAGCATCTGAATACTTGGCAGTTTAGTTTGAGTAAGGACCTCAGCGTCTGGTACTTTATCCTGCCGGGTGATCTTCAGAATCTTTCTAAGACAATTCAGATGGAAGCTATTCAGTTATGAATCTCTCAGTCATCATAAAATTTTTCTTTCACCTCGTAAAGGTTCATCATGGTGGGAACATAGCCACTGACGATGGTGCCGTGATGTTTTCATGCAAGTGCCAATTGTGTTGCCACGAGCCTGTCATTCACTCCTTTTGGCAAGTGTACCAGCTTGTTGACTAGATTAGTTTTGATTGCAAAACCTATGCCACCTTCATGGTGTTCCCCTTTACTGTGGCCACTCCAGAAAACATGTGTATCCAGCTCTGACTTCAGTAAGCTGGCCTTCATTTGCCATCCTTGTTTTACTCAGGCCTGCTATTTGGATGAGATACCTGCTGAGTTCTCTCCCAACAAGAGCTGTTTGTCTTTCGGGTCTACTGGATTCTGTGCTATCTGTAAGTGTGGGCACATTCCATATGCCGACGGCGAGTAGAATTGTCTTTGCAGACTTTTTTTGTGTTTTGACTGCAGAGTGGGATTCCCCACCTGCTGTGGTAATCAGGTCAGGGTTGGGTAAGCAGACAATTTTTAGGGCACCTTTTCTAGCCCCTTCCTCACACCAGGAGGTGAGCAGTGAAATCCTTAAAAGGCTGTTCAGACACCCAGAGGCTGCCCAATCCCACTGCTGCTTCCAGTAAGAAACAGCCCTATGAGCTGGGCTGCCTGTGTGTTGGGTTGTGACTACATCTCCCAGTGTGTCCAGACCTGCTGCTTCATCACTTGCCCATTGCCATGAGACTTTGAGATAGGTATAATGGTAAAAATCATAAAATGGTAAGGGTAACGTCTTTTGATTTGTGCAAAAGTTGGATTCAAGTGAGGCAGAGTTGCATGACGTTGTCGGCTTCACCGTCTCCTTCAGAGTCACACAGTCCAGTGGCAGTACAGAATCAGGATGACTGGTGATGGCTCCAGATGTAGTGGATGACCTTGGCATCTTTGATGTCTGATCACGCTCTAAGCTCTCCACAGCACCTGCTTCAGTTGCCATCATGACCACTGGAACAAATTGTTCTCATCCATCCATTCCAACAAGGGAAGTCCTCACATGCTTGCGCTAGACAACCCCCTAACTCACCAGTGGGTTTGGGACCATTGGTCACCCTCAGCCTGGTTTAGCCTGTCTGCCAAAATAGTTTACTGGGTGTGGCTGTTGTGCACGCTACAGCTTCTAGGAGCCACAGGTGAGGGTTGGGTGAATCAGGCTGACATCTGAAAGCAGGCGGAAAGCAGCCCTGAAAAGGGCTCAGCAGCAATCACTCCAGAGGCACTAGCTCTCCCTGAACACCACCTACACCCCATGTGTAAGAAGATGAGAAGTTGAAGGGTATCTCAGGACACTTGGCTCTGAGAGTTCTTTTTTATCCTTCTGTGGAGTCCTCATGAAGTTCCCCTTACGTAAAGCTTTCTGCTGGATTCTGAGGATTGAAGCCTTTCTAGAGTTCATAGCCTGCCTCTCTTTAAGAATTACTCTGGAGGGGCAGCTAGGTTGTGTAGTGAATAGAGGAATGGCCCTGGAGCCAAGAGGACCTGAGTTCAAATTTGACCTCAGACACTTAACACTTAGACACTTAACACTTAGATGAGACACTTAATTAGACACTTAACACTTAGATGAGAAAAAATTCATTTTTGACACAGCCCCTAGTAACAGGGACCACAAGGCCCAAGAAGAAGCATCTAGTCATACCAGTTCTTTAGCAAAAGGACGAAGCATAGGTTGGGCCAAGTGGAAGGGATGAGGGAGTAAGTTCAGCTCTATGGGGAGGGGTGTACTTAGTCCAGAAAATCAGGGGGACTCTCTTGATAACCCCCAACACACACACTCACATATACACACACACTACACATACACCACAAAGATATTATATGGATATGTAGTTAAATATAATGTATTTATATTGACACATATAAACATAACTTGTGTGTATACAGTATGCGTATGTTTATATAGTTTAGAGCAGTAAGTTTCTAATTAACGAATTCTTATGCTACAGTGTCATATCTAACCAGTACTTAATAAGCATTTACTCATGTATTGTGGGGTGTGGCATAGTGGGTATATGAGTATAGGAGATCTGAGATCAGATCTAGCCTCAGTTACTTATAAACTGTGTGGCCTTGAGTAAGTAACTTTCATTTTCTAAGCCTTGGTTTCTTCATCTATAATGAGGGATAATACTACTCACCAAAGAGATATATTGGCAGAATCAAACAAGATCATGTATATAATGTGATTTTCAAAACTTAAAATTCTCTATAAATGAACAATAAAATAATAATTATGGTAATTAGGGATTATTATTAGACGTGTCACAAATAAAAAAAAAACTGTCCCTATTCTCAAGGAGCTTGCTTTCTATAGATAGTGCAGCCTACAAAGGATTTCAGAAACTTTTAGTGAGTTTCAATTAGTCTCCAAGCTACTGAACATGAAGTTGTGATCCTCTCTAACTTTGGCACCAGTTTGGGTTTAGACAACGAAGCCCAGGCCCTGAGGTTCCTATTGAAATAACAGAATTGAGGTGTTCCCCAAAGTGTCATTGCACATGCCTATGGGAAAATGTGAACTGAACAAATAGCAGTGTACTATGGAAGAAGAAGATGAAGCATGAGAAGTATCCATAACAAGCAGAGAGAAAATCAATAGACACTAAGTAGTGAAGATGAAACTGCAGACAGGAAGGAAATACCCTGTACTCTTAGAGATGAGCTGTTATAGTTAAGAAGCAGTGCTAGAAAAACTACTGGGAAATTATGATCAATTGGTATATTTGTCTGTGGAGGGTGAAGGATTCAATTAGGCACTACTTCACTGACTAGAGTATGGTTGCATTTATTGTCATTCCTCTAAGGTGGCTTGACAATCAGATTTTTTAGCTGGCTGAGGAAGAGAGACATGGGGCAGTAGAATAAGCTCTGAATTAAGGGCCAGGGAACATAGTGTACCCCTACTTCCAGCTCAGATCTAATAGCCAGTAAATGTCAGGGGTATTCCTTGAACTCAGTTCTTCCTGATTCTTAGGTCATCTTCTATCCACTACTCCAAGTTGCCTCCCTGTATTTAATTGTTCCATTAAAATGCACTTTTGTCTTGTATTCTGGAAGAGAGGACTATTATTTTGTAGTTTTTTGTCTTTTTTTTTTTTTGTAGGGTGGAAGGCAGGGCAATTGGGGTTAAATGACTTGCCCAAGATCATACAGCTAGTGTTAAGTGTCTTGGGCTGAATTTGAATTCATGTCCTCCTGACTCCAGGGCCAGTGCTCTATTCACTGTGCCACCTAGATAATCCCTGAATTAGGTTTTTTTTTTAAACAGATTGATAATGTTCGCTTATTATATGACATTATATGAAAACTTAAGTGTGGGTCAAATCTTACCCATTATTCAAGATTTAATTCAAATCCCTCTTTTTCTATTCTTCTAGATCATCCCAGACCACTGTAACCTCTCCCTCTTCTGAACTCCTGGTCCCTATTATCAGCAATACTCATTTGATCCTTAATCATGTGTCTCCTCATGACAACACCTGTACTGGTGTTTTGTATTGCTATTTAGTTCTTGCAATATCATGTAACTTCTCAGGGGTATCTATGGCTTCTCTCCTTTAACTAGTCTCTCAGCTCCTTGAAAGTAAGGGTCCCTTTACGAAATAATAATTCTATATTTTTGTACCACCAGAGAGCCAGGAATGTATTTAGAGTCTCAAAAATATTTGTTGACTTACATTTGTAAAGTAAACAAAGCATTAAAGACCTTTTCCTAATACACATACATAAATATATTTGGAGGGAGATGTTAGAAGGCAGTTCAAATGAGTTAAAATATAATTTTCAAGGGCACAAGACATTTTGTGAGCGGAATATAATAGCATTGTAGGGTTGCTTTCAGGAAAGACAGCACAGCCATTATCCCATTAAAATGCCTCTTTCCTGGCTTCCCTTTACATGGCAGCAGAGTAGTAAAAATGCAGCACATTATTTCCTGGTAAATCATAATGGAAATGCCGTGGAATTGTGGATGAAAACTTAAAGGATCCATCACGGCTTGTGCTGTAACAATAAACACCAAAGAAAGTAATAATGGGGCTTCATTTATTATATAATATCATCAACCTTTTTATATATAAGACAGAATTTCCATAGAACTGCTAATGGTGTATAGGCTATAAAACCTTTTCACAATAATGTTTAACTGCAAATGAAATAGAAGAGTCTTCTATAGGTTATAGAAGTGACCTGGTTCCTTAAATCTTCTCTAAAAGGACACTAGCAGGTTCAGGAAGGCCCTTGAGACTTTGATTTTCTTTATGGGTGTCAAAATCAGTCAATAGGCATTTTTGAACATCTCAAGTACACAAGGCCCTGCATTAAACATAGGGCTCTGTACATCTAGCATTCATATGGCACTTTATGGTTTGTAAAACACTTCACTGGTAATGTCTCATTTTATCGTCACAAGAATCCTGGAAGGTAGGCACTATTTTTACCCTCATTTTAAAGCCAAGGAAAATGAGACAGATGGAGGTTAAGTGAATTGCCCAGGTTTAAGCAGCTATTAAGTGAGTAAGGCTGGATTTGAACTCAGGGCTTCCTGACTCCAGGTCCAGTCCTCTATCCACTGAATCAAAAACTACCTCTGTATGTCCCTGGTTTCCTTTAAGTCCCATCTTCCACAGGAAACCTTCCCCAACCCCTTTTAATTCCAGTGCCTTCTCCCTGTTAACTATCTCCAATTTATCATATAAATATCTATATATATGTTATATATGTATAGAGATAGATAAATGTATCTCTATCTATTGCTTTGTATATATTTGTTTTCATGTTGTCTCACTATTAGACTGTCAATTCCAAGGGGACAGGGTCTGTATTTTGTCTTTTTTTGTGTCCACAACTAGATATTTCATAAATGTTGATTGATCGATTAATTGTGCGTGTGAATGTGTGTCCACATGTAGGACCCTAGGAACTCAAAAAGCAGACCATCCTCCAAAAAAAGAAAGCCTACAAATAAATAATTCTCGATCTGAACCCAGTGCTATTTTATTTATTTTTTAATTTTTACCAAGCAACAATCCAAATGCAAAAAAAAAAATTTCCCCTTCTATAAACATCCAGGAAATCAGTTTATATGTAGCAGAACCCAAAGCCTCTATTTGTGATCAAATGATTAAAGTCTTTTGAACAAAATCTGAAAATACTTAATTTGGCTTGAATTTTACTCACCTTTTTTTTTTTTTTTGGTTTTGAGTTTTGTCTGTAAGATAGCTTGCTATTTTCATTCATTCATTCATGCATACATGAATTCATTCATTCACTCCATTTGAATTTCTTTCTACTTTAATGAATAGATGCATGAACAAATAAATAAATGGATGCAATTCTATCATTATTAGGCAGAAAGATACTTTAGAATGTAATTTTTTTTCAAATCTAGGGCAGCTAGGTGGCTCAATGGATAGAGTGCCAGGCCTGTAGAAAGAAAGACTCATTTTCCTGAGTTCAAACCTGGCCTCAGACTTACCAGCTGTGTGACCCTGGGCATGTCACTTTGCCCTGTTTGCCTCAGTATCCTCATCTGTAAAATGAACTGGAGAAGGAAATGGGAAATCCCTCCAGCATCTTTGCCAAGAAAAACCTAAATGGGGTCAGGGAAAAGAAAAAAATCTGAAAAAACAGCAAAATTGTTTCAGATCTATAACTTCATAGATTGTACTCAATCCAGTCTGACCCATATAAATGAGTTCTTCATCTTAATCTTTTCCCCACTTTTCAAAGGACATGATAGTAGAGATATATAGGCTTTTTTCCCAATCAATGAAAATCTGCATATTGCCTCTGCTCCCAGTATTGAGAAGGAAAAGCAAAACCTTTGTTAAAAATATAGCTAAGCAAAACACATTCCCTCATCGTCAATGTCCATATATATGTGTGTGTATATATATGTCTGTCTGTCTATCTGTCTGTCTATCTATCTATCATCTATCTATCTATCTATCTATCTATCTATCTATCTATCTATCTATCTATCTATCTATCTATCTATCTATCTATCTACCTATCTACCTATCTCAGGTAGTCTTATTTATACAAAGGAAGCTTCCCAGAAGGCTCGTGTTGCTAAAGGGTTATGAGATACACTTTCCAGGGACTTTGGAGAAAATTTTCAATCTATTTTTATATGCATATGTAGTACTAACAGACACACAATGATCCTGTAGCTCTGTAGCCTGGGGTGAAATATCTGGAACAATTTTATCTTGTTATGAACCATGTTTTGCCCTGCATCTGTGGCCCTCATTGCCTTCATGAATACTGATTGATGGGAAATGTTGGACATTTTATTCCATTTTTACACATCAAGGCATGTGATGAAAAACCAATATATTGTTCAAGCTGCATAGTTTCCGTGTAAAAATGAAACATGTCATACTCGATCACGTTTAATACATGAAACTCTACATGGTCCAGCTGAAAAATCCAGTTTCAGGAAGGCATGTATATTTATAAAGAGTCCAAGTGGGGCTGCATGCAGAAGGCTTGGAAAAATGATTGTGTTTGGCAGGTAAACTTTTGGATTTTCCTATCTGAATGATGGTAGTTCAAACTACAGGGAAGGTGACAGAACAGTGGTGAATAACTTGTAATTAGGAGAAAGTTACAATAGTTGTGGGTATCTGGCAGGTTTCCTGACATTGGAAACAGGAATTCCCTTTGTGGTTTAATAGTAGAGCAATCTTTTATCTCTGCAAAGCCATTCATCAACCCTGTTGGGACAGATGGATCGAGTCTGCAGATAGGGAAGGAGTCTTCTAAACTAACAGAAAATCACGAAGCTGTTTTCTGGTATATTTATTGCATTGAAAATCCCCCCTGGTCTAATCCAGCTGTCCAGAAGCATCTATCAACTCCCAATGACTTCAGTGGGATTTACCTATGTCTAAAAATGAAAAAGTCAGATAGGCCCCAGAATAATTCACTATAGTCCAAAGAAAACTCATTGTGCTAGGAAAGAGATTCTGTATGCTTATCCTTAAGTATAATTAATTAATATTATGAGTTTATTTTGTTTCTAAGAGGGGAACATATTTCATTACAATGGATTTCATTCAATCTCAATTTGTGATAATTTAATTGGGATTTGGACTGATGTTTGTATCTAAACAAAGAATTTTCTAATTCAAATTTGAGCAAAATTGCAGGGAAAATTATGTTACAAATCAACAAATATTTATCCAATTCCTATTAAGTATAGGGCCTTTGGGGGGGGGGGGAGTGATGGAGAGTGGTGGAGGAGGTAGAAAGGTGAGATACCAAGAAGACTAAGACATGAATCTAGCATGCAGTGAATATGTAATTATAATGGTCAGTTACAGATAATTCTTTTCTATAATGAATAATAGGAAGAACAATAATAAAATGCCCCACATTTGTGTGTTATTTTTGTAGTTTACAAAATATTTTCACATACATGTGAAATACATTTCTCATGTATTTTAGTGGTTTCTCCCAATAATTCTATTGGACAACACTTTATTAGTGTAATTCAAAGAACAGTATAGAAAGAAAGAAAAAATACTTTGTTTCTATTGATAAATTATAAAAATACTTTTTGAAAAGAATAAAATTTAACTTTAAAAATCCTATCATTTGGAATGACCTATCTTCTACTCACTTGGTTAGTGCTGTTTTACTGGAGGCAGGACTGAGGAGGGGAGTTAAAAGATTCTCAAGAGTCCTATTTAATAGACATGATTAGGAGCAGTCATGTAAATGGACTAGGAAGCTTATGATACTGCTGGAGTTTCTCACAAGAGCAAGAAGAAGAACCTAATGCCTCCATTAGCTCATATCAGAGGCAATGGCATGCAAGGGAAAGCACACTAGGCTTTGTATCAAATGACTGGCGCTGCCACTTACTGACAAGGTGACCACAGGAAAATCACTTAACCTCTTAATCTCAATTTCCTAGTCATCAAAACATTAATTATCTTAAATTACAAAATGGAGATGATGCTACTTGCTTTATATACTTTGCAGGGTCGTTGTGAGCAAAGAATTTTGTCAGATTTGAAGCACAATGCAAAAGTGAATGATGGTTTTTGCCATTCACACCAGCTGTTAAATGCTGATACTAATTCGGTTTCTCTTCAATAGTCTGTACTTGATACCTAGAAGGAGACTCTTGGAAACTTGAAAATGTCAAGACTGACTTGATGAGATGATCAGAATATCCTAAAGTTAGTTAGATATGTGAAACCACTGAGTTAAGGGCAAATGAAATTAGTTTAGTGCAAAAGAGAACATAGATGGATAGTAGGACCCAGAAGTGAATAGAATCTTCATCTAAGGAGGGCATCCAGTCAGCCATCTCTCTTCATTTCCCACCAGGCTATACTCTGGACTTCTCCAACATGCCCCTAACATGGACACCTTCTCTCTTATGCCCCCAACTTTCAGCTTCCTTTTAAAATATGTATTTCCCTACTAGAATGTAAGTTCCTCAAGGACAGGACCTATCTTTCTTTATGTTGGCATCTGCATCCCCAAATCTTAGCAATAGTGCCTGGCACATACTAAGTGTTTAATAAAACTTTTGTGGTTGATTGAAGAGACGGAAGAGGGTGAACTGTATTACATTTGGGAAGTTGCTCAGTGCTCTGAGTGCTCCAAACTTTTCTCCTGTTTGTACTCTATTCTGAACAAAAACTTGTCCTTTGAACATAAATTTTCTTATGGTGATGGCTCTGTGTGTGGTAATCTTGGAACACAACTTTTTTGAATGATATAAACAGAATATGACTCAAATTATAATGGAAGGGTGCTTCGTAGACATGAATAGTGATATATTTCCAATAATTTTCTGTTGGTGGAGGAAAGCAAAGGGATTGAGTCATTCACCTAGAGAGCCAGGAATAATATAAGGATAGTTCAGTGCTTCACTGTTACCCGTGAACTGTAAAAAGACCCAAGGGAAGATTCCATCACTGTAGACAGTCTATAAAGAATGCAAGGAAGAGGAGCGGCCAGGTGGCTCAGTGAGTAAGAGCACCAGCTCCAGTGTAGGGATGACCTGGGGATTGAATCTGGGCTCAGATACTTATCACCACACCCAGAAAAAACTGGCCGTGTAACCTTGAGCAAGTTACTTAAACCTGATTGCTTAAAAAAGAAAAAGAATGCAAGGAAGAAGATGGACAAGAATCTCAAAGGATAAGAAGAAACATATGGAATGCTACCTTTATAAATGAAGGGAATGACTATATTAATGAGATTATGACTCCTTTGAAAGACTGCTAAAAGAAGAGAGAATAAAGTCCAGTCAAATAAAAATGAAATCCAAAGAAGGATATGTGGCACTAATACATATATGATATGATGTGATATATTATATGATATAACATAACATAATGTATATGTGTGAGCGTGTGTGTGTGTGTGTGTGTGTGTTGTGTGTGTAGTTCTCTGGTATTTAAAATTATTCACAATTTAGCTCCAACCTATCTTTCCTTCTAGGCTTATTATACTCCCCATGGACACTAAATTCGAGACAAATAGGCCTATTTGCAGGTCTCTTTACACAATATTCTATCTCCCATCTCCTTTTGTGTAGACTATTCCTTGTGATGGGAGCATCATATTTGCCTCTTGACTCCTTTCAGGACTCAGTCTAAATACCAACTCCTTGAAGAAATCTTTCCTTATTTCCCAGCTGCTGGTTACCCTCACCCTTATTTACTTTGTTATTTGGATCATATTTTAAAATTTACTTACTTGTGTACATGTTTCTCTCCAGTACAGCAAGCTCCTTGAGGGTAAGGACTTTTTTGTTTTTTTATCTCCAGTGTCTAACACAGTACCTTGGCACATTAAATAAATGCTCTTAGAACTGAATTAAAGAATAGATAAGAAAAGGCAAATACCATTCAACATTTTGCTTCTGGCAATTATTCCTTCAATGCTATCAAAATCCCTGGGCTCATACATTCAGAGACCTACCTCCTTGGAATTTAAGTCAGGCAGAGTTTTCAGTTGAAAGAGGATTAATTATCAAAGGGCAGGTAGTTTTAAGGGATGGAGAACCAGATTTGGAGTCAGGAAGACAAGAAAGACCTGAGGTCAAGTGCTCCTTTGGACACATATGGGCTTTGGGACCTGGGGAAGCCACAAATCTGTTAGTACTTCAGGCAGCTCTTTAAGACATGAGTTAAATTTTTTGTGTGTGTCACAGATTCCTTCAGCAATCTAATGAAGCTTATGGGCCTTTCTCAGAATAATAGTTTAAAATACACAAAATGGATTTTATTACAAAGGAAACCCATTATATTGAAATGTAGGAATAAAAAAAAACAACAACCAACAAACCACAGTGACATACCCAAAACCAAAAACTCTAAAAGGAAATGAATGTTAAGAACCAGGTTAAGAACAACTGCTCTCTAAGTTCCAGAGATCTGAACTGATGAAAGGAATTTCCTCCCTGAGTTTCCTATATCAAGGAAATTACAGATTCAGAACTGGAAGGTAGCTTATAGTTCATTTAGTTCAACAACTTCACTTTGCAAATGAAATGGTGAAGGCTTAGAGAGTTTAGTGCCCACCCAGAAACACCTGGCCGTGTAACCTTGAGCAAGTTACTTAACCCCAATTGCTTAGGGGTGGCCAGGTGACTCAGTGAGTAAGAGCACTGGCTCCAGTGTCGGGTTGACCTGGGATCGAATCCAGGCTTTGATACTTAGCACCACACCCAGAAATAACTGGCCCTGTAACCTTGAGCAAGTTACTTAACCCCAACTGCTTTTTCTAAAAAAAAAAAAAAAGAGAGAGAGAGAGAGAGAGTTTAGTGAGTTGGTTAGGCTGGATAGCACAACAAGGAGGTTACAGTGGCAGAATTTGAACTCAGGTTTTCCTGACTCAAGAACCAACACTCTAAGCACTCTCAGTAGTAGTTGGTGGGAGAGTGTAATAAGGGGAGTTGAAGATCTTCCTTGCCCATTAATAGGCCTCACTTGGAGCCCAACTAGAGAAGCTTAATTAGGGGAGGCTTGTTCTTTAGGAAGGCAACACACCTTTTGTTACTTTGTAATTATGTAGTAGGTCATGAGGGTTGTGATACCCTCTGGCTCTAAAGAAGGGTATATATGTGCTGAAGTAAGGTTTTGCTTTGGGGCTCACTCACTGGAACAGTGTTCCTGTATTTGGCCAAGTGAGACTCTGGGTAGCTGTTAAGGAACCCCCGGCTTTGGAAACCCAGATGTTGATGCTACTCTCTCTGGTAACTATGTATGTATAGCTTTGGTCAGACAACTAGAAGCCCTGTCTGTTGATTTGTGTTATTTTTTCTGTCTGTATTATTTCTGCTTGTAATTTCTATTTGTATTTTCTCTGAAGTTCAGAGTGCTGACTTTTTCACCTGAACTAAGTGAAATGTATACACACACGTATGCATACACACATGCATATATACACACATGCATGCATACACACACATGCATACACACATGTATGCACACACATATATACACAGACATGCATATACACACATGCATATATACACACATGTATGCATATATACACACATGCATATATACACAATGCATATATACACACATGCATATACATGCATGCATGCATATATACACACATGCATGCATATATACACACATATAATTTATATATATACACATATATATATATATATTTTTTTTTAAGAGTAAGATTGTTGACACCTTTTAAGTTGTTTTCCTTTACATAAGCAGATCAAAGAACCTTTGCTAGCAGCCATCCTGGGTATGCTAGGGTGCTTGTTGTTGTAGAGAGATAAAGAAATGTCCTGGCGCCAGGTCACATCGGCTTTGGAAAGACAATTATTAATTTTTAGTGTGAACTCTCATGCCCCTAAAATCAGCAAATTCTATCATTTTTGTCATTGTTTAGAGACACAGATGGGGAACCTGCAGCTTCAAGGCCACATGTGGCCTTCTAGGTCCTTGCATGTAGCCTTTTGACTGAGTCCAAGTTTTTCAGAACAAATGCTTTTATTTAAGGGGATTCTTTCTGTGAGGTTTGGATTCAGTCAAATGGCTACACTTGAGGACCTAGAGGGCAGCATGTTGCCTTGAGGCTGCAGGTTCCCCACTGCTGGTTAGACTTAGGAAAGTCCTGGAAAGAAAATTAATAATGTTGATTAAACTTAAAAGGATGTCAACTATACATTTTATTTTTGGAGAACAAGTTACTAACCATTTACTAGTACCCTACTGGAAAGGTAGTATGGCAGAATGGATAGTTATCCTTAGAGCTTTAGCTGGGAGAGTTAAACACATTATTCATGGGAACATTGTGAATCCATCTTCAAGGTTCAATAGTTGTTGAAAGCATATTTCATTTCATTCCTCAGTCCCCTGTAAGTGCCTTACAGTGACACCAACCCTGGCTGAAGTGAGAAAGCCCATCAAGTTAATGGAGACTTGTAAGCATGTGGCATAGATGACACTCTCACTAAATCTTTGAGCAAATAGACAGCAGGCCTTACAAGCTGGCTCCATGCCCATGCTTTAAAGATTTTGCATACTGAGAAAATCCTGGGAGACTTCAAAGATGCTGTGATAGTGAAAATATTTAAGGCACAAGACAGTTCATATTGTGGTGACAATAAAAATTGTTCTTGGCAATTTTAAATGACCATCAACCCTCTCCTCTCCATAGGAAGTGAGTGGGTGGCAGAAGAAGGAATTGAACTCAGCTCTGAAATTGCAACATTAATACTTTCCCCATTGGGCCATACCACCTTCTGAGCAATCCAGCCCAGATTGATGTCTCTAGCCTTTGAACTTTTATAGACCACATTTTCTAGACCCCCTAATTTAATTCTTCACATATATTGTCTCACTTATTTTTTTTTTCAGCTTATTTACTTGAGTTGTATCCCACCTATTTCTTTTTTTTAGAGCAATTGGGGTTAAGTAGGGTTACACGGCCAGGTGTTTCTGGGTGGGTGCTAAGTGTCTGAGCCCGGGATTTGATCCCCAGGTCATTCCGACACTGGAGCCAGTGCTCTTACTCGCTGTGCTACCTGGCCGCCCCACCACTTGTTTCTTCAAAGCCCTCAAGGGAGTATACAGTATTAACACTCATATAAAACAGGACCTTGCATTGTTATTTAACATTTTGGTAGGGTATTCTTTGTCTTTTTAAGTAGACCATAAGTAGCTACAGGCCCTTAATGTTTCTCATATCCAGCAGCATGGAGAAAATATGTCCACTACAGTTATTTGTTCGGGGAATTTATGAATGAACAATGAAGTGACTTCCACTTATGTTTCTACTTTGAAGTCTGAGTGTGGGTTTCAGAGCATTTTAAATATAATGAACACCCTGTCAACTATTGGAAAAAATGTCAGATCCTCTTGTAAGATCTTCTTTGATATCTTATGACATCACATTTGGCTTAAAGGATAGGGTCTACCAGGGGTGGGGAACCTGTGACCTCAAGGCCATATGTGGCCCTCTAGGTCCTCAAGTGTGGCCCTTTGGCTGAATCCAAACTTCACAGAACAAATCCCCTTAATAAAAGGATTTGTTCTGTAAAACCTGGACTCAGTCAAAAGGCCTCATGCAAGGACCTAGAAGGCCACATGTGGCCTCAAAACTACAGGTTCCCTAGTCCTGGTAGACCTATGCTGGATGAAGGAGCTTCCACTACTGATTTAGTCAACACCTTCTATGCAACTTATAATATCAAACAGTTACTTTAGAGTAATGAGAGCCTTAGTAGAGTTATATAGCTAGCCAGAGGTGAGACTTGAACTCAAGTCTTCTGGGTTTCAAGGACCACTCACTGTGCCACCAAGTAATGATGAATGGTATAGTGTCTAGAATGCTGGACTTGGAGTCAGGGTGATCCTGCCTCTCATACTTGCTACACACATGATTTAGCCCAGGGAAGTAATTTAATTTCTCTGAATTGCTGTTTCTTCTCATACAAAATAAAGGTTTTGGACTGGCATTCTCAACCAAACTAGAGAACTAGGAGTTCTTATCCTGGGGTCAGTCCCACAAGGGATCCATGTGTAGATGAATTTGGATGAGAAAAATTATATCGTTATTTTCACTAAACTCTGACAGAAATTCAATATTTCCTTTATTTAATAATTAATATCCCTTAATAATTAAGAAAATATATGAGTAGGACATATTAAGAAAGATGCTATCTGCATCCAGAGAAAGAACTGATAAATGGAAGTATGTATAGAACGATTTTACACGTACATAAGTATTTGTGTCCAGCGGTAGCCATTTCTAGGGTGAGGGGGGAGGGAAGAAAAAAAAGAAATGTACATGATTACTTATATATTTAAAAGGAATAATAAGTGGTACATTTATAGTTCCATGTGCAATCATCTTTTTATTGCATTATGTTATAGAAATACCCATTTTATTCCATAAATTAAAAAATAAAACTTTAAATAAACAAGCAAGCAAACAAGCCCCTTGGGAAGAAATTGCCCCCAAAATATTCTGAGAAGAGGTCTATGGCTTCATCAGACTGACTAGGGGGAGTATTGGCACAAAAAGGTTAAAACATCCTAGATGAGATGGATTACCAAATCCCTTCTACTTCATAGGTCATCTGGTCTGTAACAAAAAGCTACTTTGTTCATTAGATGCAAATACTTTGGAGATTTCCTCCAAGCATAAAAGACCACCAAAATCTACCACCATCATTCAATAAGTATTTGTTGAGTTTTTTTTTTAAGTAGAGAGTCATAGAATTTCTCATTCCATCTTAGAATTTGTAATAGCTGGGAGAAAGGTAATGTTTGATTTATAGCCTTGATATTGGGAGGGCAAATTTCAAAGTTCAGAGAAAGGATAGAGATCCCATGCGTTAAGATGTTACAGTGAATAGCAGATCAATTGTGATGGAATTATCTCAGGGACAAAATTTTGATGATGCCACCACAAATAATTTTAGTGAAAAAGACAGAAGAAATGGATAGATGGAAATGTCCACACTGAGAAATCATAGTCTAATTCAGATTTGGGATATGGAGATGAAAACAAATGTAAATAACTTCAAATGTATATGAAAAAGCAGCTTGTTCTCTTGGCATATCAGAAATACTTAAGCCCAAAACAAATGGAGGCTTTTTATGAATGCTAAAGGCAATAATAAAAGGCTTAAATTTAAGTAGAAGACAGTTCACAGGTGCACAGTACTAGATAAGGTCAAATGGGGTGATGATTTTAGAAATGGGAAAAGAAGATGAATTCTTCAAACACTAGGCCAGTGAATTGACTTCAATTTCTGGCAAAAATTCTAGAAGGTATTATTAAAGAATGATTTGTGAGCACTTAGAAAGAGATTGGATGATCACTGTGAGTCAGGATGGGCTCATCAAGAATGAGTAATGCCACAGAATTCCCTAGCTTCATGTTTGATGGGGTTACTGAATTGGTAGCTCAAGGAAATGCTGTAGATATCATGTACCCAAATTTTCAGAAGGCATTTGACAGTCTTTCCTGATATCTCTGTGGACAAGATGAACAGATGTGAATTGCATGATAGGAAACTTAGGTGGATTTGGAATTGGTTGAATAAGAAGATGCAAAAAGTTATGCTTAATGAACTGATATCCATCAACAGAGTTGTCTCTAGTGGAGTACAATATGGCTATGTTCTCAAATTTGTTCTGTTCAAAATATTTATAATGGAAAAAGGAAATGAACATTTATTAATCACCTACTATGTGTCAAGCACCATACTAGGTATTCTATTTTGTATTTTGTTCTTTGTTTCTTTAGGAATAGCCCAATTATATCTTCAGAACAACCTATCAACCTACCCTAGGAAGAAGGTGCTATTATTATTCACATTTTACACTTGAGGAAACTGAGGCAGACAGAAGTTAAATGACTCTCTTAGTCACAGCTAGTATGGTTTGAGACCGTATTTGAACTCAGGTCTTTCTGACACTAGACCTAGTGCTCTATCCATTATGCCACCTATCTGCCTTGTATTAAAGTGCATACAGAATGCTTATACAATTTACTGATAATATAAATGAATATAGATCCTTCTATCTGAGGTTCCCTTTTATTTATTTAATACTAATAATAATGATAATATCCAACATTATATAGCGCCTTATGATTTTTAAAGCACTCAACATACACATATGATCTCATTTGATCCTCCCAAACCTATGAGGTTGATATACTATTATTCCTATCTTACTGTTGAGAAAACTGAGACTGAGGGAAGCTAGGTGGCTCAATGGATAGAGTGTTGGACCCTAAGTCAAGAAGACCTGAGTTTAGATACTTAGTAGCTGTGTGATCCTAGGCAAGTCACTTAACCTCTATTTGACTTAATTTACTAGAGAAAGAAAAAGCAAATTGTTCTCATATTGTTGTCAAGAAAACCCTATGGACAGCATTGGCGGGCTATGGTCTATGGAGTCACAAGGTGTGGACATGACTGAATGACTGAACAATGATGACTAAAGGTATCTGAGTATTTGGGTAAGGGTTTGACCTCAGGTCTTCCTTACTATAAGTCTAGAGCTCCATCTACCCTTTCACTGATCTACCTTTTATTAAAGGACAGATGGAATCCTTATACAATTTGCTACTGATGTGAAACTAATCCCTTTCATCTGAGTTTCCCTTCTATTTCTTTAATTCTAGAATTCTGTGCTCATCTCTGTGCCATGGCATGTTGTAATAAAAGAGAAAGGAAAACATACATACACACACACACAACCTGATTCCTGCTTTCAAGGAGCTTACAATGTGGTTGGAGAGAAAAAAATTAACATATGGTATGTGACTAAAAAAGTAACATAAAACCTTATATAGACATGTCCGACAGACTGAAAGTCTCTTCTCTAAGCTGTATGATACGCATAACCATCTCTACCTTGACTATAGTCTGGTGATATATGAATACATTGGAGTGGCTTCAGACCTGTGATTTTATGAGATTATACACTACTTGAGAACAGAGACTGTTTTACTTTTCTATATGTATTCCCAATGCTTGACCTAGTGCTTTGTACGTGGTAAGTGTGTTTTTCATTCATTCATTCATTCATTTATTCATTCATTCATTCACTCACTAGAATGCATGAGGAGTTCTGAAGAATAAATAACAGTTTTCATCTTAGCTTTTTAAACATTATCTAAACATTCTGGCATGCCATGACCAGCACCCTGCCTGGTCATCTTCTGTTGTTTTCTTCTGATATGTCTTCATTTTATTGCTCCCAATTCACTGGACCTTTTCACTCTGACTTTTCAACTTCTCACCTTCCAGAGTTTCCATACCAATCAGAGTTCTCACTTGGTGACATTATCATACTACGGACTAATACACAATATTAGTCAGTTAGTGCAGGGATTAAATCCTGTGGAAATGTATCTTTCTTGTATGTGTATAAAACACCCCAAAAAAGTCAGTTATTTAATTGAACTTTTTGTTGCATCTGAATAAACTTGACTGAGTCTTGATATTTGAAAGTACTTTAGTCAAAGTTTCATGAGGTGGAAGATAATAAATATAATAACTCATGTCCCATGATGAAGTTCCAAAGAGTAATGTGACACACTTTATTTGGATAACTTTTTGATATAAGACTCAGGTTCATTGTTACTCATAAAATTCCCTCAACTCTATATTTCCCATTGACAATTCACTTAGAAATATGGGTTAGTTAGAGCCCAATGATCCATTTGGTCACTATTTTTGGCATTCATCCCCATTCTCATTTCTTAAAGAAGAGTGAGTCAGCCTGTAGTTTTGGTGTCAATTAATGGCAAAATTACCTGGAATTGATACCTCCTAATGTTTTTTCCTGACTTGAGGGAAAAAAAAATTCTGTTTGACTGTTGAGAGACTGTTTCCAAAATATTATCCCCAATCTATTGCTAGAAAGGATAACATTCACTCTTGGAACTTGAAATCTGTGTACTGATGAGTGTAGAGATTTTCAGTGAATTCTCATTTATGTCATCCTATTTCAATGTTTGTCAAAATGGTGGCTTTAAATGACTTCAGAGAAAAGAATATTTCCTCTCTTCTCTTTCAGATCACAGAATATAGCTCAGATGAGCATATGTGAGCATGGAGAAGGATAAGGAAAGCTGAGGAGATTACTTGTTATTTTGACCCCTTGTACCTTGCAAATTTCATTTTCTATATTGGGGGATAAAAAAGTATGAGCAGGAAAAGAACCTGAATTTATTTGAAGCTAGAAAAGATTACAAACAGCTGTCTGGACTGAGAAAAGACTATTATTTTTTACTGTAATCTCCAGAGGCCTATCTAAATGAAGCAGAATGGGTCAGTGGAAAGTGTTATGAATTTGTAGTCTGAAGATCTGGATTCAATTCCCAGTTCTACCACTGACTTGCTATGTCATCTTTGACATTTCACTTAAGCTCTTTGGATCTCGCGTTCTTCATCTCTAAAATGGGATTATTGGGATTAGATAACATCTAAGGTTCCTCCCAGCCTTAAAACCCTATAATTTTTTGGAAGGCAATGAGAAAATAATGGATACAATCTTATCTCTAGTTTCTGTGTCTCTATGACGTTTCTTAATTCACTAGAAATAACACACCGGACTGTGATATTTTTGAGTTTCAAGTTTTATAATTTTTCAAATACATGCTTATAATTAATTTTGAATTTGCTTTCTGTTCCTACCCATACCCAGCCCTCTAACTTCACTGGCCAATCCAAAATGGATGACTTCTATTAAGATATTTTCCTATTTGTTGATGTTGTTGGAAAATATAATAAAGTTTTGCTTTCATTTTCTTAGATTATTGGAAGTGAATTGCCATCTGTGTGGCACAACCTGAGAAAACGGAATATGTGATTTAATTTTCTAGTGTGATTTATCCTGATATCTTCTCAATTGAAGAGAAGGCCCAGGAACAGATGGAATGGTATTTGTTTGTGGTTACTAGGTAACCATCTATATGCCAGATATCTTGTCTACCATTTTTTCCTACCTGTCTATTTATTTTCACACTTCCCCTGGAAGATAGCAAATAGTAACCAGAAAAAAATGAAAGTGCTTTTTTCTAGGATAATGAAATTTTAATGTGACATAATATACATATATATATATATATAATTTTAGGGAGAACAATTTCTTGAAATGGGGAGCTGCTAGCAGTTCTTTCAGAGTGTTTTTGGTCATCAACAAAGCAACTTATGTCATAAGGCAAACACATTTCCCTTGCAAAAAAATGGGAAGTCTTCTACAAATCCTTTGCTTTGCTTCCATGTTTTACAATTAGACCTGGAAACAAATTTGATTGAACTAAAGAGACTTAGGCTTGCAGGATTTAGAGCTAGGCAGGATTTTCTAGTACCATTGCTTCACTTGATGGATGAGGCATTAAGGCTTAGAAATGGGAAATGACTTGTCCAAGTTCATAATACAAGTAACAGCTATAAAGTAATAAATAGGAGTTGAAATTCAAAAACAATTCTCTGACAGTAAATCAATGACTGTTTTCTTTACCCTGTGCTGACTCAATGTTAATAGGACCAAGGTTGCGATAGTAAAAAGGGCTCTAAAAAGAGATTTTAATTGTTTTGATATTTTCTCAGTAGTTCTCAGACAGTGTTAACTACATTTTAATAAATTCTAAATTTTTATGAGATTTTAGAGGTTGTTTTATAATCTTTTCATGTGTGGACAACTCTTCATGACCCTATTTGGGCTTTTCTTGACAAATATACTGGAGTGGTTTGTCATTTCCTTCTCCAGCTCATTTTATAAATGAGGAAACAGACAAGCAAGGTTAAGTGACATGCCCAGGGTCACATAGCTATTAAGTGCCTGAGGCTGATTTGAACTCAGGAAGATGAGTCTTCCTGATTCCAAGCCCAGGGCTCTATCCTCTGTGCTACCTAGCTGCTTCCAGAAATGGAAAAAAATAACTTCAGAAGAAACATCCATCCATTCATTTAATCATTCATTCACCCATTAGATAGTGGTGGTACAATCAGGAAGCACATGTAAGAAGGAGGCAGAAAAAAAAATCTATCAGTTGGAATCGATCAGTTGCAATTTTGTGGTCTTTTTGTATAAGGGTATCCTATTTTAGGAAAAAAAATACAGAGTCTTCTTTTTGGCATTTAAAGCCGTCACAAAGGGACTGCAGACTATTTTTCCATAATTATTTCATATCATTATACCTCATTCACTGAATGTTCCAGTCAAATCGGCCAACTTGCTGTTCCGTGTATATAATATTAAATTCTCCACTTATGTGCTTTTGCACAGGTTATCCTTCCATGCTGAACATACTTCCCTCTAGCACTTTTGTCTCTTGGAATGACTAAGTCTCTTCAGAGCTCTACTTGGTCACACTCCCCTCTACTTCCCACATGGAGGTTCAGTGCCTCTCTCCACATCCCCCCCGCCGGCCCCTGCAATGACTTCATGTTTACTTGCATATTACTTGTTCTTACACATCTGCATCTTACATTGTATTTCTCTCAGTTAGATGTAATATACTTGAAGGCAGGAAGTACTTCCTGTGTGTCTTTGTACCCTTGGCACTGAGTACAGTGCCTTGTATATAGTAGCCATGTAATGATTGTTAGATTATGAAAAAAAAAAAAAAACCACACTTACAAAGTATTGGCTACTTCCTGGCACTATTCTGAGTACTGGGAATAATGGAAAGAAAGATGGTCCCTGCCTTGAATGAGATTATATTCTAAAAGACAAAGAGTGGAATTGGAAAGGAAGGGGAATGTACTCTCCTAGGGCTAAGGTGGAAGATTATTCTAGAGAGACAGTGGCTGAGCCATGTTAGATGCGATTATGACTGGTGTGGATATTTTCTTTAATGTGAATTTCTGGGGAGGAACTCCCCAACTGAGGAGAAGGCCACAGGAGTGAAGGCATTGTTAGTAATGAGAAGGCTTCTGGGAAGGATGTGGTAAAGTAATCCGGAGAGACAGGACTTGAGCCAGGTTAGAGGAAATGATTTAGTTTGTAAAGAAATAGTTATTATTATTATTTTTAAATCATTTAAATGAAATGAACTTATCCTGTTTTGAGCATAGCCCGAATGAGATTGACTTGGCCATTAAAATGTTCTACTGCTGAGTGATGTGATCATTTTTCTCTTCTCCAACTGTTTGTTGTTGTTTAGATATAGCTCTGGTGCAAGGATATAAAATTACCTGACAAGGTAAAATGAAATGATGCTATCTTTGTAATAAAAAGGGAATGACCACACTGACTTTAAAAGGATTGATTGAGTGGCTCAGTGCTGAAATCCCAGGGAATCATTGGAAATGATATTAGCCCCTCATTTGTTAGTGTCTGCTGGGCAGTTGCCATGCTGGGTCGGTAAGATGATATCAACAGGAGGGCTCTGTACCTGTTTCTTTTTCTTTTTTAGTATCCCAGATCTACCATGTTTCACTACCAGTTCCCAGTGGGGGAAGAGACTCTTTTGCACTTTTTATAAAAATCTCCAAATGCTTCAGACAAAGCCATAGCTTGTCACCATTACACCATGCTGCCTTTCTATTTTCATATGTATTATTTCACTTGGTTTTTATAGCAACTAAGTAAGTAGGTAAGTAAAATGTACTGGAACAGGAGAGAAAAACCTATATTTGGAAATGACTTTTACTAGCCTTATGGCACTGAGAAAACCACTTATGCTCTTTGCACATCAGAATCCTTATATGTGAAATGGTCAGTTAGTCAATCAACAAGCCTTCATTACAGGCCTACGATGTGCCAGGCATCGTGTTCAGCCCTGGGGATGCAACGAAAGGCAAAAATAGTCTTTGACGTCCAGGAGCTGACATTCTAATAAGGTAGATGATATGTAAATAATTTGGTGTATGCGGATATATAGAGTAAGATGGAAAGCAATTTGAGAATAAATGACACTAGCGGCTAGGAAGGCCAGAAGAGGCTTCCTACAGACGTTGGAATTTGAGTTGAGTGTTGAAGAAAGCCAGGAAAGCTAAGACGTAGAGGTGAGGAGAAGGAGGGGGCAGCCAGTACAAAGTGCCTGTACAAAGTCATGGAGATGGGAAATGAAGTGTTGAGTTAGTGGAACCACATATAGATCTGTTTAGTTAGATTGTTCACAGCATAGAGGGAGGAAAATGTAAGAAGACTGCAAAGTAACAATGTGCTAGGTTATGAAGAATGTTAAGTGCCAAATAGAAGATTTTTTTATTTGATATGGAGATAAGAGAGAGTCACTAGAGTTGATTGATTTTGGGTAGGTGGTGACATGGACTGACTTACATTGTAGGAGAATAACTTTGACATATGAGGAGAGGATGAGTTGGAGTGGGGAAGGACTTGAGATATAGAGACCAATTAAAAGGCAATTGCAACAGTCCAGGAAAGAGGTGATGAAGGCTTTAATCAGGGTAATAGTTGTGTGAGAGGAGAAAAGAAGACTTACACGAAAGACATCGTGGAAGTTGAAATGATAAGATTTGGTAATGGACTGGTATAAGGGGTGAGTGAAAGTGAGGAGCCAAGAATAGCATCAAAGCTGAGAGCCTTGGTGACTGGGAAGATGATGATATCTTTGACAGAAAAGGAGAAGTCTGGAAGGAAGATGGGTTTCAGACAAAATATAATTAGTTCTATTTTGGATATGCTGAACTGAGATGCCTGTGAGGCATCACGTTTGAAATGTTAGGAGAAAACTAAAGGCTACAGGTGTGGATCTAGGAGTCATTTGCATTGAGATGATAATTGAATCCATGGGAGCTGTCACATTTGGACACAACATGGCTGAAGATCCAGCAAAGGAAATTGAGGCATGGTTAGACAAGTAGAAGGAGAAGCAAGAGAGAGGGTCACCAGGGCTGAAAGAAGAGAAAGTATCCAGGAGAAGGGAATCAAAGAAAGATAAGGTCAAGAAGGATGAAGACTAAGTAAAGTACATTAAATTTATTACTTAAGGTAATATTGGTAACTTTGTAGAGAACAGTTTCATTTGAATGGTGAGGTCAGAAGCCAGATATGATAGGGTTCAGGAGAATGTGAGAAGAGAGGGAATTTAGGCATCAGGTATAGATAGGTTTCTCTGAGTTTAGCAGAAAAAGGAAGGAGATATGTGAGATGATAGTTAATGGGGATGGTTGGATATAGTGAAGGTTTTTTAAATTTTTATTTATTTTTTTTAAGAATCGTGGCTGGGGGAGGAGAGGAAGTCCATGGGACTTGAACATACTTGTAGGCAGCAGGGCAGGAGCCAAGAGATAGAGATTAATAAAGGTAATTATTGTACTATGTTCCTCAAAGAGTCGATTTGAAGAAAATGTTATACAAATGAATTATAATCCTTATTTTGCAGATGATGACTAAGTCTCTCTGTGTGTGTGTTTGTGTATGTGTGTGACATGATTTGTCTTAGACCACAAAGCAAGGTAGAGATTGAGTATAATATTTCCCAACTTCCTTGTTCTTTACATTACACTATACTGCCTCCTGAATTGGGCTTAAAAATTATTAGACACTAAAAAATGATTGTAAAAGAAATAAGATGAGAAAGAAAGCATAAAATCATAGCTGCATCAAAAAGAAGCACCGTTTTAATCTGAGTATTACTAGCTTTTAGTATTTAAGATTGTGGACCTGAATTTATCCTTGAATGATAATGACCAACTTAAAAAAAATATTATATCAAGACCTAAATGTAGTGGGAGAAATGGCATGGTGAGACTTATTTAAAGCTTTCTAGATAATAAAACCTTCATTTTCTTAACGAGGGGGGGAATAATGAGATGTTAATCCAGCCAAGATTTAATAGATTTATTATTATAATGAACTAGACTTGACAGCTTAGAGCAGTATAAAAAAACATCAATCTTTTGACAGATGTTAAGGATTTCCAAGTCTCAGCTGAGGTATGTGAGGACAGACCATTAAGTGCTAAAGCTATTCGCTATTCATTTTCCAAAGGCATGATGGAATGCTGAGGAAAGGTGATCTGCTGTCCTCATGTTGAGTTCAACAAATAAAAAAAACTGCAAAGAAGAAATTTGAATGCAGAGAAAACTGTAGAACAGAAATTAAAGGTGGAGTTGTGTGATAAAAACAAATAAAAAACAAAGCCTCCCAAAATGGCAAATGCAAACTAGTAACCATGCTAAGATGATGTTAGCATTGTGACTAGGGAAATCCAGCAGAGAACAGAAGGACTGCCTTGTGAGTTTGCATACATCTACAGAATTTAGGTGGGATATTTCAAGAAGGAATGGCAGTAAAAGTTGTTGATAGATGTGAGACCGACCACAATCTAGTTCCCTTATTGCAAAATTGGCTTCTCAAAGAAGAGAACTGACCTAAGGAAGACTCTAGTGAGTGGGGAAAACCACAGATATAGCATAAATATTTTCTGGGTAATCTTTTGAATAGACTTGTCTATGTTTTGCAAGTGTAAGAAAGCAGCGAGAATGGGGAGCAAATGTGTTATTTCCCTGCCTTCCCTTCCAAACAATTTTTGTATCCTGGGCTGTGATATAAGGGGTGAATTCACTGGAAGGATGATTGTGATGACATGATGATTCAGATACAAAATAGGGTGCATTCTACATACATGATTGATCTGAAACTCTGCCCTATCATTCTGGTTGAGGAAATGGTCGATAGCTTCAGATGTGACATAGAAGCTTATCTGTGTTTTATTAGCCTGCTAAATAGGGCTGCTCTTTGCAGATGCTCCCATGCACACCCTTCTACTTAAGATGGTAGGCATCTTCATTTTTTTCTTAAAAATTTTTTGTAGTCATAGTATGACACCTGTGTCAACTCTTAAAATAGAGCTCCAAGTTCCATAACTATTTGTTTTGTGTACCCCTCATAAAACTCCCCAATTGACATTATTCTTTGAACTTGGATGCCCTGCACCAAGTTCAGTGCCTACCACAAAACCAGTGCTTAATAAATATTGATTGATTGATTAATTGATTTTCTCTGATGATTCCCATTTGTTTTCACAATCCAAGACAGCTTTGAAGGATTTATGATGAAAATACTATCCATCTCCAGAAAAAAGAAATGATATTGTCTGAATATATATGAAACATACTTTTTTCAAATTTTCTTTATTTTTCTTGAGGCTTTTATTTTATTTTGGATTATGTTTTCTTTCACAGCATGACTAACATAGAAATGTTTTGCATGACTATATATGTATAGCCTACATTGAATTGTTTGCCTTCTCATTGGGGGGTTGGGAAGGAAGGGAGAGAATTTGGAACTCAAAGTTAAAAAAATTGTTTTTACTTGTAACTGGGGGAAAATACTAAATAAATTTGAAAAAATAATAAAATAAAATAAAAATAGCAAATACACCTAGAAAAAAAGTATGAAGTTATCAATCAGTCCTTTATACATAAGTATGAATTAGTCATTGTATTTATTTATTTCATTGAAAAAAAATTTTTTTTCCTTTTGGAGGGCAATTGCGGTTAAGTAACTTGCCCAAGGTTACATGGCTAGGTTGTTGTTGTTGTTGTTGTTGTGTGTGTGTGTTGTTAAGTGTCTGAGGCTGGATCTGAACTCAGGTTCTCCTGACTCTGGGGCCAGTGCTTTACTCACTGCGCCACCCAGCCACCCAAATTAGTCATTGTATTGCTGAGAATAGCTAAGTCATTCACAGCTGATCATCTTACAATATTGCTGTTACTTTGTATGCAGTACATTTCACTGTGCATCAGTCCATGTAAGTCTTGCCAGGATTTTATGAGAGCGTCCTGTTCATCATTTTGTATAGCACAATAGTATACCATAATAATCACATATAGCAGTTTGTTCAGCTATTCCCCACTTGATGGGCATCCCCTCAATTTCCATTTCTTTGCCACAAGAAAAGAGCTGCTATAAATATTTTTGTACATATAAGTCCTTTACCTTTTTTTAAAAAAATTTTTTCTTTTTAAATACAGACCTAGTAGTGGTATTGCTAGTTCAAAGTTATGCCCTTTGGGCATAGTTCCAGATTGCTCTACTGAATGGTTGAATCAGTTTACAACTCTACCAACAATGCATTAAAGTCTCATTTTTACCATGTCTCTTCCAATATTTGTCATTTTCCTTTTCTGTCCTATTAGTCAATCTAAGAAGTATGAGGTAGTACTTCAGAATTGTTTGAATTTGTATTTCTTTAATCAACAGTGAGTTAGAGCCTTTTTTCTATATCTATACATAGCTTTGTTTACTTCACCTGAAAATTGTTCATATTTTTTGATCATTTATCAATTGGAGAATGGTTCTTATTTTTATAAATTTGACTAGGTTCTCTATATGTTTGAAAAATGAAGCCTTTATCAGACACATTTGCTTTAAGATTTTTTTTCACAGTTACTGTTGCTTACTGTATTTCCCTCCATCCTATTCTAGCCACTGTTTATTCTATTCTTTCTCTCTCCTTTCATCTCATCCTTCCTTAAAAGTGATTTGTTTCTGACTACCCCTTCCCCCAATCTGCCCTCCATTCTATTACCCCCCCCCCTTCTCTTATCCCCTTCCTTTACTACTTTCTGGTAGGGTAAGAGAAATGTCTATCTGCAATTGAGTGTGTATGTTATTCCCTCTTTGAGCCAATCCTGAGGAAAGTAAGGTTCACTCACTTCACCTCACATCCCCCATCTTCCCCCCAGTGTAAAAGGTTTTTTTTGGTCTCTTTTATGTGAAATCTTTTACCCCTTTTTACAGCTCCCTTTTCCCTAGCATATTCCTCTTTCTCAGGACTTAATTTTGTTTTTTAGATATCATCCCTTCGCATTCAATTTACACCTGTGTCATCTTTCTATATATACTTCTAAATATCCTGATAATGCAAAAGTTCTTATAAGTATCATCTTCCCATGTAGGAATGTTAATAGTTTAGCCTTATTAAGTCCCTTATGATTTTCTTTCCTGTTTACATTTTTTATGCTTCTCTTGGATTTTGCACTTGAAAGTCAAATTTTCTATTCAGCTCTAGTCCTTTCATCAAGAATGCTTGAAAGGCCTCTATTTCATTCAATGTTCAATTCCCCCCCTCAAGAATTATACTCGGTTTTACTGAGTAGGCAATTCTTGGTTGTAATCCTAGCTCCTTTGTCCTATGGAATATCATATTCCAAGCCCTCTCATTCTTTAATGTAGAAGCTTCTGTTTCTTGTGTTACCCCTGACTATGGCTCCATGATACTTGAATTGTTTCTTTTTGACTGTTTGTAGTATTTTCTCCTTGGTCTGGGAGATCTGGAATTTGATTTTAATGTTCCTAATAGCTTTCATTTGGGGATCTTTTTCAGGAGGTGATTGGTGAATTCTTTCTTTCTATTTTACCCTCTGGTTCTAGAATATCAGGACAGTTTTCCTTGATAATTTCTTGAAAGATGATGTCTAGGTTATTTTTTTGATCATGGCTATCAGATAGTCCAATAATTTTTAAATTATCTCTCCTGAATCTGTTTTCCAGGTTAGTTGTTTTTCCAATGAAATACTTCACATTTTCTTCTATTTTTTCTTCTTTTGATTTCATTTTATTGTTTCTTGACTTTTCATAAGTCATTAACTTCCATTTGCTCTATCCTAATTTTTAAGGAATTATTTTCATCAGTGAGCTTTTGGACCTCCTTCTTCATTTGGCTAATTTTGCTTTTTAAGGCAGTCTTCTTTTTGTTGACTTTTTTGTACCTCTTTTACCATTTGGCCTAGTCTGCTTTTTAAGGTGTTATTTTTTTCAGTATTTTTGTGTGCCTGCTTTACCAAGTTGTTGGTTTCTTTTTCATTATTTTCTTGCATTGCTCTCATTTCATTTCTGATTAATTTCTCCACTTCTCTTACCTGATTATCAAAATCCCTTTTTGAGCTCTTCCATAGCCTGAGACCAATTCAAATTTTTCTTGGAGGCTTTGGATATAGAAGCTTTGACTTTATCATCTTCTGACTGTGTTTTTTGATCTCCCTTGTCAACATAGTAACTTTCTATGGTCAGATTTTTTTCCTGTTGTTTTCTCATTTTCCCAGGCTATTTCTTGACTTTTCAGTCTTTGTTAAAGTAGGGTTCTGCATCCATGGTAGAGGACTTACTGTCCCAAGCTTTGGGAATTTTGTGCAGCTGTTTTCAGAGATCCTTCTAGGCACCTGTGAGTTTTCAGTCCTTCCAGGGTATTATGATCTAAGGGAGAAGATGCATTTACTACTCTTTCTGGTCTCTGAGTGACAAGAACCACTCTCTTCTGCTCTGGCACTGTGAGGAGGGTCCTCCCTCCACTGTGGCCATAAGTTCTAGTGTTCTGGTGCTCCTCCTTGCCCTGGGACTGCCACCCAGGACTGGGACTCAGTCCTATGTACGGGCAAAGCAACAGAGTCCTGCCTCAATATTAGCACAGAGACCCCTCTAATCTCCTTATGACCACTTGTTTGACTACCCAGCCCCCACCATCTGTGGACTGAGAGGTCTGGAAGTACCTGCTGTTCCTGATTCAGTGGCTCCCAAGGCCTGCTTCTGGTGTGCTGGGGTTGGGTCGGTGCTGGTGCCGTGTGTTCTGGACTGTTCTCCACTCTCATCCAGGTGCAATATACCTTTCCTGATGCCCTTTTAAGTTGTCTCTGACTGGAAACATTTCACCCCGTCATTTTGTGCTTCTTTTGCTCCAAGAATTGTTTTATGGCATTATTTAAAAGTGTTCAGAGGAGTTTTGGGGAGAACTCGTGAGAGCTGCTCCTTTTTTTCTGCCATCTTTACCTGTATTTGCTATTTTAAAGAGCATGTCTGTGGTAAAAAATAAAGTGAAAAAGATCTCTTATGATTGCATTGTGGATAAGGAAGGCCAGTGATGGAGATATTTTGGAGAAAATGGTCAGGATCCTCCAGAAGCCCTACGACTAAAGACTTTATAGTCTGTATCTTCCACCTATGGGTGTGAGCCTGCCTATGATGGTTTTCTTTGCTGTTACATCTTTTATCAGGTATGGCAGAGTAGGAGTATAAATACCATAGGTTATACTTTTATTGCCACTGACTTACCTACCACCTAATTTCTTTTAGATTTTATTTAATTATATGGGAAAATGACACCCTTGGAAAGATGGCTTATTACAATGCTTATTGCTTCACCATCTTTTTTTTTCCTTTCCAGAAATGGACAATAGATTGATAGCTATAACTGGGACTGTTCTTCCTTCTTCTACCCTCCAGAGGAGAAGAAATAAAGTAGGGATTGCAGGGTTTGCGGTGTCTCAGAAATTTTTTGTTTTGGGGGTCTAGTCCATTCATATGGATGTGTTTACGCTAGAGATGCCCCTTTTCCTGCTTGGTGCTCACATCTTGAACCTTCTCTGGGTTCCCCTCCCACATATATGGGGTACTAAAACAGTAAAAGCAATGTCAAAGAGGCCCATTCTAACTCTGAATCAGCATGATGCTGTGGAAAAAAAACACTGGAGTTTTGGCTGGAAGACTTGGATTTAAAATCTTGCCTCTGCTACTTACTTGTGTGAACCCAAATAAATCACTTAAGATTCCCTGAGCATGTTTTAGTTTCCTTAATCATAAAATAATGGGTTTGGACTTTAAGCTTTCTTTAAGCTTCAAATCTATGTATGTTCTTGGGATCATTCACTTCTAATAATAATGATTACTCCTGGCCAATTGCTGGCAATTGATTCCAACTAACATATAGGAATGCAGATACAGATGCATGTATGCAGAGATAGTATATATACATATATTATATAAATATGTTCTTGAGTAATTTAATCATATCTATATAAACATATGTGATTTAATATTTCTTATTTGTACATATACATACCTACCTGTACATATGTCTACACACATCTACACACAGTCACTATGACTAACTGAATGGAGAGCTGACCTCAGAGTCAAAAAGACTTAGGTTCATGCTACATACTGGTTGTGTCACCAGTGTAGAAATATACAGATATATGTATCAACCAAGTACTCTCCTTTTTTAAACATTCTTTAAAAAAAATTGCATTCCAAATTCTCTGCCTCCTTTCAGTTTCTCCCTCACACTATGAGAAGGTAAGCAATATGATGTTTATTATACATGTGAAGGCATGCAAAACATATTTACATATTAAGCATATTGCAAAAAAGGCAAGAAAATAAAGTGAAAAAATATTTCAATCTGCACTCAGACTCTATCAATTCTTTACCTAGAGGTGGATAACATTCTCGATCAGGGATCCTTTAGAATTGTGTTGGATCGTTGGCTTGATCAGAGTATCTGGGTCTTCTTCTACAGTTGATCATTGTTATAGTATTATTGTTAATGTATATAATATACTATGGTTCTGCTCACTTCACTTTTCGTCAGTTCATATAAGTCTTCCCAGGTTTTTCTAAAACCTCACTGCTCATCATTTCTTACAGCATAATAGAATTCAATCACAATCATGTGCCACAGCTTGTTAAGTCATTTCTCATTTGATGAAGCATCCCCCAATTTCCAATTCTTTGCCACCACAAAAAGAACTGTGATAAATATTTTGTATATATGTCATTTTCCTTTATCTTTGGTTTCTTTGGAATATAGGCCAAGTATTATTGGGTCAAAGGGTAGGCATAGTATTATAGTCCTTTGGGCATAGCCCCAAATTGTTCTCTAGAATTGTTTCACTACTTAAAAACTCTACCAATGATTCATTAGTGTGCCTATTTTTCGATACCCCTTCTAGCATTTGTCATTTTCCTTTTCTGTCATGTTAGTCAAGTTAATAAGTGTGAAGTGATACCTCAGAGTTGTTTTAATTTGAATTTCTTTAATTAATTAAATTTGATTAATTTTAAAAAATAAAATAAAATTGATATTAAATTTTGAAATTTAAAACTTTTAAAAATCTATTTTAAAATTTTAATTTAATTATTAACGATTATAGCATTTTTCATATGACTATTGACAACTTTGATTTCTTCTTCTGGAAACTGACTCTTCATATATCAATTGGGGAATGGCACTTAAAAATAATTTTGGCTCAGTTCCCTTTATATTTAATAAATGTTGCCTTTATCGAAAGACTTGATATAATTTTCCCCAACCCCCAGTTTTCTGGTTTCCTTCTAATTTTGGCTGCATTGGTTTTGTTTCTGCAAACTATTTTTAATTTCATGTAACCATAGTTATCCATTTTAACTACCATATTCTTTTCTTTGCATTGTAAAAATGTCAATATACTTTGAAATTTATGAATATATGAGTTAACTTAATACCATATGGCCAGCAAGAAAAAAATAAAGACATTAAGTTCCTCTGTTAAAACCTTTAGTTGAAGCCTTCAGTTCAATCTCAGCAGCCAATTAAAAGACTTTTTGCTACCACTCAGTAATTAGACAGGAAACAGTAACAGAATTATGGCAAATGCTTTGAATCCAAGGCAGTTTCCCTCCATTCCACTTTATCAAACAATTCCAGAAGCAAGCTCCCCAAATCCCCATGTAGGCTGGCAGCAGAAAGAACTCCCAACACATATTCCTATAGTGAAAAACATGAGATAAGCTTAAAAGGAGAAAGAGAAGCATTGTTGGAAGTATACCACAAACCACTGAACTGGGGGAGGATATAATGGTGTTTTCCTGATATGAATTGTAACACTGATATGCAAGAAAAATAAAATTAGGATGAGGGCACTAAACTATTCAGAGACTTGCTAGAAGTTTTTTTTCTCATTAAAACTAAAACTTCTGAAAAATTATTTATTTGACTCTCTCCCAACTGCATTTCACAAAAGAGAAATGAAATAAGTAGGGTATTTGTTATGATGGACTTAATTTTGACCCAATAATGAAAAAGGAATGCTTCTTGGTAAGTGGAAGTGACAAAGAACTATAGAGAAAGTGATCATATCATTTTAGAGTTTGTAATCTCCAAGGAAGAGAAAAATGTACATAGTTAGGTACTCTAAGCTTTAGGAGAGCAGAATTTAAAAAGTGCAGAGAAATGATAGTCATGATTTCATGGTCAGAGACTAAAAGTAAAGATAGATCAAGAGGAATGTGGGAAATTCTCAAAACTAAAAATTTTGAAAATGAAGCCATACATGATTGTGATGACTAAGTAAAAGGACAGACATCTAAACTGACATGAGGCTAAACATAGAACTCTGAGATATGAGATAATACAAGATAAGAACTTAATGCAAAAAAGTATGAAAGTGGAAAGAGGAGCCTGAAATCATTGTATATGTACAGGATACTGACATAGATATCGAAGAACTGTCTCAAGATGGTAAAACCAAAATGAATAGAAGTTTTGAAACTTTAAAGGAATTTTTTTTTTAATTAAGCAATCAGGGTTAAGTAACTTGCTCAAGGTTACAGGGCCAGTTATTTCTGGGTGTGGTGCTGAGTGTACTCGCTGAGCCACCTGGCCACCCCTAAGCAATTGGGGTTAAGTAACTTGCTCAAGGTTACACGGCCAGGTGTTTCTGGGTGGGTGCTAAGTGTCTGAGCCCAGGATTCGATCTCCAGGTCGTTCTGACACTGGAGCCGGTACTCTTACTTGCTGTGCTACCTGGCCGCCCCACTTTAAAGGAATTTTAAGGGCTTTTCACAGCTATTTGGTACAAGAAGATGGAAAGGGTAGACTCACCAAAGGCAAAGGTTATAGTGAGGCAACAGAAAGTAGTTATACATCTCATATTTTGTTCTTATCTTCTTTTTAAAAGAATATGAATTTTTAAATTAGGAAGAGCAGACAAAACCAAACCAAAAGAGAATCGCAGCCCAAAACGGCAAGGAATTAGTGTGATAACACGAAATTACCTGAAAAGATTTCTAGTTTCTAGGCCTAGAATTTCATCTTGGAGTACCATTAGCCTGTGGACTCTTTGAGAAAAGGGACTGCTTTTTGCCTCTGTTTGTATCTCCAGCATTTATCACAGTACATGGTACAAAGCAAACACTTTCTAAATATTAGTTCATTTGCCGACTGCTAAAAGGTGATGTGAATGGAAAGTCTGAGAGACAGAATTTCTGGATAATTGATAACCAGTTTATTAATGAGGCTAGCATGTAATCAATAAATTGAGGTCAGTGGTTCTCTTGGTAACCAAAGACCTCTTAAATACCTTTGAAAAAGGGGTTGTCACTGATCGTAGGCCATCAACTATGATTGGTTAAAAATTAATGAGAGAGTGAATATTATAGTGAAAAGTGGATCTTTTCTAATGGGGGACTGGGTACCTAGCTTTGATCATGTCAGTGCTTTTGGATGAAGAGACTCATCTCGACCTAGACCACTCTGCCTCAGGCAAGCTAAACAAAGGGATCCATCTCTGCCTAGACTACTTAAATTAAACACCAGGGACCAGAATTCACCTAGATTAGATTTTCTTTATCCTTTAATCAGAAATAAGCTCTCCCAGTTGGGTGGGGTCCTGCCCAAGACTGAAAAGGACTGAGGTATTTTTTGAGTTATTTGAATGAGGTATTAGTAATTGATTATTAATAATCAAAAAGAGGATATTTAGACCTTATAGCTAAAAATTGTTATTAATATGAGAAGAATATAATAATTTTTTTCTCAAAGGATTTTCAAGTATGACTATGGAATTGTCCTTCTTGGAAGGATTAAATATAGGAAAGTTCTATAAAATTGGAAACAGAAAATATTGCAGCAGTTTTCAGAAAGGGGAAAAAGGTGAATTCTAGAAAGTATCACTCAACAAGCTTTGATATTAATTCCTAGAAAAATTTGGGAACATAGTTTTAAAGAGAGAATTTATGAATGGTTAATAAATGAGGTGTTGATCACTAAGAGCCAGAGTAGGTTTAGTAAGACCAAGTCATGTTAAATGAGCCTCATTTCTTTCTCCTTCTTTTAGGGGAAAATGTTAAATAAAATGTGTCTGGATTTTATTAAGGCATTTAACAAAGCATATCATGAACTTGTTGAAAGATTGTGGGTTTGGTGATGATGTAGTTAGGTGGATTTGGCTATAGCCAAACAATATTGATAGATTATCCTGAAAGGATATCCAGAGATGTTTTAGAGCCAGGTCAAATTGGCTCATTGTAAAGCCAAGCACGACCAGCTTTCCAGATGAGTGCTGCTGTGAACAGCTTCAAGATTCTGATTACATAGTACAGTAAACTCTCTATTTATTCAGCAGTAAATTAAGGCAAAACATTCAAAAATATCAAAAGTACAGCATTCAAAATGTTATGACATAACAACTTATCACTAAAATGGCCACATAGTTTTAAGCAAAGTACAATCATTTAGTAAGTTAATCATTTAGTAATCCAATCATTTAGTAAGTCTTTAATTCAATCTTCTTTGAGGAGGCTTGTCTCCTTAATGGACACAAAGTACAAAGGTCAAAGTCCTCCACTCCTAGGTCACAGTAAATCATAATCATCTCAGTCAGCATCAGATACCCAAGAAAAGATCTTTTCATCTTGACTCAAGGCTGGTTCTCAGCTTCCATGGTTCCTCTTCCATGGTCCCAGCTCCTGCCTGAATCTACACAATTGTTACCTGGGTTCATAGGCAGGCAGCTCTCAGTTCCATGTCCAGTTCCTTGTCCATATTGAAGTTCACAGTGTACAGTCCACCTCAAGTCCTTCACAGTTCCTGTTTCTGGGAAGACAAAGCTTAACAGAGCCATAATAATATTCCTATACATTGCCAGCAGTATCTGCCTGTGAAATCAACACAGACCCACAAACAAGGTCCAAGAGGTCAACACAAATCATCAGTAAAGTCCCAGGATCTCCAAAACCCTCCTCCAGGACTTCTGTAAACAGACAACCAGAAAAATCCTCTTTCAGGGCTTCCAGTAAGGTCCCAGGGCTTCTGTAGAAAGTATCACAAACAAACATCAACACAGACAGAACAGACAAACATCGAGTGCCGGATACCAAAGTTTTCTCCTTCTCTACCACAAGAGCTCCCTTCTCAGTTCTTCTCTCTTCTCATTTCTCAGTTCTTCTCAATTCTCTTTTAAGTTCTCCTCAGTTCTCAGTTCTTAGTTCTGCCACCACAATTTCTGTTCTCAATTCTGCTCTCTCCAGCCTGGGCCTCTCCTTATATATGGCCATTAGCTCCTCCCCTTCCTATTGAAGGAGTTCATGAATTCTAGGGTTCACAAGTTGTGGGTTTCACAAGTTCTGGATCTTAATGCTTGATAGAATTATGAACTGAAGCAATGTGTTTACTTCTGTGCTAATCAAAGAACTGAAAAAAGGAGTTAACTACTTCTGTGTTAATTAAATAGCTGAAACAAGGTGTTAACTACTTTTTTGCTTGCCATTACACTCATGATAGACAACTGTTAAATTTTCAGTCTGAATATTTACACCTCAGAAAAAAGCAAATGCTGCATATTAGGGGTTAAATTATTGTTTTGTTGATTGTCTAGTCTTAATGAAGTGATTGAGAAAATATTAATAATGCAGATTAAATTTAAAAGTGTGTCCTGTGTACATTACTTTTTCCCTGGAGAGCTAATTGTCAAAAATTTACATGCACACCATTAGGGGCATTCCTGGTGACATTCCACACGGCACTCTATAGCTACTGTAGTAACTTAGATGATAAAAGGTATGCTTACCAAAATTGTGAACAATATTAAATTGGAAAGGATATAAAATACAATGAATGATTGAATCAAGATTTAAAGTAATGTCTATTGCTTGGAATGATGTATCAAACCAAATGAGGTAAAATTTAAGAGGGATACTTCTACTGTGTTGTTTTTAGGGCTTTCCCCCTTAATTATAGCAATATAATATAGTAGCAGTTAATATTAAAAATTACCTGAGGGTTTTAACATGTGATAATACTGTAATGTAACTTCTTTTTTTTCAACTTTTATTTATTTTTTAAATTAATTTGTTTGTTTCCTTTTAGTTTACAAGATTCAATTCCACAATTCCTTGAGTTTCACATTTTGTCCCCCTCCCTCTCCTCCTTTTCCATGGCAGTATATAGTCAAGTATAGGATCTGTAAATACTTTCACATTATACATTAGTCAGGTTATAAAGACAGATTGTATCAGCTGGAATGAAAAATGGTAAAGAGGACATAAAACCAAATAAGAGAAGGAAAAAGATCAGGTATTTTGCTTCCACCTGGATATAAACTCACTTCTTTCTAGTTCTTTCTCTGGATGCACATATTTCTCTCCATCATGAGTCTTTTGGCATTGACTTATATCACTGCATTGCTGAGAGGAGTCCAGCCTATCAAAGTTGGTCATCATACATACATTGTGTCTGTAATTGTGTACAAATTTCTCCTGGTTCTACTCTTCTCACTCAGCATCAGTTCTTTTAAGCCTCTCCAGGTAAATATGAAGACCGTCTGCTCCTCGTTTCTTATAGCACAATAGTATTCCATAACATGCATATACCACAACTTGTTCAACCATTCCCCAATTGATGGGCACCCCCTTAATTTCCAATTTTTTGCCACCACAAAAAGAGCTGCTATAAACATTTTTGTACATATGGGTCTTTTTCCCACTTCTATGATCTCTTTGGGATATAACCCTAGGAGTGGTACTGCTGGATCAAAGGGTTTGAAAGTATTTATAGCCCTTTGGGCATAATTCCAGATTGCTCTCCAGAAAGGCTGGATCAGTTCACAACTCCACCAGCAATGCATTAGTGTTCCAATTTGCCCACATCCTCTCCAGCATTTATCATTTTCCTGTTTTGTCATCTTAGCCAATCTGACTGATGAGATGTGGTACCTCAGAGTTGTTTTGATTTGCATCTCTCTAATTAATAGTGATTTAGAGCATTTCTTCATGTGCTTATAGATATCTTTAATTTCTTTCTCTGAAAATTGCCTGTTCATATCCTTTGACCATTTATCAATTGGGGTGTAATGTAACTTCTTAAAAAGAAAAAGAATACCTAATGTGATCTTTAATAAAAAATCTTGATAAAAATATCAAGAAAATTTCAGTGCCCACATTTCAGAGGTATTGTATCATATCATATTATATCATATCATATCATATCTTATTGTCTTTCATTATAGCTTGCTCTATGCTGGTATATATTACATAGAAGGATGTTGGAAGTGAGCACTACAACTAAATTGCCTTCCTCCCCTTCTACATATCATTTATTCTCATTCCTCCCATTCCCACACCAAATCCCAAACAAACACTTGAAACAACTCTCACTTCAAATTCATATGCTACTCATACCTTAGTCTCATGCAAAGTCACAAAAGAACACATTCTCACTGTGATCACCAACAATTCTCCTTCCACATTCCACATGCCTGGAATGCCCTTCATCTTCACCTGCTTTCCTGACATCCTTCTATATTCATCTCAAATCCCATCTTCTACAGGAGTCCTTTCCTGGTCAACTTCTAGTGCTGGTATCTTCCCTTCTAGATTACCTTTAGTTTAGAAGTATATGTGCATATATGCTGTATACATAGTTATATGCATTTAGCTTCCCTAATTAGAATGTGACTGCTCTGCAGTCAGGGGTAATTTTTTTTTGTTTATTTTTGCCTTCTTTTGTATTCCCAGCACTTAGCACAGTGCTTGGAATATGATAAATGCTTAACAACCTGTGATTGACTCAAAATTCCCAGGTTAGTTTTTTTCAAATCACTAGTCACAAGCACCAGCCCTGAAACTTTCACCTGGCATTTCCTAAATATCATTACGAACTATGAACACCTCTTTCCCCTTTCAAAAATGAAGGAAATTTTATTTCAGCAGCTGGGGTCTTATTAGGGATGCGACATGAAATCATACAAAGACCAGAATGTCCCATCCACACTTTACAGAAGTTGGAAAGAAACTCTAAGTGGGGCACATGTTCATCTCCCTTTTCCTACCTTAATACACAATATCCTAAGATCATGATATATATTAAATGAAGCACTGAAAAGCTAGGATACGTCCAGGATGCTGAGTCTGGAGACTGTCATATAGTAAATAACTAAAGAAATTGGATATCAAATGATGTTCTGGATTGTAATGGTAATTTTGGGAGAAATGGGGAATAAGAGGGCTATCTTAAAATGCCTGAAGCATTGTAAGACAGGAAAGAAAAGTAGAATTTATTCTGTGTGGTTCCAGAGAGCACAACTATGACTAATAAAAGGATAGGAGACAGAGGGAGGTGGATTTCAGCAATTTAAGGAAGGACTTTCTAACACTTAAAGCTGTCCTAAATTGTACTGAACTGTTTTAAGACAGGACTGTTTAAGGAAAGACTATTAAGAATATTGTGGATTTCTATATTGAATGACATAAGATGACCTCCAGGATATCTTCCAACTCTATGATTTTCTTAATTCTGTTTCGGTATGTAATAAACTATAATATCACAGAGAATGTTAGTCACAGAAGCCATGAACAAAAACCAGATTTCCTAATTTACTGTCTAATGCTATTTGTATATATTTTGTTTGGCTTCATGTTGTATCTCCACCCCACAATAATCTTTATCTCACTATAACTCATGCAAAATTTACGCATATGGTCTGTACCACATCATATATTTGCTTATATTATCTGAGGATTATTCCTTGGTTGTTGGTTAAGAACATAGGACTTATTTTTTTTTATTGAATTATAAGATTTTAGAGGTCAATGACCATGTTTCCTATTTATTTTATATACTTCATAGCACATAATAGCAGAGGTAGAGAAAAAAAGGAAGGGTGAAGTAGAAAGAAAGGTACATAATAATGATTTTTTAAATGAGAAAATGAATTGTGATTACCAAAAAAATTGGCTCTGCTTAGAGGCCCTCTTATTAGAAAGCAGTAATATAGCAAAGAAGTAAGACCCAAGGAAGAGAGTAGGGAAGAAAGAAAGAAGAGGGAAGGAGTGTCCCAAAGATTTATCTCTTCGGAATTTCTTGTAAACGACAGGAGAATACTATTAAAGAAAACCATATGGCTACACATATGGGAGCTCAAAATGACCAACTCAGAATTTAAAATGATGTACAGAGGATGAAAGGAAGGACAATTGAGGATTTGTATAATGGAGTGACACAGGCCTTTAAAAATATTAGTGACTGGAGAGCCCAGAAAGACCTGAAGATTTTGGTGAAGGTTAAAGCAAAAAGGACATAAAAATAATATCCGCCTCTCAAAGAAGTGATGGACCCAAGATGTAGAAAAGGACATAGATTTTTGGACATGCTCGATATGGGGATTTATTTTGATTAAATATATTTGTGTGTGTACACACACACATTTTAAAAAAGGCTTTTCTTGTATCTTTTCTCTAATCGTAATGAGGAAGAAGGGAGAAAAAAATAATTCTTTGTTAATAAAAAAATTAAATCCTGCAGTGGGGGCAAGAGGAAGATCACAGATGTTATAGGGCAGATGCTGGGATAAATGAGATAATGATAAAGGATGACAAAAAGAAGGAAGAATGCCTTGACTCTTCTTTTGCTTCTGTTTTCTCTACTAAGGAGAATTATCTTTAGACTGGAGTCACGTTAGTGATTAACAAGGAGCTGAAGCCTGATAAGTGAGGACATGATAAGAGACAATCAATGAATTAAACTTGGCAGGCCCAGACAAACTACATCTAACAATACTGAGAGGACTTGCCGATGTGATTACTGAGCCTCTCTCAGATTTTTTTGAAAAGTTGTATGAGATAGGAAAGGTGACCCTAGGCCTGGAGATAGATGCATATTGTCCTGTGAGTTGTTTTTAATAGAAATAAAAATGAGTTTTTAAAATAATAGGCTGACAAACCTGACTTCTGAATTTTAGAAGGAATAATTAAAAGAAGTTTTGATCACCTTTGAGTGTCGGTCATTAAGAGCCAGAATAGGTAAGTTAAGAACAGGTCATGCCAGCCCCGCTTAGTTTTTTTTTTAACAGGTTTCTAGACTGTTTTATCGTGTTAACTTCCTAGATACATTAAATTTGAATTTCAGCAAGGCATTTGGTTGCCTTTCATGATGTCATTGTAGAAAAGACAGAAAGATGAGGTGTGAATGACTGTAGGTCAGCATATGACCAATGTATTCACAGTCTGGGGAATATGTGTTAGGGAAAGAACCAGGAAGGAGAAAAGCTTTTATTAAGCTCCATATGCCATATGCCAAGAGCTATGCTAAATACTTTTGAAGTATTATCTCATATTATCTTCACAACAACCCTAGGAGGTAGGTGCTGTTATCATTCCTGTTAAGGTGACTTGCCTAGGGTCACACAACTATCAAGTAACTGAAGCTTGATTTGAACTCGTTTTCCTTCTGGATCCAGGACTTTATCCATTGCTCTACCAAACTGCCAATTTATGGGGTGGGTGGGTGGGAGGTGGTTGGTGGGTGGGAGGGGTTAGTGAGTTTACTTCTGGAAGCATAGGATATGTAATGCAGGGACCATGTCAAATTTAGATCATACACAGATATGTCTTTGACTCTTGTTCACTTACCTTGTAGTCCTAAAAAGCCTTTTAATTGGCTGCAGAACCAGAACTGAATGTCCCAGTGCAGGAGTTGCATTTCTTTATTCTTTCCTGTTTACAAAAAGACTTGAAAACTACTACTCTTCGAGCTCTCTTAGGTTGGGAGAAAGGGAAGGGGACCTTTCCTCCTCTTGAACTTTGCCTAGGAACACCTCTTATCTCAGGCAAGCTTGTGTTTGAATTAGGGTCTCCTCCTGTCCATTATCTTCTGACAATATAAGGCCCTCCCTGTATTCTCTGAAGAGGAAATAGTTTTTATTCTTCAAAGAATGATGCAATTGAGCCACAGGTGGTGTCTGGTGAAAGACCATCCAGAAATCATCAGGAGAAGGATAAATAGAGGTCATTTGTTAGGTAGATATTTATCTATGTGATAACAGAAAGATCTGTTGTCTTCTCAGGGTAGGTATGCAACATGTGACATCTTGATGGGAACCTCCGTTACTTATCAAAAAGGGTGACTATTGCCTGATTTTGGAAAATTCACATGGACCTAAATAATATTGATCAGAGAATCCTGGAAAGTATTGTTAATGACTTTGAAGTCTTGAAGAATAAATTATAGGCTTTGGGGGGCACGGATGGTGTTTCCATCACTGCTGACCATTGGGATTCTAATGCTGACTAAGGGATTCAGAAGAGAAAGATGGGTTTAGAATGTGGGCAGCTAGTTAAGGAGACGATATTTGGATTTCTGCACCAAAGCTTAAAATATAAGAATGACAGGCTCTTGGTCAGGGATGGAGAGTATCTGAATAGTACTACTGAGAATATGTCTGCCTGGCATCTTTCAAATCTAATTGAAAAGGTTTTAAATGTAAAAGGGTGTAGGGGGGAAAGCTTCTTAACTAAATCAAGCATGATAGATGCCATAGAGAGTAGCTATAGTGTGAGAATAATAGAAGAAATAACCAGAACTTTACAGGTGACAGAATCTGAGGAAGGAGCCAGTATTAAAAATCCACGGTCTCAGATAGATATACATAATTGCATAAGATATTGCAAGCAAGTATGATTCACAAACTATCATAGCACAAAAAGGAAAAAAAATATCTTAGAAGCATCACTGAGACTTGGTGGGATGAAACCCATGTTTTCATTGTGGTTCTGAAAGAATATATATTATTCAAAAGAAATGGGAAAGGCAAAAGGGGTAGCATATTAAGATGATATATTCATATAAGGAAGTCGAGGCACAAAAGGTGGAAAGCATTGTGAATATATGAAGATCATAGGACAGATGATCAGTGGAGGCAGAATAGAAGCAATATTGACACCGGAGTATATCTAGGTATAAACTGCCTAGGTAGAAAGCTGAAATAGATGAGCATTGTTGGAAACAGATCACAAACCTATCACAGGGGCATGCAATAGGTATGATGGGAGATACAGACAACTGTCAGAGATCTTTCTCTGCCAAAAGCAGAGTGGCTAATAATTTATTGACTGGCTTTAAAATTTTAATCCTTCAAAATGTGGAAGAACTATGAAGGACAAATTCTATTCTGTGTCTGACTCCCACTGTCATGGAAGAACTGGTTGTTTGGCTAGAAATGATGAACATCTTAAAGGGAAATGAAGACTACATATTTGAATTTGTGATGGAGAGGAAATTGTGCCATAATTTATCATGCATTATAGTTTTTAGGGGACAAGATTTCAAAGTGTTTAGATAAATGATAGGCAGCAACCCATGAACTGAGAATTCAGTAGGGAAAAGTTGGCCCAAGACTTATGAGAAGCTCTAAAGAATGAAATTCTAAAGACACAAATACAAACCAATAGATGATGAAGAAAAGTGAGATGCAGAATTTGGAAGCATAAAGAAATCATCAATAAAGGTAGATTTAAAACAAAAAAAGTACAGTTATAGGGATTTAGAATTCATTGAATAAGTAGACATAAACATGTCATTATTGGTCCAATGTTACCTAAGAAGGATATATCCAGTAGAAGGTTATAAGGCATTGTGTTTGGCCTGTGCTGTGTAACATTTGAAAATCAATGATCTGGGTAATGTCAGAGATAGCACTCATCACAATGTTCAGATTACATAATCATGGAAAGGATAGCTGACACACTGGATGAACAGAGACAGGGCTAAAAAATACCATAAGTGAGGACACAGAACTGAATAAAATAAAATAAATTTAATGCAATAAGTTATATTTGGGTTCAAAATATCACCTTTGGCTTCTAAGATCAAGTAAGTATTCTTTTATCTATAAACAGTTGCAAGTTTTTAGAAAGCTACAAGTTCCAAATAAGTCTATGATGTGATATGGCAGCCAAAAAAAAACTAATGAAATCTTAGGCTGAATTGAGAGGAACTATCCATGAATAGAGAAGTATACTGTGTCTTGGTTAGATTTAACTTGCAGTATTATGTTCAGTTTTGGCACCATAGTTAGAAAGGATGTTGTATCAAGGTAGTCAGCCAGGTGGCATGGTGAATAACAGTGTGCTGTATTTGTTGTCTGAAAAACCCAAGTTCAAATTTGACCTCACACACTTATCAGGAAAATTAATATTATGCTGTATCATTTGATAATTAATATTATATTGTATCCCATCCTTTCCCCCATTTTGTTAAAAACCCATCTCTTAGCCTAGGTCAAAAGGAGACTTCTTCCAGTCAGAACTATGGGGTGTTTGAGAAATGTGATGACTCCTATCCTCCTGGGGTTATTAACTAGAGTGGGCTCCCCACTTCTGTTTACCCCATAAACACAGAAATAGCTAGGGCTAGGTCCTTTCCAGGGGACAATTCTCCTCTCCTGGATTTTCCTTATAGAAGTTAAAGGTGACTTTGTTTCCAAGGGGGAAGTCAAAGGGGCCAGGGCACCTGGTTGAGATGGCTTTTGTTTTTCCAGTCAAGATTGCTAGAGGCAGCTGGGTCTCATAAAGTAATTAGCATTCCTTATGTGTCAAAGATGGGAATAATCAACCATATCTGAAGTTCAACCTACTTTCCTCAGCTGCAGACTAATCCTATCACATGAAGACTACCCTAGGCTCCCAAAGAGAAACAGCTTAGGTCTACCAATTGGGATTGTCTTAATTTTGACCCTCCCTCCCCCCACTGGTCCTCATAGAGATAGACCATTGACCCAATTTCTTAATTACTACTAGCCTAACTAATAAACTGATTATGCTCAGGTCCCTGGCTTTTTGCTGAGGCATGAGTGAGACCTGTTTTTAACAACAACACACTATCACTGTTAATAAAATTATATCTTGCCCTAGAGAAAACTGTTACTCGCTGCATTTTTACGCCATATACTTACTAGCTCTGTGAACCTGGGTAAGTTACTTGGTTCTTTCTCGTCCTTAATATACTTAACCATAAAACTGGGATAATAATAAAGCACAGGGCTATTATGAGGAGTAAATGAGATAACATATGTAAAGTGTTTTGCAAACCTTAAAGTTCTCTAAAAATGCTAGTTCTTACTGTGGTTATTGCTGTTTTCATAATTTCGTTATTATTATTTTGATCATTTTTGTGATTATTTTCATAATAATAACAAAACGGGTATATATCGAAATATCTAACTTCTTTGTGTCCTGAATAGGGCTAGGTACTATGAGGGATATAGAAGGACTAGAAGGCATGGCATTTATACTCTCAGGATGCTTACAATCTGGCCGGAGAGACCAGAGTCAAGTAGAAACAATACTTGACAATATGAAAAGTTTACAATTAAATATCCAGTTACGGCAATACAGACAAAATAATGTAGGAGTACAGAGGAAAATGAACTCATGTTGGGTTGATCCAATATTCCCATTTCTCCATGCTTTAATAAGGACCTGTGACCTTCTAAAGTTAGATTTTCCTACATATAATAAGGGAAAACTTTAAGTAGGAATAGGTACTTGAATGGATTCACGAAAGACAGGTAGGAGGGAGAGGAACAGTTAAAGGAAAGGTTATTATGTGCCAAGTTTTTATTGCTTCTGTCTGAGAATGTACAATCTGCATGTTCATTTCTAAGTGGGATTCAAACAAATAAGCACCTACAGTAAAGTGTTTGCAAACTGAAACTATTGGATACACCGAGTGCCAATAATTTCCTCCCTACTCCTCCATGCCATACTTCACATTTATTAGTTGGTTTCATCCATAGTTTGTGTCATTATCTGAATATTCTGTTTTAAAATCACTTTCAATGAATAAGAGCTGACCAAGCATGCTAATAGTTTTCCATAATTATAGTAATTTCACATGGTTTGTACCCTTTACCTTTGGAAATTCATTGCTCAGATGAATGAGGTAGAATTACATAATGACTGGACTCATGTGTTTGATACCCTTCCTTCTGATTGAAAATTTCTGAGCAGGTAGGTAGGTAGTTAATTATACCTTGACTATATTGGCTGCTTTTGAAATGTGCTGTATTTAATAATAACAATTACTTCTTAATACACATTTTATTTATACCATGCTAGTACTTGGCAGGCTTAGTGTGTGTTTTGGCAAACACTACATGGCTTAACCTCTGGGATTTGTACCAAACTAGAAAAAATGAAATGAATTGCTTCCTGTCACACAGTGCTACCACATCAGATTCCATAAACATAAGAAATCTTTCTCTCAAGATCTTTCTGAAATCCTGTTACAATATGGTATGTAGAAATCTATATCACCTTCCAGGACAAGGTGTGGTGGGATACAAATTCCAGGCACATGTAACTATGGCTGTGTAGACATTCCTTTTCATTTTGGCTAGGATTTTGACTAGGCAAAGTAGTATGATGTATTTGGGGATGTGTTTTAAGGGGCAAACAATAAAGTCTATCCTCCCCTGAATAATTTGTAAAATCTTGTAGTTAAAAGTCATTTCAGAAACAAGATGGTAGAATAAAGGCAAGGACTCACCTGATGTCTTCCCCAAACCCATCTAAATACCTTTAAATGATGACTCTAAACAAATTATAGAGTGGCAGAAGCCACAAGAAGATGGAGTGAAACAATTTTTGCAGCTCAAACGAACTTAGAAGTTTGTCTGGAAAGGTTTGTTTCACCAGGGTGAGAGAAGAGCACAGTTCAGCACAGACTAGGCTAGTGCAGAGTAGGACAGAATATACCTGGCCCCAGCAAACCAAGAGCAGGCCTTGGGAAGACTGAATCAATGGCAGCAGTGATGGTTTCCAAACCTCTCAGCTCACAGATGGTAAGAGGATCTGACAGCAGGTCAGAAGGAGATTTACAGGGGTCCCTTTGCTGGCATCAGGGGCAGGACTATTGCATTGCCTATACTTGGATCTGGGTTGCATTACTGGGTCTTAGTCCCAGTGTGAGGAGAAGCACTGGTGCAGATGAGCTTGTGGCCACAGAGGAGCAGGGACTTTGGTCATAGTTCCAGAGTTGAAAAGAGTGTTTGTGGTTACTCAGAAACCAGTACACAGTACGGGAGAGTAGTAAACACAGCTCTTTCTAGATCACACCATCTTGAAAGAGCCAAAAACTTACAGGTTCCCAGAATTACCTCTGAAAAAAGTTGCACCAAAAACTTAAAGTTTGAGAGAGTACCCCTCTTCTTGGGAAGCAGAGCCCTATTTTAGCATAGAGTTAAAAGTCAAGAAACAGGCCAGAAAATGAGCAAAAAAACAGAAAAAAAATTCTGACCATAGAAAGTTACTATGGTCACAAGGAAGATGAAAACTCTCACTCAGAAGACAACAACGCCAAAATTCCTGCATCCAAAGCTTCCAAGAAAAATATTAATTGGTCTTAGGTCAAGGAAGTGCTCAAAAAGGACTTTAAAAGTCAAGTAAGAGGAGTAGAGGAAAAATTGGGGAAATAAATGAGAGTGATACAAGAAAATCATGAATAAAGTATCAACAGCCTGGTAAAGGAAGGACACAAAATACTGAAGAAAATAACACATTAAAAAAACAGGCTAAATGGTAAAAAAGGCACAAAAATCCAATGAAGAGAAAAATACCTTGAAAAATAGAATTGGCCAAATGGAAAAAGATATATAAAAATTCACTGAAGAGAAGAACTCCTTCAAAATTAGAATTAGCCAAATGGAAAAGGAAGTACAAAAGCTCACTGAAGAAAATAATACCTTAAAAGTTAGAATTGGGTAAACAGGAACTAATGACTTTATGAGACATTAACAAACAATATCAAAAGAATGAAAAAAATAGAAGAAAGTGTGAAACATCTCATTTGAAAGACAACTGACCTGGAAAAGAGATCCAGAAGACATTGTTTAAGAATTATTGGACTACCTGAAAGTCATGATGAATAAAAAGAGACTAGATATCATCTTTCAAGAAATTATCAAGGAAAACTTCTCTGACATTCTAGAACCAGAGGGTAAAATAGAAATTGAAATAATTTTCCAATCACCTCTTGAAAAAGATCCCCAAAAGAAAAGTACCAGAAATATTTTAGCCAAATTCCAGGCCTCCTAGATCAAGGAGAGAATACTGAAAACCATCAAAAATAACAATTCAAGTTTCATGGAATCACACTCAGGCTAACACATGATTTAGAAGCTTTAACATTAAGGAATCAGAGGACTTGGAATATGATATTCCATAGGACAAAGGAGCTAGTATTACAACCAAGAATCATCTACCAAGCAAAACTGAATATAATTTTTCAGGGGGGGGGAAATGAAGGGGGATGGACATTCAGTGAAATAGGTTTTCAAGTATTCTTGATGAAAAGACATGAACTGAATAAAAATTTGACTTTCAAATATAAGATGCAAAAGAAGCATAAAAAGATAAAGAAATCATAAGGGATATGATAAGGTTAAACTGTTTATCATCCTACATGGGAAAATGATATTTATAATTCCTAAAAGTTTTCTCATTATTACAGCAGTTAACAGGAGTATACATAGACAGAAGGCAAAGGTGAGTTGAATGTGATAACATGATTATTTAAAAAACATAAAATTAAGGGATGAGAGAAAAATGCATAGGAAAATATGGAAAGGGAGAGGTAGAATGGGATAAATTATCTGACATAAAAGAAACCTGAGAAAGATTTTATAGTGGAGGGGGAAATAGGGGAAGTGGGGAGGGGAGTACATGAACCTTAATCTCATTGGAATTGGCTCAAAAAGGGAATAATATGCACACTCAGTTGGGTATAGAAATCTACCTTTCCATACAGAAAAATAAGAAAGGAAGGGGATAAGAGAAGGGGGGAGCTGGTAGAAGGAAGGGCAGGCTGGGAGAGGTAAAAGTTAGAAACAAAACACTTTTGAGAATGGAGATGTTATAAGAATGGAGAGAGCATAGGATAAACAAGAGGAAAATAGGATAAAGCGAAATGCATAGTTGGTAATCATTACTGTTGGAAAAGTTTTTTTTTTAACAGTGAGTTTTTGTGAGAGACTTCAATTCTCAAACATGTAGAAAACGGAGTCAAATTTATAGAAATAAGAGCTATTCCTCAACTGATAAATCATAAAAGGACATAAACAGGCAGATTTCAGACAAAGTAATCAAAACTATCTTGAGTCATATAAAAAAATTCTCTAAATCACCACTGATGAGAGCAATGCAAATTAAAATAACTCAGAGCTACTACCTCACACCTGTCAGATTGGCTAATATGACCTAAAAGGAAAACGATAAATGTTGGAGGGGATGTGGGAAAATTAAAACATTAATGTACTATTGGTGAGGTTGCATACTGATTCAACTGTTCTAGAGAGTAATTTGGAACTGTGTCCAAAGGGCTATGAAACCATGCATACTCTTTGACTGAACAATACCACTGCTAGGTCCATATCCCAAAGGAAAAAACCAAACCAAACCAAACCAAAAAGGACAAGTCTAATTAGGAATATAGTAATAAAGAATATAAATTATGTATTATAAATACAATTATTATTTATTATTAATTACTTATTATTTAATAACAAGCCTAGGCTGCTCTGGGGCACAGTGGATAAAATACTGGATCTGGAGTGAGAAAGACCTCACTTCAAACTACACCTTAGACACCTATTAGTTGTTATCACCTTGGCAAAGTCACTTAAACTCTACCTGCCTTTCCTTATCTGCAAAATGAGGATAATAATTGCATTTACCTCCTACAGTTGTTGTGAGACTATAATGAGATAATATTTGTAAAATGCTTTGTAAGCATTAAAGTACTAAATAATTGCCAGTCATAATTATTATAATGATAATTATAATTCTTTTTAAGTCATTTATGAGATAAATAACAAAAGACATCGTCTCCAGAAGGTCAGAGTTACAGTAACAAATGAACTTTCGCCAGATGAATTTGGGCTTTGAGGAAGTGAAATAAGAAGACTATAAATTTCAAGATTAAATATATTCCACAAAAGCCATGTGACAGGGGGCTGCCAGAACATTCTAGATCAGTCCTTGTAGGACTCATTTCCACTGATTTTGCACTTTTGCTAGGATTTGTCTTCACTTTGACAATACAGTGTGAAGTCACTCAAAAAACATATCCTTGTCAATAAGGCTACAGCTATAAATATGTGGCCTCAGAGTCCCTTTCCCCCTAATTTAATATATAAAACCTGTTTAAATCTGAATTTTTTTTGGTAGTCTCTCGATGACTGGTTACTATTTTGCCCCCCTCCTACTTTTCTATTTAATTCAACAAATATTTATTAAAAGCCTTTTATGTGCAGGTGACTGTGTGAGGCCCCAAGAATATGAAGATGAGCTAAAACACAGTGTTTCCCCCCAAGGAGTATTTCTATATCTTTTGGGATCTCATTTGTCTCATCCAATGGATTAATAATCTCCCCTAGTGTTGTGTCACTGGAAAATTTGACACACATATTCTCCTAAAGTCTCTGATCTATCTGCCTTTCCAAATTAGGGTGCTCCCCATAGGTTCCTGGTTTCAACTTTCCTTCGCTGCTATAGTCTCTGTCATCTCTGCTCCCAGTTCTAGGGTTCTTATTCCTACCCCCATACTGTTAATCCCCGAATATTGACAATTCCCCATTCCTTCCCTGGTCTGGAGGCTCTGTTGGACTGTTTGATTTCTTACTACCTCATGAGAAGACGTGATGAAATATCACCAAAAGATGCTTCTTTATCTTTGATGCTATCTCAGAAACTCATATTAGCTTTCTGAATTTAGCATTCAATAGCTAGGATTGTCATTTCTGATATATCAATAACATGGAATTTCTCTGTTCCTATCCCCCTAAAAGTATTACACGGTAGTTAAGATGTTCTCTGACAAGGTATACTATTAAAAAAAAAAGACATTTGTATATTCATAGAAGATTCTTGAAGGCCCATATTCTATTAGGCTCACAAAATGAAGTGGGTGGGGTCTCTGAGCACTATGAGGGTTGACATTCCCTTCAGGAATCACCTGTAGAGTAAGAAGCCAATGAAGACTTGAAAGAAAAAACAAACAACAATTCCGAACAAAAAGGTTGTTTATCCTTGATGTAAAGGATGGTAGTGTGTTATACTTTCTGTCCTAATTCTCTTCCAAGGGAAGACAGCCGGGATTTCAAAGAGCCTTGGATTTATGACATATAACTAAATTAGTACAAGGACTTGGGAATGTTTATCCTGGGGAAGAGAAAATCAAGGGTAGGAATAGGGAAGGGAAGGACGTTATAGGTGTGTTCAAGTATCTGAAGGGCTGCTGCCATGGATTAGACTTGTCTGGTGTGATTTCATAGGGCAGAATTAGCAACAGTGGTTAGAAAGTACAAAAATAAAAATTTAGGCCTGATATAAGAACAACCTTTACAACATTTAGAACTATCCCAAAATGGAGTGGGATGCGTTGGTGGGCAATGAGAACCTCTGTTCTTGAACTCTTTAAGAAAAAGTTGGATGATTAATTATCAGGTATACTATAGATAAGATCCTTTTTTTCCCCCAGATATGTATAAGTTGGTCTCTGGATGACTTCTGACATCCCTTCAGATTGAAATTCTGTGATTCTGTGAAGGCTGGTGTTGTCCCAACAGACAATGACCAAATAAATGAACCTGCCCTGTAATGAAGTGGGGGAATTACTTGTATAGGTATGACCTACCTTATCAACATTGGACTTGGAGTTAGAAAACTTGAAATTTAACTCTGGCTTTAACTCTTACTAACTATGAGTAAGTCTCTTCATATCACTCAGCCTTAGGTTTCTTGTCCCTAAAACAGTTAATAACACATGTTCTGATGAGGTTTAGGGTTGGTAGAGCTGGTTCAGGTCTGAAAGAATTCACTTAGACCTTCTCTACAGCCATTGGAAGCTTTATTGATGCAAAAGCAGTGCAGGTCTCCTAACAAGAAAGCTAAGTGAGACTTCAATATTTGGGGGAGTTATTGCTTACATAGACATTTGTAAATTAATGGAAGATTCTTGAAGGTTTCAGAATGGTGAAGTAGGTTTAGAGGTTTTATGGGGGTGGAAGATTAGGGAAAGGATGAGGAAGATGAATGACAGGATAGGAGACACAAGATAAGGGAGACGGGAAATTTTATGACCCAGTATGGGGGGAGACAAGGAATTTTATGGTCCAGGATAAGGGGTAGTTTTATGGTATTTCAAGATAAGTGGAAGAGACTTCAGTTTAGAGAATAAACTAGGGAAAAACAACTCTTAACCCTTAGGGCACTGTTTGTATCTTCATCTCTTCACAGGGTTATTCTGAGGGAAAATACTTTGCAAACTTCCAATTTTTATACAAATATAAATTGTTACTATTTAGTAGTTGATCTCAATGTATCTACAAACCTAGAGCAAAACAGTTAATTACCATTCTGGGATATCAACTTTTTAAACTCACCTCTGTTGTGAAAATAGGATTAGAGGTGACCTGTGATTAAAAAGATAAAAGATCTTTCTTTCTAGGCATCTATCATTTAACTTTTTTTATTCTGACCAACTCAAATGAGCACTTCCATATACATAGTAGAACAGAGAGGATCTTGAAATTGATTTCTATTGTATATATAACTTTTCTTTTTAATTATAAGATAAATTTTAACATGTAACTTTTTTTTTTTTAAAGCAATCGGGGTTAAGTAACTTGCTCAAGGTTACATGGCCAGTTATTTCTGAGTGTGGTGCTGAGTATCTGAGCCCGATCCAGGTCATCCCGACACTGGACCCGGTGCTCTTACTCGCTGAGCCACCTGGCCACCCCTAAGCAATTGGGTTTAAGTAACTTGCTCAAGGTTACACGGCCAGGTGTTTCTGGGTGGGTGCTAAGTGTATGAGCCCGGGATTCGATCTCCAGGTCTTCTCAACACTGGAGCCGGTGCTCTTACTCGCTGTGCTACCTGGCCGCCCCTAACATGTAACTTTCAAAGTTGTACTTTTTGTGTGGTGCTTTCTAGCTTCCTTTCCTCTCTTATGCATTAAAAATGCTTCAGTGACTCTTCTTTCTTACTTTTGTTTGACAATCCTGTCCTTAACCCTCCTCTCCCTCTCCACTCCCCCACCTATAAAAAGAGAGAAAAACAAACCATTTGTAATAAATATGCATAGTTAAATGAAACAAATTCCTACATCAGCTGTATTCAAAAACTTATTCTTCACTCTGCATTTTGATAGACCTGTGATTTCATTGGTTTAGGGAAATCCTAGCTAAGGAAGCTCACTTGACTATTGGTTGGCATTTTCTCTGCTTTGTAATCTTAGTTTCTGGAGTACCAAGAGTTTTAGGACTTGCCCTGAGTCATAGCCAATAGGTATTGGAAGCATGACTTGAACTCAGATCTTCCTGCCTTTTGATGCCAGTTCTCTATTTTCCATGCCATGCCAATGATATGAAAATAATGCTCACTTTTTCCATTTATGCATCCAGGTGGTCATGTCAGCAAAATGGGACAACCTTGTGGCCCCACCTCTATTCAGGAGGGTGAAGCTTTACTTTTTTTCTTTCTTTCAACAAGCTATCGAAAGATACACACACACACACATATGATCATGCACGCACACCAAGACTTTAATAAAACAGGTATTGATTTAAGTGTGCGGCTCCTCACAGAAAACTTATTATTACATCTTGGAAAGGGAACCTAGACTGACATGCTGAGCCCAAGAAATTGGTCTGCTGAATGTTCTTTATTTCTTTTCCCCTTAAGCATCCATAAGTTTGCCATGTGATCTGATACTTTTCTGACATTGATTTGACATCTATCCTTTTCCCAATGTGGAAGCAATTCCAACATTTTATTAGCAGGAGATGAATGCTTGCTCACTGGAAATCAGAAAGGAGGAATTTCCCCTGGAGGTAGCAGTCTAGCAGCTGTTTCGTGCCCCTGCTCTAGGTCTGCAATCCTTATGCCTGATATTAACATATACTTTCAATCAGTGCTTTTCAACATAGTAAGTGTTTGGGTGTTTTTTTTTTTTTTTGTTTGTCTGTTGTCCGGTTGGTCAGAGCTTAGTCAAGCATTAAATGGTTTAAAAGATTCTGATACCTTTTCAATAGTAGTAAGGCATATCTGTCCCTATATCCAACTATTTCTTTAAAGGATTTGGCTCAAAATGCCAGGCAGTGTAACTCAGCGTCTGGGAATATGGAGTCTCCAGGTTTCAATTATTCAGTACTTCAATGGATTTATAATCTCATCAATGTGATTACCTGCTTCAGTGGTGCAACACCTCCATGCTTCCTCATTCTGTCTGACTCTTGCCCATTTTCTCCTGTAAAATCTTGCTAGAGGGGTTTACCTACATGCTTGAGGTCTTCTAGATCTTTTTTTTTTTTTTACATTTCATGGATGTTAAAGTAGCACTCACGCTCTCAGTCAAACTTAATATGTACTTGTTGAATTCCAGTTATGAACCAGACTGTGTTAGGGTCTCATTTTTCTCGGGGGTACACTCTAGATTTCTTTTACTATCTTGAAGTCTCTCCTTGTTCCAGTTTTTGATCCTGAAGCCTCACTCCAGCCTTGTAATTCATACAACAGCAGCACGCACTACCCCAAGACCTCTCTCTCTGGTTGAATGACTTCTCCCAGAACCCTCATTTAAGGAAGGCACCCGGGCCAGCAATACCTCCTCCCTGGCCAGGCTGCTGCACTTCAGACTTCCTCTTCTATGCTGCCACACTGAATAACTGTCTCCTACCTCCCTCCAACATTTGAGCTTCTTTGTATGTGTTGTCTTCCCTCATTAGAAAGTAAACTCCTTGGGTGGAGCAGAGACAGGACTTCTGCACAGCTCCGACTTCCACCTCCTCCTATATATGTATAAAATGACTCTAAACAAACTTTAGAGCTATAGAACTTACAAAGTGACAGAGACAAACCAACCTCCCACTGAAGGAAGTCTGACAGGCTGGCAAGAAGGGTACATCACGGTGCACTGGGAGCTGAGGGCCATCCTGACTGAGCCGCGGTTTTAGCCCCAGGACTGCCCCAACCAGAGGAGGCTAAAGTGGACTTTGGGAAGCTGGATCACCAGCAGTTGTGGCGGTTTCCAGACTTCTCAATCCACAAATGCCAAAGACAAAGTAAAAGGTCAGTGTGGAACTTTTTTCAAATAGGGGGAGTACAGTCCTATTGCTACCCCTAGAGTGAGAAGTGAAGGCACCTTGGCTGCAGCTGTTGCCGTATGGCTGCTTCAAAGCACTTAGCCTAGAGATTGTAGTGAGACCAAGCGACCATTCAGAGGCGAAGTGTTCTTGGTTTGACCTGCTTGGATCCGGATTGTGGTCTTGGGTGGTGGTCCTGGGGTGTGTGACCAGTGAGGCAGAGCATGTGGGGGCTGTAGAGAAGGCACCCATATAATAGCTCCAGCATCTGTGAAAACCCCAGTGATTTGGGACATAGCTATCTCCATTTTGGAAGCAGAGTTCTACTGTGACAAAGAGCTCAAAAGTCAAGAAATTGGCTGCCAATATAAGCAATCAACGGAAGCATGAACAGAAGATAGAATACTTTCTGGGGGGCAAAAAGTATCAAGGCATGGAGAAGGAGGAAGACATCAAAGTCAGAACTCCTGCATCAAAAGCCTCCAAGAAAAATACGAACTGGTTACAGGCCATGGAGGATCTCAAGAAGGATTTTGAAACTCAAGTAAGAGAAGTGGAGGAAAAAATTGGGAAGAGAAATGAGAATGATGCAAAAAAAAAAATCATGAAAAGTGAGTCAACAGCCTGCTAAAGGAGAAGCAAAAATACACTAAAGAAAATAACATCTTAAAAATAGACAAAAGAGGCCCAAAAAGCCAATGAGGAGAAGAATGCTTTAAAAAGCTAAATTTGCTAGATGGAAAAGGAATTTCAAAAACTCCCGGAAGGGAATAACTCCTTCAAAATTAGATTGGAGCAATTGGAAGCTAATGACTTTATGAGAAATCAAGATGCTATAGAACACATCTAAACAAATGAAAAAAACAGAAGGCAATGTGAAATATCTCATTGGAAAAACTACTGACTTAGAAAATAGATCCAGGAGAGATAATTTAAAAAATTATTGGTCTACCTAAAAGCCATGAACAAAAAAAGAGTCTAGACACCATCTTTCAAGAAATTATCAAGCAAATTTGCCCTGATATTCTAGAATCAGAGGGCAAAATAGAAATTGAAAGAATTCACCCATCACCTCTTAAAAAAGATCCCTAAAAGAAAAATCCTAGGAATATTATAGCCAAATTCCAGAGTTCCCAGGTCTAGGATAACATACTGCAAGTAGTCAGGAAGAAACAATTTGAGTATTGTGGAAACACAATCAGGACAATAGAAGACCTAGCATCTTCTACATTAAGGGATCAAAGGACTTGGAATATGATATTCTGGAGGTCATAAGAGCTAGGATTAAAACCAGAAATCACCTACCCAGAAAAACTGAGTATAATGCTACAGGGGAAAATATGGTCATTCAATGAAATAGAGGATTTTCAAGCATTCTTGATGAAAAAACCAGAGCTGAACAGAAAATTTGACTTTCAAATACAAGAAGCAAGAGAAACATGAGACAGTAAACAGGAAAAAGAAATCATAATGAACTTATTAAAGGTGAATTATTTACATTCATATATGGAAAAATGATAATTGTAATGTAATTGAAATTGTAAAATGATAATTATGAGGATAGCTGAAGGGAATATATATATGTATATATGTATACATACATATGTATAGGAGGATGTATGTGAGTGTGGGCATTTGTATGTTCATGTATACATATAAACAGAGGGCACAGGATGAGTTTAATATGAAGGGATGAAATCTGAAAAATAAAATTAAGAGGTGAGAGAGGAATTTATTGGGAGAAGGAGAAAGGAGGAGATAGATTAGGGTAAATTATCTCATATAAAAGACACAAGAGAAAACTGTTACAATGGAGGGGAAGAGCAGGAAAGTAAAAGAGAATGAATGGGACAACCTTATTCTCATTGCATTTGGCCTAAGGAGGGAATAACATACACACTCAGTTGGGTATCTTACCCTACAGGAAAATAGAGGGGTAGGGGTTAAGAGGGGGAATGATAGAAGGGAGGGAAGATTGGGAGAGTAGTTAGAAGCAAACATTTTTGAAAAGGGATAGGGTCAAAGGAAAAAATGGAATAAGTGGGGGGCAAGATAGGATGGAGGGAAATATAGTTAGTCTACCACAATGTAACTACAATAGAAATGATTTTGGTAACTGCACATGTGCAATCTATATTGAATTGCTTATCTTCCCAGTGGGGATGGGTGCGGAGGAAAGAAGGGAAAAAATCTGGACCTCAACGTTTTAAAAACAAATGTTTAAAAAATGGTTTTTTTACATGCAACTGGGAAATAAGATATACAGGTACTAGGCTATAGAAACCCATATTGCCCTACTAGAAAGTTAAGGGGGTGAAGGGGGATGATACAAGAGACACCAGATTGGGGGAAGGGGTATTCAGGGTTTGATATTTTGGGGTGGAGGGCAGGGGAAAGATGGGGAGAGAAAAAATTGTAACTTGAAATCTTTGTAGAAAACTAAAATTAAATAAATTTAAATTAAAAAAAAGAAAAAAGAAAGTAAAGTCTTTGAGGGTAGGGACTATGTTTATATTTTCATTCTTAGCACTAAGCATGATGTTCGGTACATAGTAAGTGCTTCATAAAAACTAGTTGACTTAGAATACAAAGAAAAAAAAATGTCTGCCTTCCAGGAGCTTATGTTCTACTCTGTTATCATTCACTCTTTCTGCATAACCAGATCATTCCCCTTTCTAGTAATATCTCTTTGATGATAGTATGTGTGTGTGTGTGCGTGTGCGTGTGCGTGTGCGTGTGTGTATGTATGTGTGTATGTGTGTGCGTGTGTGTATGTGTGTGTGCGTGTGTGTATGTGTGTATGTGCGCACGTGTGTGTATGTGTGTGCGCGTGTGTGTATGTGTGTGTGCGTGTGTGTATGTGTGTGCGCGTGTGTGTGCGTATGTGTGTGTGCGTGTGTGTGTGTGCACTCACATGTATGCGCCTCTTTCTGTTCTTTCTTTCATGCTTCTTAGCATGATGTTTTCCAAGATGTCAGATACCTTCAGTAAGGACTAAAATGGTATAAAGGTCAGCTACCACACTGGTGGTAAATTATTTAACTTGAAAAAGCTACAAGCTAAGACCAAAGTGGAGGGAAAGCTGTGCATGACTTTTTTCTTTCTTTTTTTTGGGGGGGGAAGGCAAGGAAATTGGGGTTAAGTGACTTGACCAAGGTCACACAGCTAGTTAAGTGTCACGTGTCTGAGACTGGATTTGAACTCAGGTCCTCCTGACTCTAGGGCCAATGCTTTATTCCCTGGACCACCAAGTTGCCTCTTGTGCATGACTTTTTTGTTCAGAGATGATTGTGCACTCAACATAGTCTCTGAGACTGAGACGTAATACAGTATGGATCGATTCTCTACTGCTTGTGCTAATTCTGGCCTGTCAATCAACACCAAGAAATTAGAGGTCCTTCACTAGCTAGGCCCATACCATCTGTACATGGAACCATTGGTAACAGTTAATGGAGAAATTTTGAATGCTGTGGACAAGATCACTTACCTTGGCAGTATACTTTCCAGGGAAGTCCTTGCATTGACAGAGCTAAGTCAGCATTTGGGAATTTCCAAAAAAAAGCATGGAAAAGAAGAGATATTAGACTGGTCTCCAAACTGAAAGTCTATAGAGCCATTGTGCTGACTTCACTCTTGAATGCTTATGAAACTTGAACAGTCTACCAGCACCATGCCAGAGAATGGAATCCCTTCATCTGAATTGTTGATGCTAATGATCAGCTGGCAAGATAAGATAGCAGACACTGAAGTCCTCTCTTGAGCTGAACTGCTAAGAATGCAAACTTTACTGCAGAGAGTAAATCTCTAATGGGCTAGCCACATAGTCTGAATGCTAAATGTGCTTATCTAAAAGATTATTTTATGGAGAACTCACACAAGACAAGCTCTTACATGGTGGTCAGAAGAAGTGGTACAAGGACACTCTCAAGGTCTCTCTGAAGAACTTTAGTATTGTTTGTGAGGCACAAGAGATGCTGGCACAGGACTTCCCAGCATGACAAAGAATGTCCTGTACTCTATGAGTAAAGCAAAATTGCAGTAGCACAAAGGAAAAGAAAACTGTGCAGATTCAGAGACATCTCTATCCCAAATGTTTTAAAGCTTGCACCCAATCTGTGGTAAAGCCTTCCAAACTTGTGAAGGACCAGTAGAAAATACCGTACCTTGACCCCAACATCATGATTTCTGTTGTCCTCTTTGAAAATGAAGGATAGAGGGGCGGCCAGGTAGCACAGCGAGTAAGAGCACCGGCTCCAGTGTTGAGAAGACCTGGAGATCGAATCCCAGGCTCAGACACTTAGCACCCACCCAGAAACACCTGGCCGTGTAACCTTGAGCAAGTTACTTAACCCCAATTGCTTAGGGGCGGCCAGGTGGCTCAGCGAGTAAGAGCACCGGCTCCAGTGTCAGGATAACCTGGGGATCGAATCTGGGCTCAGACACTCAGCACCACACCCAGAAACACCTGGCCGTGTGACCTTGAGCAAGTTACTTAGCCCCGATTGCTTAAAAAAAAAAAAGAAAATGAAGGATAGCTAACAGCAGTCATCATTAATACACTGCAGCCTACCTTATACCCATCATGCACATCTCCATTGCCTTTTGGGTCACCCACTTTTAATTTTTGGAAGATTGCTATTCTGTGATATGTAGTCATAGCAAAGTCACGTCAGCAACATTAAGCACCTACTGTGTGCCAGGAACATTTTTAAGTGCTGAAGGGGGAAAAAAGCAAAGAATTCTTGTTCTTCTTAAGGATCTCACATATCAACAGGAGAATGTTGGTATTAAAACTGGATTTTTGTTCCAGGAAGAAGTATAGGATTGTTAAAAGTACTTTACACAGTCTCATGCAATGAAAATGACACTTTTCTTGGGAGTAAGTTCCTGTCATGAGTCCGGAATCCCCATTGGCGTTTTCTGTGTGAATGGACTGGTTGCATAGAGTATATTTCTCTTCTATCAAAACTTATTTTTCTTTTTTCTTCCTACCCCTTCTGGTCAGTACATGTCGTAAGGGAGGCCGTGACCAACTTGCTAGTTTGGGGGAAGTTTATGGTACAGTGGAAAGTGTGTTCAATTTGAAGTGAAAAGTCCTGGATTCACACCCTCAGGTTAACAATTTACTACTTCTATGACCTTTGGCAATTCACCTAACATCTCTATGCCTTAGTTTCCCCATGTATAAAGTTAGGAGGTTGGACTAGATGGCCTCTAAGGTCTTTTCACCACAGAAACTGACCTAGCATACAGGCTTAAAATGTATACAGCTTAATTTTTCTGAAGTTCAAGGAGAGTTTTGGCTGAGATAACCAAATGTTAGCATTGTATATAGAACTCTAGAAATCTTATAGTTGGAAAAGAATTTGGAGAAAAGTCATGTAATAAAATTTCCATCACCATATTCCTCTCTACAGCATTCTCTTTTTTTTACAATATTTATTTATTTATTTGTTTGTTTGTTCATTTATTTATTTATATATTTTTAAAGCAATCCAGGTTAAGTAACTTGCTCAAGGTTACACAGCCACGTGTTTCCGGGTGGGTGCTAAGTGTCTGAGCCCGGATTCAATCCCCAGGTCATCCCAACACTGGAGCCAGTACTCTAACTTGCTATGCTACCTGGCCGCCCCTCTACAGCATTCTCTAAGGGTAGTTATGTAGTCTCTTCTTGAATACTCCCAGTAATGAGACACTTATTACTTTGTGCCCAGTTCCCTCCTGGATAACTCTAGATATTAGTTGTCTTAGGTATTTATCTAAAAAGTCATCTTCTTTATAAAAATATTTTCAGTGTCAATTTTTCTTTCTTCTTCTGACCCCTCTCCTACCCATTGAGAAGGCAAGCATTATTATTCTCATTATACATATTTGCATATACATGCAAAACATATTTCCATCTTTTCCATGTTGAAAAAAATAGCAAGAAAAATAAAGTGGAAAAAATTCTTCAATATGCATTCAGAGTTCATCAGTTCTCTCTTTGGTGGTAGATTGCATTTTTTATCTCGAGTCCTTTGGAACTGTGGATCATTACATGTACCAGAGTAGCTGAGTCTTTCACAGTTGGTAATGAAAATATTGCTCTTACTATGTAAATGTTCTGGTTCTGCTCACTTCACTTTACATCATTTTATATAAATCTTCCCATTCCACCCTGCTTATCATTTCTTAGAGCACAATAGTGTTCAACTTGTTCAGCCATTTCCCAATTGCTAAATATCTGCTCAATTTTCAATTCTTTGTCATGACAAAAGAACTGCTATAAGTATTTTTGCATCTTTTGTGTCCTTTCCCTTTTTTTATCGGTCTCTTTGGGATACAGACCTACTAGCAGTATTGCTGGATTAAAGGGTATGGACAGTTTTATAGCCCTTTGGGAAGAGTTTTGAATAGTTCTTTGGAGTGGTTAGACCAGTTCACAACTCCACCAACCAGCAGTGCATTAGTGTCCCAATTTTTCCACGTCCCCTATAGCATCTGTTATTTTCCTTTTCTGTCATGTTAGCCAATCTGATAGGTGTGAGAAGGTATCTAAGAGTTGTTTTAATGTTTTCCTTAATTAGTAATGATTTAGAGTATTTTTCATATGACTATTGGCAACTTTGATTTTTCTTCTGAAAACTGCCTATTCATATCCTTTGACCAATTATTAATTATCAATCTTACTTTTATAATTTTATCTCAGTTCCCTACATGTTTGATAAATAAGACTTTTATTAGAGAAGCTTGCTGTAACTACCCCTGATGCCCTGCAGTTTCCTACTTTCCTTTTAATTTTGGCTGCATTTGGTATTGTTTCTGCAAATCCTTTTTAATTTAACATAATCAAAATGATCTATTTTATCTCTCATAATTCTGTCTTATTTAGTCAAAAATTCTTCTCATTCATAAATCTGACATAATTTTTTTTCCTGCTCCCTTAAATACTATCTTAAGCCATCTCCTTTTAAGTTCCATTCCTTGGTCCCACTTCTGCCCTTTTATATAACACATTGCTTCCTATGAGCAGATGCTAGAGTTGATGTTAAATTTAGATCTGACACTGCATACATTGGATAATAGCCTCAGTAAACATATATTAACATTTTCTCATATCAGTGTTGCCCTTAATCATTTGATCATTTCCCATATACTAATTCTTCTATTTTATCTTGTACAATAATCCATACATTAGTTTTTTTTTCACCTATAGCCTGATGGTCTTTTTATTTAAATTTCAAAATTTAATTTAAAAAATTCTTTCTTCCATTTTTCCATACATAGGGTTGATTTTAAGCATGTCTTTCTTTCTTTCTCTCTTTCCTTCTTTCTTTCTTTCTTTCTTTCTTTCTTTCTTTCTTTCTTTCTTTCTTTCTTTCTTTCTTTCTTTCTTTCTTTCTTTCTTTCTTTCTTTCTTTCTTTCTTTCTTCTTTCTCTCTCTCTCTCTCTCTCTCTCTCTCTCTCTCTCTCTCTTTCTTTCAAAGCATTTAGGGTTAAGTAATTTGCTCAAGGTTACACGGCCAGTTATTTTGTGTGGCTGTTAAGTATCTGAGGCCGGAACCGATCCCGGGTGGGTCCTTCCAACTCCAGGGCCTGTGCTCTTACTCACTGCACCACCTAGCCACCCCTTAAGCATGTCTTTCTTAAACCTATACCCCACAGTTAGCATCTTCTCCTCCCCTTTCTGCTTATCAGAATTCTGCAGTGGTTATTTCTAACTATATTTCTCCTTAAAAGATATCCTGATGCCATGGAGATGGTCCTGGTTTCCTTAAAGTCTACAACAGAGGATATAGGTTCTATCAAATGAGAAGACTATGAGTTTGATCTCAGAAATAGACCGTGGTTGCTATCTGAGGCCCAACTTTGCTAAGTATAACAAAATTCCCCACTGCCAGCTTGAAATCTAGGTGGTGATAAAGCTAGGGTAACCCATTAAACAGATACAAAATGGCCTCCAGCTTTGCTCAGGCTTCCCTTTTGTCTGCTACAAAGTGGCGGAAAAGTGGTGGAAAAGGAGGCAGAGCACACTATAACCATTAATTTAACTCTTGGTACTCAAAATTTTATATATATATATATGTCCAATGATTAGTCAGTTGATATGATCTTAGGGGATATGAAATGCATTAATAGTTATATTTCTGCTATTAATGAAAATAGAAAGTATAGAGAAGTTGTAACTACATGGAAGAAAGATTCTTTTTGGAAAGAAAACAAAAGATGTTTAAGTGGGTTTATATGATCAAATATAGATCATTTTATGGAACACCTGGGTATCCTACCTTACAAGGCTCATGATGATTATAAACAAAAAGTCCACTATTAAGATAATTACCACTCATGTACCAATGCATGTTATAGAAAATGAAGTAGAAAAATCTGTAAAAAAATATTCACAAGATCCTCTCAACCATAAAGTTTAATGTGACCTTAGAAATAGAGGAGGGTTGCAAATATATGGTAGGAAAAATGTTTTGAGTTAGATACTGATAGGTCAAATGTTAGAACATATTCAAAGCCTTAAACTTTATATTATATATATATTAATAATATATATAATATAATTATATATTATATTAATATATATATTAATATATACTAATATATATGCTGGACATGACAAGCATCAAATGTAGAGAAAATACAAAATAATAAAACTAATTATATCTTAAGAAATGACTGGTTACTTACATAGCAGTAGTTTTATAATTAGCTGTTTGCAATTACATAATGGGCTAGTTATAAGAAGACAAGGAGACAAAGTTCATAATGAAAACAACTGACCTTTTAAAAATAAGTTGTTTATCCTGGAAATTGAGAATGGTATAAAAATAAAGATATTAATTCTTTTCTTTAGAAATAATTCTTTTTTTAATTTTTAGTTTTCAACATTCATTTCCACAAGATTTTGAGTTACAAATTTTCTCCCTGTTTTCCCCCTACCCACCACCCTAAAATAGCGATCCTATTGAATACCCCTTCCCCCAATCTTCTCTCTTATATCCTCCCCCATACCCCTTCTGACTTTCTAGTAGGGCAAGATGGATTTCTATACCCCAGTGCCTGTATAATAATATTTTTTTTAATAATTGATTTTAAAACTTTGATTTCCAAATTCTTTCCCTTTTTCCCTCGTCACCTGCCCCTACTGGGAAAATAAGCAATTCCATATAGGTTGTACAGGTGTAGTTATGCAAAACATTTCCATAGTAGATATATTGTGAAAGACTGACTATATTACCCTCCATCCTATACTGCCCCCCACTAATTCTATTTTATACTTTGACCTTGTCCCTTTTCAAAAGTGTGCTTCTAACTACCCTCCCCCTCCCCATCTGCCCTCACTTCTATCATTCCCCCTCTTATCCACTTCCCCCCTACTTTCCTCTAGGGCAAAATCCTCAATTTAGTGTGTATATTATTCCCTCCTTAACAAAATTCAATGAGAGATAGGTTGGCCCATTTCCTTTTGCCTCCATTGTAATAGTTTTCTTTTGCCTCTTTTATATGAGATAATTTATCCTGTTCTGTCTCTATCTCCTCTCATTATATTCCTCTTTCACCTCTTAATTTTATTTTAATTTTATTTTTTAAACATCATCCTTTTCTATTCAACTGATCCTGAGCCCTCTATATATACACATGTACACATATATACACACACTCATATAGGTATTTATACTCCCATATACTCTCCTGTATAAATGTATATACACACACACACATATATATATATATACACATACATACATATAAACACATATATATTCCCTTCCACTATCTTCATACTGAGAAAAGTCTCATGAGTTACAATTATCATTTTTCCATGTAGGAATGTAAATAGTTCAACTTTAATAAGTTCGTTATGATTTCTTTTCCCTGTTTACCTTCTCATGCTTCTTGCATTTGAACGTCAAATTTTCTATTCAACTCTGTTTTTTTCATCAAGAATGCTTGAAAAGGGGTGGCTACGTGACACAGTGAGTAAAGCGCCAGCCCCGGAGTCAGGAGGACCTGAGTTCAGTTCTGGCCTCAGACACTTAACACCCACACAAAAAAACTAGCCATGTAATCTTGGGCAAGTTACTTAACCCCAATTGCCCTCCAAAAGGCAAAAAAAAAAAAAAAAAGAATGCTTGAAAGTCCTCTATTTCATTGAATGCCTATATGTTCCCCTGAAACATTATACTCAGTTCTGCTGGGTAGGCGATTCTTGGTTTTAATCCTAGCTCCTTTAACCTTGGGAATATCATATTTCAAGCCCTTCGATCCCTCAGTGTAGAAGCTGCCAGATCCTGTGTTATCCTGATTGTGTTTCTACAGTATTCAAATTGTTTCTTCCTGGCTGCTTGCAATTTTTTCTCATTGACCTGGGAACTCTGGAATTTGGCTATAATATTCCTAGGAGTTTTCTTTCAGGGATCTTTTTCATGATGTGATTGGCGAATTCTTTCCATTTCTATTTTGCCCTCTGGTTCTAAAATATCAGGGCAATTTTCCTTGAGAATTTCCTGAAGGATGATTTCTAGGTTATTTTTTTGATCATGGCTTTTTGGTAGTCCAATAATTTTTAAATTTTCTCTCCTGGATCTATTTTCCAGGTCAGTGGTTTTTCCAATGAGATATTTCACGTTGCCTTCTATTTTTTCATTTGTTTGGATCTGTTTTATTAGTATCTTGGTTTCTCATAAAGTCATTAGCTTCAATTTGCTCCATTCTAATTTTGAAAGAATTATTCTCTTCAGTTAGCTTTTGAAATTCATTTTCCATCTGGCAAATTCAGCTTTTTGAGCCATTCTTCTCCTCATTGGCTTTTTGGGCCTCTTTTGACATTTGGGTTAGTCTATTTTTTAAGGTATTATTTTCTTCAGTCAGTTTGTTGACTTATTTTTCATGATTTTCTTGTGTCATTCTCATTTCTCTCCCCAATTTTTCCTCCACTTCTCTTATTTGGTTTTCAAAATCCTTCATAAGTTCCTCTATGGCCTGTAAGCAGTTCACATTTTTCTTAGAAGCTTTTGGTGCAGGAGTTCTGACTTTGTTGTCTTCCTCCTGTTCCATGCTTTGATCCTTTCTGTCTCCCAAGAAGAAATCTAAGGTTTGATTGTTCTGCTTGCTTTGCTTCCTCTGCTTGCTGATGTTGCCAGTCAATAACTTGCCTTTTGAGCTCTTTGTCATGGTAGAACTCTGCTTCCAGAGAGGAGAGCTTTTTCCCAAATCTCTGGGGTTTTTGCAGCTGCCAGAGTTATTAGGAGGGTGCAATCTCTGCAGTCCCCACAAGCTCTGGTCCACAGGCCACACACCCCAGGACCTCCACCCAAGAGAGCTATCTGAATCCAAGCAGGTTAAAGCAAGAGCAATTACCCTCTGAATGGTTGCTTGCTCCCCCTCCAATCTGCAGGCCAGGAACTCTGGAGGCATCCATATGGGGCAGCAGCTGCAGGCCCAGCCAACTCTGCCACCTCTTGCCCCTGGGGCAGGGGCTGTACCATTACCTTCATTTCCAACAGAGTTCTCCACTGACTTTTTATTCCTCTTTGGCATTTATGGGTTGAGGAGTCTGGAAACTGCCACAGCTGCTGGTGATTCACTCTCAAGACATTAATTCTAATTATCATTGCTTTTTATTTAAGCCTAACTTTTGGAAATGAGATTTCAGAATGAAGAGGTAAGAAGAGCCAAGAAACTTCCTTAGATGAAGAAACAAAAAAACAATATTTTATCTTCTTGCTATGTGGAATTATGGAAATCCAACACTAATTTCAAGTAGAATTTCATTTGCAAAATGAATAGGAGAGAATGACAGCATTTTACATTTAGTATCAATCCATAAACATGGGAAAGCAGTGAGTAGAACATAAGATTTCAAGAAATTTTATGTGAGACTCAATTATGCTAAACAATCCCAATAACATTTACAAATAAAATGGGGAAAAGCACATAAATAGATATGAAGCAGAACAGATTAAACATTGTTTCTATAATAACTTAATCATCAAGGACAATAATGAGACTCAAACATATAGCATTTGATGAGTAATTGCAAATGTTTACCTAGAAAAATGAAATTGGGAAGGTGCTCAATTTTCAAGATGTATTAGTATGAAGGGTATTCAAGAAAAGGAAAAGATGAGGGATGGAGTCAAGAAGGCAGAGTAGAAACAGGACTTCCTTGTGGCTCCAGCTCCCATCCCCTCCAATTCATGTAAAAAGTGACTCTGAACAAATTTTGGAGCTACAGAACCCACAAAATGACACAGAGAAGCTAACCTCTTACCAAGGACAGCCCGATAGACTGGCAGGAATTGGCCAGTGCAGTGCTCTGGGAGCTGACCCTAGCCCCACACAAGCCACAGGGAAGCCTAACCAGCCAATGGCTGGAGGGTCTTCAGATCATCAACAGCTGTGGCGGTTTCCAGAATTATGAAGACATAGATGCTAAGGACAAAGTGAGAGGTCAGTGCAGTGTGGATTTTGGGATCCAGTAGTTGGGAGTGTGGTCGGCCTTTATCCCCTGGAGGGAGATGCCGCTGAGGCAGTGCGGCTTTCCATGTGACTGCTTCAGCTCCTGGAATGCAGATTGTAGGGGAACCAAGCAACCAGTCTGAGGGGTAATTGATCTTGCTTTAAATTGCTTGGATATGGATTGCAGTCTAGGGTGGAGGTCCTGGGGTGTGTGACTAGCTTGTCAGAGTGTGTGGAGGCTTCAGAGGGGGCACCCAACATTTGGTATGAAGCTCTCCTGTTGGGTAGCAGAGTCCTACTGTGGCAAAAGGCCCAAAAGTCAAATAGTTGAGTGGAGACATGAGTAGGCAAAGGAAGCAAACCAAGAAGGGCAATCGAATTTTACACTCTTATTTTGGGAACAAAAAGAACTAAAGCATGGAAGAGGAAGAAGACAGTGAAGTCAGAATTCCTGCACCAAATCTTCCAAGAAAAATACCAGTTGGTTACAGGCTATAGAGGAGCTTAAAAAGGATTTTGAAAAGCAAATAAGAGAAGTGGAGGAAAAATTGGGAAGAGAAATGAGAATGATGCAAAAAAATTATGAAACGAGAGTCAACAACCTGACTGAAGTAAATAACACCTTAAAAAATAGACTAACTCAAATGGCAAAAGAAGCTCAAAAAGGCAAGGAGGAGAATAATGCCAGAAAAAGCCAAATTTGCCAGATGGAAAAAGAATCTCAAAAGTTCACTGAAGAGAATCATTCCTTCAGAATTAGATTGGAGAAAATGGAAGCTAGTAACTTTATGAGAAATCAAGATACTATTAAACAGATCCAAACAAATGAAAAAAATAGGAGGCAGTGTGAAATATCTCATCAGGAAAGCCACTGAAATGGAAAATAGATCCAGGAGAGATAATTAAAAAATTATTGAACTACCTGAAAGCCATGATCAAAAAAAGAACCTAGAAATCTTCCTTCAAGAAATTCTGAAGGAAAACACCAGAGGGCAAAATAGAGGTTGAAAGAGTCCACTGATCACCTCCTGAAAAAGATCTCAAAAAGAAAACTCCTAGAAATGTTATAGCCAGGTTCCAGAATTCCCAGATCAAGGAGAAGGTATTGCAAGCAGCCAGGAAGAAACAACTTGAATATTGTGGAAACACAATCAGGATAACACAGGATCTGGCCACTTCTACACTGAGGGATTGAAGGGCCTGGAATATGATTTTATAGAGGGCAAAGGAGCTGGGATTAAAACCAAGAATCACCTACCCAGCAAAACTGAGTATCATGTTTCAGGGGAAAATATGGTCATTCAGTGGAATAGAAGACTTTCAAGCATTCTTGATGAAAAAACCAGAGTAGAATAGAAAATTTGACATTCAGATACAAGAAGCAAGAGAATTATGAGCAGGTAAAGAGAAAAGAAATCATAAGGAACTTATTAAAGTTGAACTATTTACATTCCTACATGGAAAAGCAACAATTGTAACTTATAAAATTTTTCTTAGTATGAGAATCATTGAAGGGAATAGAAATGTGTGTGTTTGTGTATATATATATATATACGTACACATGTATCAGTCTATATAGGAGGGTATATGGCCATGTGAATACATATGTGAATGTGTATATATATGTGTACAGGTATACATAGATAGAGGGCACAGGACCAATTTAATGGGAAGGATGATACTTAAAAGGTGAAATTAAGAGGTGAGAAAGGAATATAAAGAGAGGAGATGGAGAGAGACAGAATAGGGTAAACTATCTCATAGAAGAGGTAAGGGAAAATGGTTACAATGGAGGGGAAGAACAGGAAGGCAAAAGGGAATGGGTCAACTTTATTTTCATTGAATTTGGCTTAAGGAGGGAATGACATAGACACTAAATAGGGTATCTCACACTACAGGAGAGTAGGGAGGAAGGGGATGAGAGGGGGGATGATTGAAGGGAGGACAGGTTGGGAGGGTGGGAAGTTGGAAGCATCCACTTTTGAAAAGGAACAGGATCAAAGTAGAGAATAGAACAAGTGGGAGGTGGGATAGGAGTGAGGGAAATATATTCAGTCTTTCACAATATATCTCCTGTGGAAATGTTTTGCACAGCTACACATGTACAACCTATATTGAATTGCTTATCTTCCCAGTAAGGGTGGGTGACAAGGCAGGAGGGAAATGAATCTGGAATTCAAAGTTTTAAAATCAAATATTTAAAAATACATACATATACTATTATCAATATTATTTTACATGTAACTGGGAAATAAGATATACAGGCACTGGGGCATAGAGATCCACCATGCCCTACTGGAAAGTTGGAGGGGGTTTGGGGGAAGATATGGGAGAGAGAAGATTGGAGGAGGGGATATCCAGTGGGATAGCTATTTTGGGGTGGTGGGTAGGGGGAAAACAGGGAGAAAATTTGTAACTCAAAATCTTGCGGAAATGAATGATGTAAACTGAAGTTAATAAAACATTTGATAAAAAATAAAAAAAATAAAAACAATAAAAAAAGAAAAGGAAAAGGTTATTTGGGATTGCTGACTAAAAAGATAGTCATGATGACATTAGCAGTTAGGAACTAGTCACCATAAAAATCTTTTTGAGAATAGTCTCTACAAGTTTCAGTGGAATGAGTGCTCCTTGAAGATACAGACTGTTATTCTCTTGGTTATTTTTGCCTTATGTATCCCCAGGATGTGGTGCACTATTGTAGATATTTTGGGAAATACTTATTTGTTGAACTGAATTGAATCAAGGACATAATTAATGAAAACATGAGAAGAGAAGGAGGCTTTCATAGATGATCTTCTGTAACAGAACATATCCTCCTAGTCACATAACTGAGTGAAATGTGTAGAAAAATCAAGACTCACTGTGTTTGTGTGTGTGTGTGTGTGTGTGTGTGAGAGAGAGAGAGAGAGAGAGAGAGAGAGAGAGAGACAGAGAGAGAGAGAGAGAGAGAGACAGAGAGAATTTATTAAGCATTTACTATGTGCCAGTGCCAAGCACTATTTTAAGAGCTGAGCATATGAATAAAAGAGTAATAGACTGTCTTTACTCTCAAGGAGGTTTCATTGTAATGAGTAAAAACAACACATAAAAGGCATCTGGAAAGCTGAAGAGCATGGCACATGGACAGTAGCATAATGGAGAAGTCAAAGAAGTGCTTTGGAGGTTTGGAGCCAAGCAAGGTAGCAAGGTAAGAGCAAAGCTGGTGACCAAAACCCTGAGTTATTGTAGGGGCATAATCTAATTTTCTTCTGGGGAAGGAGTGGAAGTATTGGCTAGTAACTAGAACCAATGTCGTGGCTCTCTGTCTTTCTCATCTCTCTCCTACCCCTAAGCAATTAGTGTACTCTTATTTTTTCCTACCTGTCCAGGTCCCTTATTGTGGGCTGCAGTTTGTGTTTTCTTTTGTGCTTACGACCCCTCCTGTGTCACATCCTATGAAGCTGTTTTTGTAAACAGTGCATGTAGATGATGAGGGATACAGATACAAATGAATCTATGTTGTCATTTGTATTTATTCAGTTGTCTCTTCATTATTTTCAATGATGAGTTCTAACCCCCAAATGAACAAGAATTCTTTACTGTCTAAGTGATCAGGCAATTAAGTTGTGCAGTAGACGTAGCACCAGACCCGGAGCCAGTAAGACCTGAGTTGAAATTCAGTCTCAGACCCTTGGTAGGAGTAGGACCCTTTGGAAAGTCACTTAACCTTTGTCTGCCTTAGTTTAATCAATTATAAAATTGGGATTACAATAGTACCTACATGCCAGAGTCATGAGGATCCAATGAGATATTTGTAAAATACTTAGCACAGGGTGTAGCACATTGAAGGTACTTAATAAATGCTTGATCTCTCTTCCTTCCTCTGTATAACCACAGAGATTATACAGCTGAAAGGAACCTTAGAGAACAGCTAGTTCAATCCTCCCATTTTACCAAAGTGGGAAATAAAGACCCAGAGAGATAAAGTGATTATTTAAGGACTATGCAGTTAAGTTGTTGACAAAGTTTGTATTAATTCAGTTCTACTATTTCCCAGTTGTGTTGCTCACTCTTCTAGTTGGATAATACATGGAGCCAAGATGGAGGAGAAGAAGCACACACTTGGTTCGGGCTTCCTTCCAATCACTTCCAATGCATGTAAAAAACTGACTAAGCAAACTTTAGAGCTGCAGAACCCACAAAGAGACAAAGAGAAACAAAGCTCCTGCTTAAAGATGACTGCAGGCTGGCAGGAAGGGTCTATCACACCAGGCTGGGAGCTGAGTATGGTTCCCAGCCCCAGGGTGACCTCGACCAGCGGCAGGCCTGGAGAAGACTTCAGGAGAGAGAATCACCAGCAGCTGTGGGGGTTTCCAGAACTATCAACCCATAAATGCCAAAAAGCAAGTAAAAGGTCAGTGGGGAACTATGTGGCAATAGGGGGACCAAGAGCAAAGTCCAACACCTACCCCCAGGGTGAGAAGCAGTGGAAGCACAGCAGCTGTGCAGCCGCCATTGCCTGGCTGTCTCAGGATCTCCTGGATTGCAGATTGCAGTGGGACTGAACAACTATTCAGAGGGTAATTGCTCTTGCTTTCACCTGCTTGGAACTGGATCATGGACTTGGGTGGTGGTCCTGGGGTATCTGTCCAGTGAGCCAGAGCTTGTAGTGTTTGTAGAGAGGGCACCCAACTAATAGCTCCAGCAGCTGCAAAACCCCAGCAATTTGGGACAAAGGTCTCTCTATTCTGGAAGCAGAGTTCTACAGTGGCAAGGAGCTCAAAAGTCAAGTAATTGGCTGCCAATATAATCAAGCAACAGAATCACAAACAGATGATAGAATCCTTTTTTTGGGGACAAAAAGGATCAAGGCCCAATGGAGTGGGAGGAAGACATCAAAGTCAGAACTCCTGCATCAAAAACATCCAAGAAAAAGATGAATTGGTTACAGGATGTGGAGGAGCTCAGGAAGGATTTTGAAAATCAAATAAGAGAAGTGGAGGTCAAATTGGGAAGAGAAATGAGAATAATACAAGAAAATCATGAAAAGTAAGTCAATAGGCTGCTAAAGGAGACCCAAAAATACACTGAATAAAACATCACCTTAAAAAATAGGCTAACTCAGATGGAAAAAGAGACTCAAAAGCCAGTGAAGAGAAGAATACCTTAAAAAGTCGAATTTTCCAGATGGAAAAAGAATTTCAAAAACTCTCTGAAAAGAATAACTCCTTCAAAAATAGATTGGAACAACTGGAAGCTAATGACTTTATGAGAAATGAGGATATTATAAGACAGACCCAAACAAATGAAAAAATAGAAGGCAATGTGAAATATCTCCTGGAAAAAACACTGACCTGGAAAATAGATCCAGGAGAGATAATTAAAAAATTATTGAACTACCTGAAAGCCATGATAAAAAAAAAGCCTAGACACCATCTTTCAAGAAATTATCAAGCAAAATTGTCCTGATATTCTAGAACCAGACGGCAAAATAGAAATTGAAAGAATTCACCAATCACCTCTTAAAAAAAATCCCTAAAAGAAAACTCCTAGGAATATTATAGCCAAATTCCAGAGTTCCCAGGCCAAGGGGAAAATACTGCAAGTAGTCAGGAAAAAACCATTTGAGCATTGTGGAAACACAATCAGGACAACACAAGACTTAGCAGCTTCTATGTTAAGGGATCAAAGGGCTTGGAATATGATATTCCATATGTCAAAGCTAGGATTAAAACCAAGAATCACCTACCCAGCAAAACTGAGTATAATTCTACAGGGAAAAATATGGTCATTCAATGAAATAGAGGATTTTCAAGCATTCTTGATGAAAAAACATGAGCTGAACAGAAAATTTAACTTTCCAATGTAAGAAGGAAGATAAGCTTGAGAAGGTAAACAGGAAAAAGAAATCATAAGGAGCTTATTAAAATTGAACTATTTACATTCCTACATGGAAAAATAATAATTGTAACACATAAGACTGTTCTCTGTATGAGGATAGTTGAAGGGAATATATGTAATATATATATATATACACACACACATACATAAATATGTATGTATAGGAGGGTGTATGTGTATGTAAATATATATGTGTGTGGGCATATGTATGTTCATGTATACATAGACAGAGGGCACAGGATGAGTTTAACATGAAGGGATAAAATCTAAAAAATAAAATTAAGAAGTGAGAGGAATTTATTGGGAGAAGGAGAAAGGAGGAGATAGATTAGAGTAAATTATTTCATATAAAAGAGGCAAGAGAAAACTGTTACAATGGTGGGGTAGAATAGGAAGGTTGAAAGGGAATGGGACAACCTTAGTCTCATTGAATTTGGCTTAAGGAGGGAATAACATACACACTTAGTTTGGTATCTTATGCTACAGGAAAATAGGGGGGAAGGGGATAAGAGGGGGAATGACAGAAGGGAGGGCAGATTGGAGGAGAGGGTAGTTAGAAGCAAATATTTTTGAAAAGGGATAGGGTCAAAGCAAAAAATGGAATTAGTGGAGGCTGGGATAGGATGGAGGGAAATACAGTTGGTCTTTTACAGTATGACAACTATGGAAATGATTTGGATAACTGCACATGTACATGTATTGAATCACTTGTCTTCCCAGTGGGAAAGAGTAAGGAGGGAGGAAGGGAAAAAAATCTGGAACTCAAAGTTTTATAAACAAATGTTTAAAAACAAGTCTTGTCAGCTTGGGCATGTCTTTACTTCTGTTCTATTCCTGATCAATAAGATTTTCTAAAACATTAAGCATTTAAAAAAATTAGAAGCAAACCTTATAAAATTTGCCAATTTTGTCTTTTTATTAAGGTTTACTTTTCTTTTTAATGAGAAACTATGTCTAAAATATATTTCTTATTGCACTGTCATTTTCCTGTAATGGAATTCAACCTGAACCATCTATTCATGCTTGAAGCTATATGGAATCTCTTTTGCTGTGCTGACTTACCAAATAAGCCTGTCTTCTTGTTTTCTTGGTTCTAACTCCTCAAAATGCTAATTGATGTAGGCAATAAGCCTTCTTGTCACATCCCACCTGTCTTTCCACATTTCTGATTGCTGTTGTATCTTTTGACTAAGCTTTTCTGGATGCTTTAGTTCATCTAAATTTTTGACTTTTCCTTGACACTGTTTAATTCTGCTCATTATTTCTGAAGTTTAACTTATTTTTCCTACTATTCTCCTTTTACTGTTACTTTAAAAATATTTTCTAACAATTTAGAATCACAATAAATGAGAGCAATTTTTACCTTGAAACTTGATCCAGATACTGTGTTCTTGAAATATGATTAGACAAGTCTTTTTTCTTTTCTGGTACCATAATTGAGCTGAAGTTATAAAATTTTATGGATTAGTTGAAACAGAAGTGAGTGTCAACATCTGGTTTTGCTTTTTTCAGTGGAATAGATTATATTCCCACATATTCAATTTGGCAATTCAATGTATTTGATTAGGTAGGCAGATTTAGTCTTTGCATTACTTTTATGTAGGCTGCATTGTGTTCTTATCCTTAAAAATTCAGTGAGCAGGCTATAATACATTACAAAAGAAGGATTATACTGCATATATTATATTATACAGAATTCCACAATAGAGGAAAAACTGGTTCTGGAGTTGAAGGAAGAGGTTTTCAGTCCTACCTTTTATACTACTTTTGTGACATTAGGAAAGCCTTGAGTTCTGTTTTTTTAATCTGTAAAATGAATAAATTGGATTACATTGAATCTAAGGTTCCTTCCAACTCTGGGTTAGGATCCATGAAAATAATTTCATTGGAGAAATGTTTACTTGGAAAAAAAATGAGTCAGTCACATGACAAGAGAGAGAGATAATCTACAGGTAACTCACATGCTAACTGATAACCATATTGTGTAAAAAAGTTCCCTAGCCCTTTGTGTTGAACTGATGGACTTATATGGATGAGAGTGGCACAGATTAGGTAGGCATGAATGGACTACAATTTGTATTGTTGGAGAGAATGTAAACACCAAAAAAATCACAGAAATGTTGGAATATTGAACAACAATAATAATATTAAACATTTATATAGCACCTACTATGTGTCAGGCACTGTGCTAAGTGCTTTAAAATTATCTCACGTGATCCTCACATATATAACTATATATGTGTTAGTAAATATGCGTATCTGTATATGTATATGCATGTGTATGTGTGTGCATAGACATAGGGATTAGTCATAAATACACATAGCATAGCAATTTTTCATGATATTTTTCAAGGAAGGACTTTCAGATAGAGTGATAGAGTAGATCACTGTCCATATTTAAGGATGCTTTTTCTGCTGTCAGATGGTTTATGTCTCAAAATTACTCTTGATAAAATGCCAAATAGATTGTGACTTCTAATGTGACAGTTCCTAATTCCATGTAGGATATCACTAAGTCTTATTTTTGACTATGGTTTTAAAAGTTTGATAGAATATTGCATCTAGGAAGGAGCTCAGAGATCATCTCATTCACCTTTCTCCTTTTCTGACTCATTTTACAGGAGACGAAACTGAAAGCCTGAGAAAGGACATGACATTCAACTCACACAGATAATTAAAAGTAGAACCTGGTCTCAAATTCAGGTTTCCTGACTTCTAATCCAGGATGTGTTATAGGACATATATACGACCTTATCAAGGTCTCAAGAAAGTATAGCAAGCATTCTGTTTGTTTGGAGAGTTGAAGATGTCTTTCTTTCTCTCCCTTTCTCTCATCATCCTCTCCCTCTCTTCTTCTCTCTGTACCTATGCATTTATATCTATTTGTATACACACACAATTACTCCACTATATGCATTTATATTATATAAGTATATAAAATAAGTCATATATCTTTAAAATATAAATATATATCTGTATACACATGTTATATGGATATACATATAACATACGTGTATGCACATACGCATACAATGTATATATGCCCAATGCATGTGTGTAACACACAAGTACAAACATGCACATGATGCACATATATGGATGTATTTGTTAACATGTATATGGTTATAGTTTATGTCTGTATATTTATGTGTGTATATACATATGTATATATATGTATATTTATATACAGTTGCTTGTTTGTTTGTTTCTATCTATCTTACTGTAGTATAGAAGAAAAAAGAATCCTGAACTTGGAGTCAGGAGAACCTGACACTGCCTTTGACACTTGATAGCTTTCCACCATGGAAAGTCTTTACCTCTTAAAGCTCAATTTTCCTCCTTTATAAAATGGGGATGATAATAGCACATTTTGTCTTAGCTTACAGCTATTTTTCCTTCTCTTGTTTTCCCAATTCCTGGCTAAAGGTCCTATAAATGTGTTTGTTTAAATTTCTTCCAAATGATTGTTTTCAACCAGTGTCAGTGAATGTGAAATTGATGAAAAAATGTCACTACAAAGATGTTGTGTTATAGTAACTCTACCTTCCAATATCATTTGGAACTTTATAAAGGCCTCTTAACACTCAATTTTATTCTTTTTTTTTTTTTAAGCAATTGGGGTTAAGTAACTTGCTCAAGGTTACATGGCCAGTTATTATTTCTGGGTGTGGTGCTGAGTCTCTGAGCCCGGATTTGATCCAGGTTATCCTGACACTGGGTCTGGCACTCTTACTCGCTGAGCCACCTGGCCACCCCTAAGCAATTGGGGTTAAGTAACTTGCTCAAGGTTACACGGCCAGGTGTTTCTGGGTGGGTGCTAAGTGTCTGAGCCCGGGCTTCGATCTCCAGGTCATCCCGACACTGGAGCTGGTGCTCTTACTTGCTGAGCCACCTGGCCGCCCCTAAGCAATTGGGGTTAAGTAACTTGCTCAAGGTTACACGGCCAGGTGTTTCTGGGTGGGTGCTAAGTGTCTGAGCCTGGGATTCGATCTCCAGGTCATCCCGACACTGGAGCCGGTGCTCTTACTCGCTGTGCTACCTGGCCGCCCCTACAAGTTTATTCTTTTAAGCTCAAATTATTGGAAAATGAATCTCCAAGAAAAGTCCTCCTCCTCTGTCTTTCAGTAGCATGTTAGTATTAGGTGACTCTCACCCATAATTTGTAAAAGAAGTAAAGGAAAGAGCTCTGAACCATGGTCTGAGTTAGAACTGATCATACTGTTCCTACCTTTGTGATATTGGGGGGTGTCATGTCTCAAAGGCTCCTTTTCTTCATGTGTACACTGAATGGGTCAGACTAGATGATCACAACATTTCTGTTTAGTTTTAACGTTCGAACAGAAGTTACAAGCCCCTTAACCTTAGTCTGATCCTCTGACTTAACTGGGTAGCAATTAACAAGCTACTGAACCATTTGGCCTCAGTGTGGTGTGATGAAAAAAGCATAAAATTTGGAGTTAGAAAGCTAGGTTCAAATCCCTGCTTCTGTCAGTGACTTGAATGACCTTCAGTAAAAGTCATTAAATTTTTTTCTTTTCCAAAGAAATTATTTATTTTACATATCCATTTAAAAAATTTTAGAGTTCTGAATTCTTTTTCTTTTCCACATTTTCTCCACCCATTAAGAAGATGACAAATGTGATATCATTTACACATGTGAAATCAAGCAAAGTTTATTTCCAATTTGCACTCAGACTCCATCAGTTCTTCCTCTGGAGGTGGATAGCATTTTTCATCATGGATCCTTGAAATTGTCTTAGATCATTATATTGATCAGAATAGCTAAGTCATTCATAGTTGATTGTCAAAAAGAATTAATATTACTTTATACAATGTTCTCTGGTTTTGTTCACCTCGCTTTGCATCAATTCATAATGGGAACCATCTAGTACATCATCTCTTATAGCATGATAGTACTCATACAATCATATATCACAGCTTGTTGAGCCATTCCCCATTTTTTTTGCTACCATAAAAAGAACTGCTATAAATATTTTTGTGCAAATAGATCTTTTTCCTTTAAAAAAATTCTTTGGGATATAGACCTAGTAATGGTATTGCTGGGTCAAAGGGCATACAGTTTTATAGCCCTTTGGGCATAGTTCCAAATTGCTTTCCAGAACAGTTGAATTAGTTCATAACTGCACCAAAACTGCATTAATGTACCATTTTTTCCATATCCTTTCCAACATTTGTCATTTTTCTTTTCTGTCATATTGACCAAACTGATAGGTGTGAGGTAAGTGATACTTTAGAGGTGTTTTAGTTTACATTTCTCTAATCAATAGTGATTGAGAACTTTTTTTATATGATTATAAATAGCTTTAATTTCTTTGTATGAAAATTGCCTATTTCTATCCTTTGACCATTTATCAAATGACTTTTTTGTTATAAATTTGACTCAGTTCTTTATATAGTTGAGAAATGAGACTTTTAGCAGAGAAACTTGCTGTTAAATGTTTTCCCCAGTTTTCTGCTTTTCTTCTGATCTTAGCTGCATTGATTTTGTTTGTAAAAAAAATAAAATTATTTATTTTATTTCCCATAATGTTCTCTATCTCTTGTGTGATCATAAATTGTTTGCTTATCCATAAATCTGACTGGTAAAATTTTTAATGCTCCAGTAGTTTGCTTATGATGTCACTCTTTATATCTAAATCATGTGTCCATTTTGACCTTACCTTGGAGTAAAGTGTGAGATGTTGGTCTATACCTAGTTTTGCTGAATTGATTTGCAGTTTTCCCAGCAAATTTTTTTTTCAAATAGTTAATTCTTTTCCCCAAAACTTGGATTTTAGATTTATTGAACACCACATTACTATGGTCATTTACTACTGTGCATTGTTTACCAGATCTATTCCACTGATACATAACTTTATTTCTTAGTACCAGATTGCTTTAATGATTACTGCTTTGTAAATTAGTTTCAGATCTGGTACTTCTAGTCCATTTTTTTTTTCACATTTTTTCATTATTTTCCCTGATTAATTCCCCTGATATTTTCAACATTTTGTTTTTCCAGATGAATTTTGTTATTATATTTTCTAGCTCTATAAAATAGCATTTTGGTAGTTTGATTGGCATGGCAATGTAAAGATAAATTAATATGTAGAATTGTCATTGCTATCATATTGGATCAACCTACCCATAAGCAATTAATATTTCTCAAGTTATTTAGATCTGTCTTTGTATTAAGTGTTTTGTAATTATGTCCATAAAATTCCTGAATTTGTGTTAGTATTTAGACTCTCAAGGATTTTATATTTTTCTGCTGTTCTTTCAAATGTAATTTCTCCTTCTGTTGGACTTTGCTGGCAACACAAAAAATACTAATGATTTATGTGAGTTTATTTCATATACTGTGACTTTGCTAAAGTTGTTAATTGTTTTAATTAGTTTTTAAATTGATTTTCTAGGATTCTCTAAGTATACCATCCTATTGTTTGCAAAGAGTGATAATCTTTTTCCCTCATTGCCTGGTCCAATTACTTAAATTTCTTTTTCTTGTCTTATTGCCATAGTTAGCATTTCTAGTATAATATTGAATAATAGTGGGTGTAAGAGGTAGCCTTGCTTCATGAACCCTGATCTTATTGGGAAGGCTTCTAGCTTATACTTATTACATATAATGCTTGCTGATGGCTTTAGATAGAAGCTACTTATCATTTTAAGGATACCTCCATTTATTTCTTAACTTTTTAGTGTTTTTTTTAAAATAGGAATGAGTATTATATTTTGTCAAAAGCTTTTTCTGCATCTATTGAGAAAATCATATGGTTTTTGTTGTTTTTGTTTTGATATGGTATTTTATGCTTATAGTTTCCCTAATATTGCACTGGACCTACATTCTTGGTATAAATTCCATCTCATCATAATGTATGAGCTTTGTGACACATTGCTGTAATGTCCTTGCTTTTATTTTATTTAAAATTTTTTTTGCAGTGATATTCACCAGGGGAATTGGTCTATAGTTTTTTTCTCTACTTTTGCTTTTCTTGATTTAGCTATCAACCACATTTGTCTCATAAAAGAGATTTGGTAAGACTCCTTCTTTGCTTATTTTTTTTCCAAATAATTTATGTAGTATTGGGATGAATTGCTGTTTAATGTTTGGTAGAATTCTTTTGTGAATCCATCTGGTTCTGGGAACATTTTCCTAGGGAGCTCAGTTATGGTTTGTTCATTTACTGTTTCTAAGATAGGATTATTTAAACATTCTCTTTTCTGTTAATCTGAGCAATTTACATTTTTTTTGCAAATATTCATCCATTTTGCTTAGATTTTTAGATTTATTGGCATACAACTGGGCAAAATATCTCCTAATCATTGCTTTCATTTCCTCTTTAATTTGGATACTGGTAACCTGAATTTTTCTTTCTTTCTTTATAAAATCAAATTAACCAATGGTTTACCTGCTTTATTTTTTTTATCATTTCCCCCCATTTTTATTAGTTTAGCATTTACTTTTTACTTTTAATGTTATTAATCTCTTGCTTGATTTTCAGGACTTCGAAATTGGTGTTTAATTGTGGATTTTAATTTGTTCTTTTTCTACTTTCTAAATTGCATACCCAATTCATTCGTCCATCAGCTCTTTCTCTATTTTATTGATATAAGCAGTTAGAGATGTAAATTTTCCCCTAAGTACTGCTTTGGCTGCATCCCACAAATTTTGGTATGCTGTCTTATTGTATTCATTTTCCTCAATAAAATTATTATATTTTCTGTGATTTGTTCTTTGAACTAATCATTCTTTAGGATTAGATTATTTAACTTCTGGCTAATTTTTAATCTGTGTTTCATGGAGCTTTCTTGAATAAAATTTGTATTGCATTATGATCTTAAAAGATGCATTTAATATTTCTGCTTTTCTGTATTCATTTGTAAAGTTTTTATGTGATCATTTTTTTTTCTGAAGGTGCAATTTACAGCTGGGAAAAATGTATACTTCCTTCTATTCCCATTCAATTCTCTCCAGAGGTCTATCATATTTAATGTTTCTAAAATTCTATTCTTTTTAACTTCTTTCTTGTTTATATTTTGTTTAGATTTACCTAGTTCTGAGAGGAGAAAATTGAGGTCCTCTACTAGTATACTTTTACTATTTCTTCCTGTAACTCATTTCACTTTTCCTTTAAGAATGTGGATGCTAGGTCATTTGGTGCATATTTGTTTACCATTGATATTGCTTCATTGTCTTTGGTACCTGTTAGCAAAATAGTTTTCCTATTTATCTCTTTGAATTAGGTGTATTTTTGCTTTTGCTTTGTCTGAGATCATTATTGGTATCCCTGCTTTTTTTTTTCTTTTTAACCTCAGTTGAAGTATAATAGATTTTGCTCCAGTAGCTTATTTTTACTTTGTTTTTTTTCTCTCTGTTTCAAGTACATTTCTTGTAAACAACATACTGTTGCACTATGGTTTCTAATTAATTCTGCTATCCACTTTCATTTTATAAGTGAGTTTATCCCACTGACATTCTCTCTTATGATTATTGTTTAATTCTCTCTATCCTCCTTTATTCCTCCTCCTCCCCCTCCTCTCTCTGTGCTGTCTCTGTCTTTGTCTTTGTCTCTGTCTCTGTCTCTCTCGCTCTTGCTCTCGCTCTCTGTGTTAAGTGTCTGAGGCCAAATTTGAACTCAGGTCCTCCTCATTCCAGGGCTGGCAGGCACTCTATTCACTGCACCACCTAGCTTCTTCCTCTTCTTCTTCCTCTTCTTCTTCTTCTTCTTCTTCTTCTTCTTCTTCTTCTTCTTCTTCTTCTTCTTCTTCTTCTTCT